>NW_024355695.1:1396587-1413863 GCF_902729225.1 Pteropus medius | reverse complement strand
TATATTATAATTATATATTATATATATTATATATATTATATATTATATATAATTATATTATATTATAATTATATATTATATATATAATATATGTAATATATTATATATATAATAATATATATATTATTATATATATATATAATGAGTCATGATATTTATATATATCATGAGTCAAGTCCTAGTCCTAAAATAAGCCTGAAAGCCTGATATTATATGATTAACTTTGCAGGAGATATGTATTACTCCTATATCCCAACACCAACATTATAAAGTAGTTCTGCTGTACAGGTTTGATCAATTTGTTATGCTAATGAAAGGTATATGCCTTAATTCTTGCTGTCTCCTTCCTCTTTACTGCAATGGAATGTAAACTCTTGAGTTCCTTTGAGATGTTTGTTGTTTATGTCTTTCTAGTTGGCAGATTGTCTTCTAGATTCTATTGTTGATTGCAGCCCTGGCAGGAATAGAATTGCCTGAAGGCCTGAAATATGGAAGCAGAATATCTCCTGCCTGAGATTGAAATATAGAGCACCAGAATAGGTATCAGAAGAAAAAATTCTAAGTATTTTCCCTACCAGAAGCAGTTTACAATCAGTTCTCATATTGGAATGGAGTTATAGAAATTGAGAGCTGAGTTAAAAAGTGAAATAAGACAGGGAATAACTAGAGTGGAAAAGCGAAGAAGTACAAAACAATAAAAGGAAGGTGAACTTGGAGTAGTTTATAATATGAAGCTTAGAGAGATATGAAAATACCTTATTTTGTTCTAAAGAGTACTGGCATAATCATGTTGAAGATAATAAAAGACTTTTTCAGCCTTAGCACTATCGTCATTTTGGACTAGATAATTCTCTGTTGTAAGGGGACTGTCCTATATATTGTATGATGTTTAACAGCACCCATGGCCTCTACCCATTGGATGGCAATAGCACAGACATTGTCAAATGTCTCTTTGGGGAGGTGGGTAAAACCATCTAGCTGAGAACCACTGATTGAAGGGATTGACAGAAAATAGTTAAGAGGGTTACAATATATATTGCACTTCAACTGTATTTCCCAGATGTATGTAAACTCATAATACTGTCTTATTGTCATCCCCTCTACCTTGTATTTCCAAAGTTGTAACATCTTTTCTTTCCCTCCTATAAAAATCAGGTCTATTGCTTACACTTTTCTTGTCATCATAGTAGTTCAGAGAATAGAGTAATGATAAATTCCATGTACTCCTTAAGTTACAATATGTATTTAGGGACTACCTTCAAATGAGGACTTGTGTCATTGGGACGAAATCCTTGGAGCAATTTGTGGCTTTTAGGGATTCTCAGATGTGTCTAGAAGAAGTTCTAAATAGATACAAAAGTAATTGCTATTTAAATATATCTTTGATGGATTTTCTGTTTATTCAGTGCCCCAGCTTAGCTGTCTAATATAACCTTGGTGCATGTGTGTTGATTTTCCGAGTTTTGTTAGAATTTTTTTTTCTATTTGCTTTTACAGAGAATAAAAATGGAAAATAAAACATGACAACTGCCCCCAATGACACTACTATCCTAATGCTATTTTGCTCTTGAATCTGTACAATTTTTGAAAGTTTCTTTTTTTAACTTTTCAACCGTTTTATTCAAGGGAGCTGAAAATATTACATCAAATGTTTTCTTTATTTGTTTATAGGCTAGGTTTTTAGAATTTTAGCAATAGTCCTAAAAAGTCCTCTTCCATTGATTTATGCAATTACTCATTTTAATAAGTTCTCTTTGACAGCAAGGCATCATCTCTCATGTTGCAAGACAGTGTTACCTTTCCTAAGTCAAAAACATTGTTACTGACATAAAGATTTATTGGCCTAAATTATCTAAAACTTTTGTCCTATTTGTTCTAAACATTATCTGAGCTATATACTAGCATTCTAATTTCAGAACAAGCAAGTTACTATTAGTCCGTTATCTTTTGTTGACACAATAATTGAGGGTTTTTCTTTTTTTTCAACTCAACTCTATTACTTTTAACAATATTTTGTTTCTTATATGGAGGGTTTTGAAGAACTATATTAAGGCCAAATTTGTCCTGAAATGTAAGTATTTAATTTCTGGTTTAATTTGCCATCTTGAAATAACATATCTAATAAAAGTTCCCAAATCTGCAATTTTTAATAGATGATAGGAAATTTGGTGAACGAGTTTAACATTTCTCTAATATGCTAAAGTCATTCCAAAACTGCAAAAGTACCTTGTGTACAAACATAACCACTGTGTGAAAATCAAGTAAATGAAAATTTACTTTTACAATCAGTTTATATCAACCAGGTATCCCTTTGGTCAAGTTTTATGTGTATTTTAATTATAAAACTATATTCATTATAAACATTTAAATACAGAAGCGTGCAGATATTTTTAGTGAAAGACTTATTTATCATTACTCCTCTGCCCAATCCCACTCTTCTCAAATTTCCACTGATGATGGCTTGGTGTGTAACTCACAGAATGTTGTTCTAAGTATATAAAAATAATCTGTCCTTAGCTATTTGTTCGTGACATACACATATCCACCTATCCACCCAACCAACACATATAATTTTAAATGACTGCTTTAGTATTTTATTGTATGGGTGTAGCATAATTTTTAAACCAATTCTTAAATGATGGAAATTTATTTTTACCATTTTGTAATTTTACAGATGATATTTCAATATCTATCTGTGTCCTCTAAAAAGAATGTGGGATCCATGAGGTAAATCTGTATTTTGTTATTTGTTGGTTTATTAGAGATTCATATACCACTGTCTCTAGATCACCAGTTAAAGTCTAGTTCACTCACTTGGCTTTCGTGAATGCCACTGAATAAGGTGGAGAAAGAGAGAATTGGATTAAGATGAAAGGGAATAAATGATATGTAGTAATTGATTGAAGACTGAGTGATAAACGAACAGTAGCAGAATGTATAGTTGAAAAAAAAATCAGGAAAAGTCACAAATCAGAGCCAAAGAGGATTAGCAGAAGCTTAAATTCCCAGGATATACAGAAATATTGGAGGAGTATATTAGACTCACATGGCAACTGGCTTTTTAAGCCAATTTTTTTTTTGCACTATAAGTAGAAAGTAATTGCAGCTGACATCTAGATGTTAATGAGAACTAAATGACACACTTTATAACTTGAAAGTGATCCATCTAAGATAAATAAACAAGAACCAAAAAACCTATACTGCAGTTTACATGAAAATATGGGCCATGTTAATTTTGTTTACCACTTTAACTTATGTATATTAAGCAGCATGCTAAATTTTTTTAAGGAAGAAAAGAGAATTGAAAGAAGGAAGGTACAGAGAGAGGAAGGGATGGAGGAAAGAATGAAGGAAAGAAGGAAGGAAGGAAGGAAGGAAGGAAGGAGGGAAGGAAGGAAGGAAGGAAGGAGGGAAAGAAGGAAGGAGAATAATTATTGAACATCCATTGTGTATATACCATTCTCTACTGTGGAAGAAACACAGTCTTTGCTTAAACAAACATGCACAATTTAAATGACTTAAGAGAACAAAAACAACAGCAGTGAGTCACAGTAAAAAAAAATTATGACTTTTTTAGTAAGATAGATCTAAGTTCAAATACTGGATAACCATGCAACCTTGGCATGATACATACTACTTTAAATCTCAGTTTTGTCATCTAGAAAATGAAGAAATTATTATCTACATCATAAGGCTACAGTAAAGTTAATGTAGTTAAATACTTAAAATAGTTCTTGAAATACTATAAGCACTTCATAATGATGATATGATTATTATAGTTATTATCTATCCACAAAATGAACACAGATTATGTCTTTAGACCGGATGTGATTAAGTCCCAAATAAGGACTATAGATCAAGGGTCAGTAACCTTTTCCAAAAATTTTTCCAACTTTATTGAAATATAATAGACAATTAGTTACTCATATTTACATTGTAGAATTCAATGAGTTTTTTTTTCAATTATGGTTGGTATACAATAATATATTGATTTCAGTTGTACAGCATAGTGATTAGAGATCTATATAACACAAAAAGTGATCACCCTACTAAACTAGTACCCCTCTTTCCCCTTACATATTTATTGCAACATCGTTGATGATTTTCCTTATGCTGTACTTTATATCTCCATAACTATTTTGTAACTATCCATTTGTACTTCTTAATCCCTTTGGCCCTTTCACTGTCCCCGCAAGCTCCACTCCATCTAGTAGCCCTCAAAATATTCTCTATATGTGTAGGTGTGTTTGCATTTTTGTTGTTTATTTTGTTCTTTAGATTCCACATATACATGAAATCATGTGGTATTTGTCTTTCTCTATCTGACTTACTTCATTCAGCATTATATCTTCTAGGTCCATCAAGGCAATATCTTTTTCCATTCCCTTCCTTTTAGTCTGTGTGTGTCTTTAACTCTGAAATGAGTCTCTTGTAGGTAGCATATGTAGGAGCCACCCTATCTTTTTGTAAGAGTACTTAACTCTTTTCCATTTGAGGTACTTGTTGATAGATATGGAGTTATTACCAGTCTTTATTCATGATTTTGATACATGTTTTTTCTTCTTAAAGAAGTCCCTCCAACATTTCCTGTAATATTGGCTTGGTGTTGATGAATTCCTTTAGCTTATTTTTGTTTGGGAAGCTCTTTATTTGTCCTTCGACTCTAAATGATAACTTTGTTGGATAAAGTATTCTTGGTTGTATATCTTTGTTTTTCATTGAATTGAATATTTCGTACAAAGCCCTTTGTCCTGCAAAATTTCTTTTGAGAAATCAGCTGCCAGTCTTATGGGTGCTCTCTTGTAGGTAACTAACTGCTTTCCCCTTGCTGCTTTTTAGATTCTTTCTTTGTATTTAACCTGTGGCATTTTAAATATGATGTGTGTTGGTATGAGCCTCTTTGAATTAATCTTTTTTGAGACTCTCCAAGCTTCCTGGGGTTGTATATCTTTTCCTTCACCAGGTCAGGGAAGTTTTCCATCATTATTTCTTAAAATAGTTTTTTGACTTCTTGTTCTCCCTTTTTTCCTTCAGGTATCCCTATGACATGGACATTTTTGCATTTAATTTTGTCCAATAGACTCCTTAAATTATTATTATAGTCTTGGCTTCTTTTTTATTGCCATTCTGATTGGGTATCCTTGGCTTCCCCATTTGTCTTTCTCAGTGGTTCAATCAATCCTCTTCTTCATCCACTCCGTTAATTCCCTCTAATATACTCTTCATCTTAGGTAATGTATTCTTCATTTCTGACTGATTGCTTTTTATAATTTCAATTTTTATTGTATTTTTAATCTCTAAATTAAATTTCTCACTGAGATAATCTACTCTTCTTCTAAGTATTTTGAATCCTGCATCTGTTAGATTGTTTGACTCTCTTTTTCCTTGATCTCTGTTCTGTTCTTTCATATAGTTTCTGCTTCTTTGTCTTCCAATTTTGGCTGCCTTCCTGTGGCTAGTTCTGTGTACTAAGTAAGCTCTTAAGTTTCCCAGTCTTAGTGTGGCTTTGTGTCCAGCAGCACAGTCCTAAGAGGGGTTCAGCTGCAGGCCAAGTTTAGCCCTCACCTGTGCCCCTCTGGGCCACCTGTTAAGTTTCATCAAGCAATCCACAGATGCTGTGTTTATAGTTGCCTCCAGAGGCCATGCCAGAAACCGAGATCAGCTGCCACCAGTGTGAGTCCTGGAGCTTGCTCTGCAAGTTGCACAGGACTTGCCAAAGACACAACTGGATGTGGCTTGGGTAGGATCACAAGCTGGGAGAGGTGGAGTTTCAGGGAATACTCTGGGCAGAGCAACCTCTGTTACCCAGTGTGATGATGTCTCAATTATGGCAGTGCTGCATCCGCACTCTGGGAGGGGGAAGGGCTCAACAGAGAAACATGGATACTGCCAGCACTTGTGACCCAGAGGAAGCCTCACCTCCGGCCCTCACTCTGACAACTCAGTGTCCCCCTGTAAGTCCTCAGTGCCCCCACAAGCAGCTGACCCAGCTCTGGTGCTCAGAGCAAATGAGTCCATTACCACGAAAGTCTGGTCATGGATGTGGCCCCTTTAAGAGGCATTTGCAGTTGGCAGCTGCCGCTGTTCTAGCCTCTGTTTCACTCAGCTGCTCCGGACTGGGCAGCATCGCATCTTTGCCCCCTCTTGCCTTCTAACTTGCAGGGTCATTACTTATTTCTCTCCCTATTTGTAGTGCTTCTGTTCATCTAGACCCCCAGGTGACTCAGCTTGCTATTTGCTCCATGTTTCCATCACATCTTTGATATTATTACAAGAGGGGATGAACAAAGCCTCTATCATCTATACCATTTTGCTCAGTCCTGGGTCAGTAAACTTTTTTCTGTGAAGGAACACATAATAAATATTTTAGATTTTGCAGGTTATATGTGATCTCTGTCACGTATTTTTTATTTTTGTTCACAACTCTTTAAAAATTTAAAAACTACTGTTAACTTACAGGCTGACCAAAAGCCATCCTGCATCTGAATTTAGCCAGAGACCATAGTTTGACAATCTCTGCTATAGATGATAAAATGCTGTAGGAACTAAAGAAGGATACCCCAGACATGTATGAGTTCCTGTAAAAGGTGGGGCTTGATCTGGTTCTTAGAGAATGAATAGACCATAAATATAATTTGAAATGATAATTCTTATCTTCTTAGAGCAATTTATAAAAATGAGGCTCAGTGTATCACTCTGAAAAATATATGGACTACCAATTGTAAATAACTGAAAACAGAATTTAGGAATAGGCTTTTAAAGATTTGGCCACTCTTAGTTTCCTGAACTAACAGCTAGGAATGGCATCTTCTTCTATAAGATTTCTCATAATAATTTTTCTCTATATACTAACCATTTCTTTTTTATTTCATAAAGATCCAAAATTGAGAATTCAGCATATTTGAGAGAGTGACACAAATATAATAATAATTGCTAACAATAATTTCTTTTATATCAGGTGATGTACCAAATGACTCACATTTACTAACTTATTTAATACTTACAATAATCTTATGATATATGTATTATTATCATCACTTCTGTTTTATAGGTGAGGAGACTGAGGCTTAAAGAGTTTTGACAAATTATTTTATGTCTCACAAATAATGAGTGCCAGAGGTGAGATTTAAGCACAGGTAGTCTGGCTCTTGAGCCCGTACTCTTCATATACTTCTTCTAGTGGGCTCTGATTCAGTAATGGTCTTAGGCAGATGAGATTGAAACTTAATTTTATAGAATTAAAAATTAGATTAACATATTTCCTGCCATAAGTATTTTTATCAATATATTTTAAAAGATGCACTGAAGTAAGACAATCATTTTGACCATCAATGGTATTTATGAAATAAATTGAATAGACATTAAGTACTGTGATAATTTAGAAAATGGTGAGGGCTCTTTGGGCTAGAGGAGATGATGGTGATGTTAATTTTTATACCTGTGAGTTCAAAATTAGCAAAACACAAATTGTGAGGTGAGAGTGGGATGAAAATCGTAAAAAATACTGGAGAGATGATGTACGACAATGGCACATTGAAAAAAGTCGCTTCTGCTATAATTTATTGTTATGGAAATGATACACTAACAGTAAATGTTCAAAATACAAAGAACCAAAGACTGAAGGAAAGTGGCAAGTGACATTTTAAATCTATCTTCAAAAGATTAAATAATGAATCATATTGAAAGCATTGAACAAGAGAGTTAAAGATTATATCATTTTGCTACAATACTATCCTTTCATACAATAGCAAACGATTAGAATCAACAATGGTTGTTTTAAAAAGGATCACTTTATCTGTGGATACTGCCAACATTTAACAATATGCTTGTAATTAAATAATTTTCATGTTTCAGAAATATATTATAATTTTGATATTAATAATTTTAGGCATCTTAAAAAAGTTAGCATATTTTAAACATAATTCTTGTAATCATCCATATCTGCCTCATTATTATATATAATTCTTGTAATCATCCATATCTGCCTCATTATTATATATATATATAATATATATATATATATATTTTATCTTTAGCCTCATAAATGGATATAATTTAATGATGTCTCTAAAATACAACATCATCATCCATCAAGAAGTATATTATCTTGTCCTATTCATTTCTCTGGTATTCTGTTGAAAATTTTGATTTCTTTTGTAAGTCCTAATAAGGTGAATATTTTTCTTTGTATTAGAAGGTCATTACAAATCTGAGTAGATTGATGAAACTGTTAATTTACCTGTCAAGAGAGGGCCACAGATATATCTGCAAGAGGTGTACTAATAGCATGGCACTAATGTAATTTCACAAATCACTTAATGGAGCACATAAAGTATATTTCCTCTATTAAGTACAGATAGCGTGGAGTCATATTTTGCTTTACAGGCTGTGGAAAATATTTTTAATCAGCTAAAGGATGAAGAAATTCTTCAAGGTTATGCAAATTAAGTTATAAAAAGCCCTTAAACACAAAATTCTCAATGAGTGCTGAGGAAGGAAAATTTCAATCACGGATGTTTATTTAGATTTACAATATTTGTGAGTTTCTTAAGTTTCTAAGAGGATTTTAAAGAGGAAATTAGAATATGAGTGTTGTTTTTTCAAACCAAAATAAAGAAAACACATTTATTCAAGACTTATGTTCATTAAAAAATATATCTGCTGAACCTTACTCCTAGATTGCTGATCTCTCTTCTAGCCTGGATCAGTGCACAATTATAGTTATAGTTATTTTTGTTTGTTTTTAATTACCTGACCACCTACAAATATTCCTCTTTTCTTGAGACTGTGGCCACCACTCATTCTCCTTAGCAGCAAATAATTAACTAAATATCTTTAAGTAAAAACTTTCTGCCCTCTAGATAAAGAACCTTTTATACTTCCTTGATTGACTCACTGATTCATTCATTTACTCATCAAATCTACATTTAATTTTTATAATATGTCCATCACTCTAGTAGGTACTGGGGATATAATGGAGTTGAAATATTTCTTTTTATCAATTATACCTCAATAAAAAAAAATCTGTCTGATACTGAACTTATTAGAAGTGGGCTAGACCTTAGACTAAAAAATGTACCAGGTAGAGATTTGGGCCTCATAATAAATAAATAATAAATAATTGAGTGGGGGGAAGAATATTATGCAAGAACTGGGAAACTAGCACTTAAGGTGGAGTTCACGGAATAAGACATGGCTGGAATTAAGCAAAAGCCCTCTAAATCAAGAGGTTGAGGCTCTAATCACCTGAGGTGAGAGGCAAGCTAAAGGTCGCCCAGCCAGGGAATCAATCTCCATGACCTCTGCTTTAATTTCTAAGCTTCCAACTTTTATCTTGCCGATGATGGTGATGATGATGATGATGATGATGATGATGATGATGATGATGATAAAGATAATGGTCAGAGAATTGGGGACACTGAAGCACTGTAAGGTCTTTAATCATTCAAGAATGATTAAAATTCTTTTCATTATTCTTCCCAAAGCAAGAGAAACAAACCATCAAGAAGCGGTAAATCTAAAATTGATTTCCAATTTATGTTAAAATATTCTGAGACTTCTATCAGGAACTGAATCTCAGTCCCAGATATATTATTTCTGAACTATGAACTTATGCATATCACAAAACTTCCTGGAGCTGCACATTTGATTTATGAAAAAGGATGCTAAAACTGGCCCTGCCTAACATTTTGGGTTGTGTTAAGAGAATTCAATAATACTAAATTTAAGAACATTTTAAAATTTGTTCAGCAATATACAAATGTAAGAAATTTTTATTTGAGAGTATCTCAGGCCTTGAAAAATCTTCCTTAGTACTAGAGCTGCAAGTTCCTTAAGAGTAATTACAATAGAGGGAAGTATTTTAAGAGTTTATAATAAAACTGGAATTGACAGATATTCTGGAGTTGCCAACCACCAAGTGAATTTAAAACTACTCCTTTCATTCTTAAAAAACTGTGTACTGACTTTATATAATACCTGTTCTCAAAGAGTTGAAGTCATTTAGAGCTGTTCTAGACTGTTGTGCCCCTCTTTATGGAGGGTGGTTTATCTAATAGTTTGAAATAAAGGCTGTTGAACTGTATAAGACACAGGAGTACATTATCTATTCAGTGCAGGAGGACAGGAATAAAGACCTGTTAATTATCAACACCACTTTGGTTTTGCAGCATGGAAAGTATAGCAGTAATACAGAATGAAAATAAAAGCAAAAAAAAAAAAACACGCAATTATATCTGACCCGAAGTTGTCAAGAAATGTTGTTCTTCTGGAATGTAAATGTGGACAAGATTACAATTCCCTTCTTTGTCCTACCCCAATTTAAAAAATTATGTGCACCAAATTTACATGTATTCTTATGGTATACATTTATGTTAGTTTTGACAAATGCATGGAATCATGTAACAATCACCAAGACCAAAATACAGAATAGTTCCTACATCCCAAGAAAACTCCTTCATGCTGCCCCTTTGTAGTCAAAGCTTCCTCCAGTTCTTAACCCTTGTCAATCTATTCTTTATCCCTATAGCTTTGCCTTTTCCAGTGTAACATAAATTGGATCATACCTAGTACATTGCCTTTTGAGACTGGCTGCTTTCTCTTAGCATATAATGCATTTGAAATTTATTCTTGTTGTTACATTTATCATTACTTTATTTTTTATTGGTTAGTAGTATCCCATTGTATGAATTAATCATATTTTGTTTATACATTTATCTGTTGATGGACATTTGGGTTGTTTTGTTTTTGACGATTATGAGTAAAGTTGCTATAAACATCCTCACACTGGCTTTTGTATAAATATAGCTTCATTTCTCTTGCTATAAATACTTAGGAGTAGGATTAATGGGCTAGATGGGAAGTATATATTTAACATTACCAGGAATTATCTAATTGTTTTTTAAAGTGGTTGTACCCTTTTACATTTCCATCTGCAATGTATGAGAATTCTGGTTGCTCTGTATCCTCTCTAGCATTTGGCTGTACCAGTCTAACAGGTTTGTGGTGGTAGCTAATCATTATATTAATTCATGCTTCTTCGGTGAAATATAACTTCATGTGTTTTACTCATTTTTAAAATTAAGTTATATTTTCTTATTTTAAATTTTTTTCAGGAAATTTTTTTCTGACTTTATTGAAATATTGACAATTTATTGAAAATTAGTTGCTCTTATTTACATTGTACAATTCAATGAGTTTTTTTTTCAATTATAGTTGGCATACAAAAATATACATTTCAGTTGTATAGCATAGTGATCTGCAATCCACATAACTTGCAAAGTAATCACCCCACAACATCTAATACCCCTCCTCCTCCTCACATATTTATTACAACATTATCAACCAACTTTTCCATGCTACACTCTACATCTCCATGTCTATTCAAATAGCAACTTCAAATAACAACTATCCCTTTGTACCTCTTAATCCCTTTGCTTTATTTTCATCCCCTCAAACTCCCTCCCATCTAGTAGCCTTCAAAATATCTCTGTATCAACGACTTTACTTCTCTTTTTGTTGTTGTTGTTTACTTTGTTCTTTAGATTCCACATGTATGTGAAATCATGTGATATTTGTCTTTCTCTATCCTACCCATTTCATTCAATGCAATAGCTTCTAGGTCTATCAAGGCAATAACTTTTTCTATCCCCTTTCTTTTAGTCTGTGTGTGTCTTTTAATCTTAAGTGAGTCTCATGTAGGAAGCATATGTAGGGATCTTGTTTTCTTATCCATTCAAGCCAATCTATCTTTCGATTGGAGCACTCTTTTTCCATTTGATGTACTTATTGATACACATGGAGTAATTACCATTCTTTGTTCCCATTTTTGGTACATGTTTTTTCTTCTTAAAGAATTCACTCCAACATTTCCTGTAATACTGGCTTGGTGTTGATAAATTCCTTTAGCTTATTTTTGTCTGGAAAGCTCTTTACCTATTCTTCGACTCTAAATGATAGCTTTGCTGGGTAAAGAATTCTTGGTTGCAGATCCTGGGTTTTCATCACGTTGAATATTTCATGCTAAGCCCTTCTGACCTGCATAATTTCTTTTGAGAAATCAGCTGCCATTCTTATGAGTGCTTCCTTGTAAGTAACTAACTGCTTTTCTCTTGCTGCTTTTCAGATTCTCTCTTTGTATTTAACCTTTGGCATTTTGATGATGATGTGTGTTGATGTGGGCTCTTTTGGGTTCATCCTTTTTGAGACCCTATGAGCTTCCTGAGGTTGTATGTCTATTTCCTTCACCAGGTGAGGGAAGGTTTCCATCATTATTTCTTCAAATAACTCTTCAATGTCTTGTTTTCCTTCAGATACTCCTATGGCATGGATATTTTTACCTTTAATAGTGTCCCATAGGCTCTTTAAATTATTGTTATAGTCTTGGCTTCTATTTTCTTGCCATTCTGATGGACTGCCCTTGGCTTACCCATCCTCTGTATTGGTGTTTTGATCCTCTTCATTATTCACTGTTTATTCCATTTAATATACTTTTCATTTCAGATAATGTGTTCTTCATTTCTGACTGGTTCCCTTTTATAATTTCCATTTTTATTTTATCTTTTGTATCTCTTTTTTAAAGTTCTCACTGACTTCATCTACTCTTCTCCTAAGTTCATTGAGCATCTTTATAACCAGTGTTTTGAACTCTGCATCTATTAGATTGCTTGACTCCATTTTTCTTGGATCTCTGTTCTGTTCTCTCATATGGTTTCTGTTTCATTGTCTTCCCATTGTTTTCCTGTGTCTTTTTCTATGTACTAAAGAAAGCTCTTAGTTTTTGGGTCTTATTAGTTCAGATTTGTGGAGTAGGTGTCCAGTGGCACAGTACTGAGAGGGGTTCAGCTGCAGGCCAAGTTTAACCTCAGCCTTTGTCCCTCTAGGGCCACCTGTTAAGATTCAGCAAACAATTCACAGATGCTGTGCTTATAGTTGCCTCAAGAGGAGACACCAGAAACTGTGGTCAGCTGCCACCAGTGTGAATCTTGGCACTGCTCAAAAAGGAGCATAGGACTTCTCAAGGATACACCTGGATATGGTTTGGGTGGGGTCCCGAGTTGTGGGAGTCGGTGTTTCAGGGAATCTTCTGAGTGGAGTGAAGTCTCAGTTATGGCGGTGCTACTTCTGCACACCGACAGGGAGGTGGGCTCAACAGAGGAACAATGGTTACCGCCGGCACTTCTGTATGGAGTGAGCCTTGCCTCCAGCCCTCACTATGGCAACTCAATGTACCCCCATAAGTCCCTGGTGCCTCCGGAGCAGACAGCCCGGTGCTGGTGCTGAGAGTGAACAGTTTCTTCACTGTGAAAGTCCGGTTGCGGAGATGTCTCCTCTAAAAGGCATCTGCAGCTGCCGGCTGCCACTGCCATAGCCTCTGTCCCACTCAGCAGCTCGGACTGGGCAGCCTTGCATCTCCTCTCCCTCCTGCCTTCTGCTGTTGCAAGGTGATTGATTATTTTCTCCCTAGTTGTAGTGCTTCTGTTCCTTTAGATACCTGGAGACTTTCCTTGCTGTTTGCTCCTTGTTTCTGTCACAACAGTGATTTGGTCGCAAGAGGGAGGAACAGAGCCTCTGTCATCTACGCCATTTTTTCTCTCTCCTTATTTTTGATTTTTGAGAGTTATTTATGTATTCTGGATATAACCTTTGTCAGATGTATGACTTACAGTTTTTGTCTCTCAGAGTGTCTTCTTACCCTCTTAACAGGGTTGTTTGTAAAGTTTTTTTAATTTTGATGAATCTAAGATGTCAATTTTTCTCTTAGTGTCAGTGCCATGCTTATCGAGAAGGGAAGGTTTTGGTGCTGATATTCCCAGGTTAAAGAATTCACAGGGGGCTGACTTGTGAATGAAACGGCAGCCACTAATTTTATTGTGGGGAATGTGCTTCTGCGTTAGGGGCTGCATGGGCTTTATATATGTCAGAGAACAATAGTGGCATTCTGCCACACATGTGTGATACAATAAACTGAATCATGCTACATGAGTTGGGCACAGGTGCCCTGCTACAGTAATGTAACATTCTAAATCCGCGGTCCTATTCTTAGCTGTGAGTCTGGATCATAGCCAGACCTGGACCCTGCCAGGCCTAGGGTCTATAAATTGGTTGTGCTTTGGGTGAACTATTTAAGAACTCTGTCAGATCCAAGATAACAAAGATTTTGCTCCTTTGTTTTCTTCTATAGAACCTTTTCATTTTACATTTAGATCTATGATCTCTTTTTAGTTAATTTTTGAATAAGATGTAAGTAATATATTAAGGTTTATTTCTTGGATAGGAATGTTCAATTGTTACAGAACAATGTTTTTTAATAGCTTTTTTGTTGGATGAATCAACATTTAGGACTTATTTCTTCTAAATGGAACAACATTATTATCATAATGTAATGTACTTCTTTATCTCTGGTAATTTTCCTCAAATATGTCTGCTTTTTTCATATCAATGTAGTTACTTCAGCTCTTTCAATTAGTGTTTGCCTGGTATTTCTTTTTCCCAGCCTTTTATTTTTAACCTATCTATATCTCCTGATTTAAAGTAGGTTTCTTAGAGTGACATCATAAGCATGGCAGCGTGAGAGATTGCCCCTGATCTCTTCCCTTGAAACTAGAAGGAGCAGAAAACCTACACCTCAACAAATGACACCCAATCTGCATACAAGCACATCTGAGAGATCTGTTCATCAGAGCATCAGAATGTGGGCTATTCAGGGGCAGACAGAGACAGAGCCAGGCGCTGCGAAAAGCAGCCCTTATTTCCCAGCAAGCAAGAAGGAGGGAAAAACAACAATGTGACAGTTTCTTGGTCTTTTGAAACCCTGAACAGTCCTGCCTGAGAGATAAGCATATTGCACACAGTGAAGCTCAGGGAACAGGACAGAGAGCAGAGCAGAGAATGAACATGGAGGGGCAACAATGCTGTCTCAGCAACCACTGTTTCCAGGCAGAAAGCTGAGACACAGAGCCTGGCCATCACCCCCGGCCATCCCAGAGTGTGCCTCCCCTGCATCCCCCTGTACCTTTCTAGCACAGACACCAAACCAAGGGGATATCTTGCAACCAGAACTGGAACATACACAGCAGCTGGTCCTAGATATAGGAGAGGGAATATAGATGGACAGAAGCTGAGCCCTGAGCCTGTATCACTGGAAGAAAAACAGTCACACATAAAACTGGCCTCTCCCAAGTACCGCACCCCCAAGCAGTCAGACTGATTCACAAGAAAGAAGCAGAGCACTTCACCTGACAATGGGAGCAGTCCAAGGCTTTAGGGCCTTCTAAGAAGCTCAGAATCCTAATGCCCTTTACATTCTTCCACAAGGGTGGAACACTGGAACAAAGGCAGACTGTTCACAGAGGAGAAACACACCTCCCAGAGAAAACAGGACATTCTTTTTTTTTTTTTTACTTTATTAAAATACTGAGTTTATTTCACATGTATATTTTTGTCTCTCACCATTTCCATTTGTCTGGCTACCACTACTACTATGTCCTATCATAACATTCCATACATACTGAAAACCAAGCAAAGGGTGGAGTTCCATCTTTAAAAAATAAACAGGCATTTTGAATAACACATTCTTGATAATGGAACCTGGATAACATTTATCAGCTATGGTGGGTAAAGTTTTCATTCTGCATTATAAAAAGGACAGCCAGATATCGACTGTTACAGAAATGAAATAAGACAGAAAATTTTAACTGTTTAAACTATTTTTCTTAAAGAGACTTCCTCTACTGCCAGACATCTTGAATTGACTCCTGGTCAGTCATCTGAAAGCAATTATTTACATAATTGATGAACTTGGTTTCCACTTTGGGAGGAGAACCACCTTTTTCTATACTTGCTTGCATTTTGGCTTTAATGTCGTTTACAGAACTAGATCCTTTCAATGTTTTAGGAATGTTTTCCTGTTTTGTGAAAGATTATTGATCTTTTGACTGATGTTGTTGGTTTTGATTCTTTTCCATTCTGGTTTGATTTTTGTGCATTTAATGGCTGGAGTATCACATACAGATTTCTTTACTGGAGCTTTTTCTTCAGCTTCTTCCTCCTCATCATCATCATTATCGTCACCTTCAGCAGCAGCAAGTTTTGCTTTTTTCTGTGGAAGCTTGCTACCACTTCCAGAGGCAGAACGCTTTCCAGATACACTAAGGAGTTTCACATCCTTCTCCTCTTCATTTCCTGACTCTGCATCTACCTCCACAGTTACTAAGCACTGTCCACTAATATGCACAGGCCCTGAACCACATTTCAACTATAAGACCACGTGTGGTGTTATTTCAAAGTCCCCAACGGAAACTATTAACCGTACAGACATTTTTAAGGTTGACAGTGTTACTTTAATTGGACCGACTTCATAATTTATTATCTCTGCTTTAATAATGTGCAATTCATCTTTTGCAACAGTCTCTAAACTGACCAATCTTAAAGATAATCGGTGCTCATTTTCATCATTATACACCTTGAAGTGATAATCGTTGTCAGTCTTTAGTTCACAACTGAAAACATAGTTCTGGGGCCTCAGGGGGCTCGTGTCCATGTTCATCGGATCTTCCGTGGGGTGGTGGCATGCACTTAGGTGGGAGAGAAGTCAGATGGAGATAAATGACTACTGCTCAGCAGAACAGCTGCACAGGATGGAATCACGGCAGGGACAAAAAGGGCATTCTTAACCTCAAAGCAGAGATCCCGCAGCCTTGGGCAATGCAGGAGGCTTGGATGCCATCTACTGGAAATCAACAGAGAAACCGCTTTTTATCAACCTGCTAAAGAGAAATCACTCTCTAATAGATTTAAAAAAAAAAGCAGATTACACTCTCATTAATGTCTACTTGGAGGAATAGTCTATTGAACACCATGAACAAATAAGGAGAGAAGGCAGCCCAAAAAGAAAATGAAAAATCACCAGAAAATAAGCTCTAAGACATAGAAATATGTGATTTAAATAACAGAGAATTAAGGACTGCACTTCTGAAAATAAATGAGATGCAAGAAAAAGTTCCAAGAACTTAGAAACATAATCAACCTACAACAGGAATAATTTACCAAAGAAAAAGAAACTCTAAAAAAGAAGCAAATAGAACTTCTGGAGATGAAGAACTCACTGAGATATGAAGAATGAAATAATAAGCCTAGAAAATAAAGCTGACCAGAACTAGAAAAGAATTAGAGATACTGAAGGTAGAAATATGGAAGAGAGAGACTTGAGAGTGAAACAAAATGAAAGAACTCTATAAGAACTCACACCATCAGAAAAAAAAAAACATTAAAAAATG
>NW_024355695.1:1259087-1391587 GCF_902729225.1 Pteropus medius | reverse complement strand
TTTTACTACGAAGAGACAGTAATCAAAACCGCATGGTAATGGCACCAAAAGAGACACAGAGAACAGTGGAACAGAATCGAGAGTCCAGAAGTATACTCATATTTATATGGGCAAATAATTTTTGACAAAAATGTCAAAAACATACAGTGGAAAAAGGAAAGCCTCTTCAATAAATGGTACTGGGAAAACCAGAAAGCCACCTGCAAAAGAATGAAATTAGATTGTTTTCTATCATCACATACCAAAATTAATTCAAAATGTATTAAGGGCCTGAATATAAGACCTGAAATAACAAAATGCATACAAGAAAACATAGGTCCTATACTCAAGGACCTTGGACTTAAAGAGAATTTTATGAATTTTACCTTAAAAGAAAGGGAATTAAAAGCTAAAGTAAATAAATGGGACTACATCAAACTAAAAAGCTTCTACTCAGCAAAGGACATCATCAATAGGGTAAAGAGACAACCATTCGAATGGGAAAATATATTTGCAAGCAACGCCTTAGATAAGGGCCTAATATTCAAAATTTACAAAGAACTCATATGACTCAATAACAACAAAAAAACAAATGATCCAATCAAAAAATGGGCAGAGGATTGAAACAGACACTTCTCTCTAGAGGACATACAAATAGCCAACAAATATTTGCACAGATGCTCAACTTCGCTAGCTTTTAGGGTAATGTAAATCAAAACCACAATGAGATACCATCTCACACATGTTAGAATAGCTATAATCAACAGGACAAGTAATAACAAATGTTGGAGAGGATGCGGAGAAAAAGGAACCCTCATACCCTGCTAGTGGGACTGCAAATTGGTACAGCCACTATGGAAAACAGTATGGAGGTTCCTCAAAAAACTAAGAATTGATGTACCATATGATCCAGCAATCCCATTACTGGATATTTACCCCAAAGTCTTGAAAACCAATATCTGAAAAGATATTTGCACACCGATGTTCATAGCAGCATTATTCACAGTGGCCGGGACATGGAAGCAACCAAAGTGTTCTACAACATAAAATTGAATAATCACACAATAGAATATAGAGATGTCAAATTATAATGTACTCCTGAAAATTATATAATTTTATTAACCAATGTTACCCCAATAAACTTAATTTAAAAAAAATGGGTATACCAGAAGGAGAAGAGAGAAGAAAGTAGAGTATGTTTAAACATATAGTTAATGAAAATTTTCCAAACCTGTGAAAAGACCTGAATCTTCGAATCCAAGAAGCAAACAGAACACCCAATTATCGCAATTCAAAAAGGCTTTATCCAAGACACATTATATTAAAATTGTCGAAAACTAATGACAAAGAAAGTATTATCAAGGCAGCCATGGTAAAGATGACAGTTACCTTTAAAGAAAAAACCCTTTAGACTATCAATAGACTTCTCAGCACAAACCTTTCAAGCAAGGAAAGAGTGGATCCAAATATTCAAACTATTGAAAGAAAAAAAATTACCAACCAAGTATAATATATCTAGCGAAGCTTTTCCTTATATGTAAAGGAGAAATAAAGACCATTCCAAGCATACAAAACTGAGGGACTTCTCCACCACAAGACCTGCATTACAGGAAATACTGATGGGGGTAATTTTACCTGAAACAAAAGGACAAAAAAATACATAACTATAAGTAAGATGACTAGCAGGCAGACAGAAGCAAGGAAGTGCAACCCTTATTAAAAAGGTCGTTATAAGCTTAAATATTATATAATGTTAAAGGCCAAAAAATAAAACCATTCTAAAAAGAAAGGAAGATAACAACTTAGAAATGAAGGTTCAGGATATGTAGTGATAATTTGAGACAACACAAAACAGAAAAAGGGAGGGAGTAAACATCCAAATCCGTAAAGGATAATGGAGATAAGACATATGCAGAAGAAAATAGACTACTATCTATCCTATATCTATCTATATCTATATCTGAAGCTATATCTATATATCTAAATCTATATCTATATCTATATCCAAAACTATCTCTCTCTCTATCTCTATCTCTATCATCTCTACCTCTATATCATCTATATCTGTCTATATCTATATCTATATCATCTATATCTACCTTATGTCACAAATCTATATCCTTATCTATATCTGCCATCTATATCTATATCTATATCTATATCTATATCTATATCTATATCTATATCTATATCTATATCTATATCTATATCTATATCTATATCTATATCTATCATTTACATAAACTTAATGGTAACCACATTCCATAAATCCAGAACTGAGAAATAAATAGCATAAAACATGAGGGAACAGAAGAGAAAAAACAACACAAAACACCACCAAATTAACAGACAGAAAACTAGGACAAAGGAATAATGGAGACACTGAGCTACCACAAAACTAAAGATAAAAGGGATATAGGAAAACCTCATATTTTAACAATCACCCTAAATGTAAATGGAGTGAACTTATCAATAGAAAGGCAGAGAGTAGCAGATTGGATCAAAAAATAAAACCCAACTATATACTGCCTTTATGAGACACATCTCAGCCACTAAGACAACTATAGACTTAAAGTGAAAGAGGGGAAAATGATATTCCAAGCAAATGGTATCCAGAGAAAGCAGATGTAGCTGCACTTATAACTGACAAAATAAAATTCAAGATAAAAAAAGGTAAAGAGAGATAATGGTGGACATGATATAATGATAAAGGGAACCATACAACAAGAAGACCTAACACTTAATAATATCTATGTTTCTAGTGAGCAAGCGCCAAAATATATGAAGCAATGACTAACAGAACTAAAGGGAGAAACTAATAAAAACACAATTATAGTATGGGAACTAAATACTCCACTGTCAGTGACAGATCATCCAAACAAAAAATCAATAAGGAAATGACATCCTTAAATGATACATTAGACCAATTGGACATAATCAACATTTACTGGTCCTTCATACCAAAACAGCAGCTCATATGTTTTTCTCTAGTGCCCGTGGAACATTCTCAAGGAGAGACCATATGTTGGGACACAAAACTAGCCTCAACATATTTAAGAAGACTGAAATCATACTAAGCATATTTTCTGAATCATAATGCTTTGAAAATGGAGAGCAACTGTAAAATGAAAGCAGGAAGAACCACAAATATGTGGAGATTAAACAACATGCTACTGAAGAATGATTGGGCAAGAGAAGAAATAAAAGCAGAAATCAAATGACATAGAAACAAATGAGAATGAATGTACAACATATCAAAACTTTTGGAAGAGTGGGGAATATGGCACACTAGAAAAAAGCAGGGTTCATCTCCTCCCAGGTCCGCATTGAAATTACTATCAAATTAAAAATAATTGACATGGAGAATCACTTGAAGTCCAGGCGATCATAACACCTACATCTGATAACATAAAGGAGGCACATCGAAGTCGCGAGAACGCCCAGGCACAGAAGTTGAAGCAAAACTTAGGCTGTATTGGCTAGATAGACTTTGTCTCCCTGAGATCCTGCTTCCCCCAAGCCATAAAGTGCCTGCAGCCCATTGACAAGCAGACTCTTGTGCCCTATTTGGCTCTGGGGTTGTGCAGTCAGTGCAGGCAACAGACCTGGGCTAGCGCAGTGAGTGCATTTTGAGGAAAACGAGTGTGGACAGACTGCTGCTGCCTATACGAGCTGCAATATCTCTTGAGGAGATTGCAGGGGTCTGTATTGGCCTGAAGGCCCTTGATTCCCTGAGCTCCTGCACCATCAAATACACAAAGTGCCCACTGCACATTGATAGGCAGCTGCCCCTGCCCGGGGTTAGCGCATTTAGGACCAGGGTGGGTAGCAGATGAATTTGCTATGAATAGAAATATGTACAGGGATCCACAGAGGCAGCATTGGCATGCAAACTGACACTGCAGTGTCAGAGGGAAATTTACTTAATAAACCCAGGAGACTCCCACGGCCCCTACACCAACCAACATGCATACCACCCAGAAGCTCATCAAATTTCAGAGACTTTCGGGCAACTGACAGGCAGTGTCAGGCCTTGAAGAGCACTGGTCCCTCTGCTAAACTGCCATAGGTCAGGGATGGAGGATAACTGACTGCTGCTTACAGGGCTATCTCTTCTACTTACCTTTAGATCCAGCATAGGCAACAACCATCTGTGGATTGCTTTGTAGATCTCACCGGATATCCCTGAGCAATCAAAAGCAGCAGCTGAACTTGGCCTACAGGAAAGCCCCACCAAAGGGGCCACAAAACCAATGCATCTAGAGGCTGGCACCAGACCACAATGGAGCAACTCCCGACTAGTCCCAATAGTGATACACAGAAAGGCTGGTTTCAACAAGTACACAAGACTGAGAGGGTAAATCCCACTCAGTGGGGTCAACCCCCACATAACAACTCTTATCCTATGGGTGCAGACAATTCCCACAATTAGTCAACCCGAGCATTAAACCAATCGACTAATCTACTAACAACAATAAAAGCTTGGTGATGGCAGAAGATCACACACAACCCACGCAAATATGTCCAGAGCCACCGGCATAAGGGATCAGGGAGAGTGCGCCACTGGGCTACATAGGACACCTTCCGCATTAAGGCATCTGGCCAAGGCAGAGAAACAAAACAAATATTCCTGATGCTTAGAAATGAACAAAGAGAGGCTAATAAAATGAGAAGCCAAAGAAACACGCAACAAATGAAACACCAGGAGAAAACTCCAGAAAATAAGCTAAATGAAATGGAGGCAAGCAACTTACCAAAGACAGAGTTCAAAATAATGGTTACAAGGATGTTCAATGAACTTATGGGGAGAATGGATGAGCACAATGAGAACCTCAACAGCATAAAAAAGGACATAGAAACCATAGGAAAGGACCAGACAGAAATGAGGAATAGAATAACTGAAATGAAGAATGCACTAGAAGGATTCAACCGTATATTGGATGAAGCAGAAGATTGAATCAGCGAATTGGAAGATAATGCAGCAGAATACACCTAATCAAAACAATAAAAAGAAAAAAAAAGAATTTTTAAAAAATGAGGATAGTTTAGGATACCTCTGGGAAAATATGAAATGTAAAAATATCTAGATCATAGGAGTACCTGAAGAGGAAGAGAGAGAGCAAGGGATTGAGAATCTGTTTGAAGAAATAATGACAGAAAATTTCCCTAACCTGGCAAAGAAATTAGACATACAAGTTCAGGAAGCACAGAGTCCCAAATAAGAGGAATTCAAACAGACCTTCTCTAAGACACATCATAATTAAAATGAGAAAGGTCAAAGACAAAGAGAGAATTTTAAAAACAGCAAGAGAAAGGCAACTAATTACTTACAAGGGTACCCTCATAAGAATGTCTGCTGACTTTTCAATGGAAACTTTGCAGGCCAGAAGGGAATGGCAAGAAATATTTAAAGTTATGAAAAACAAGAATTTACAAACACAAATACTCTACCCAGCAAGGCTTTTGATTAAAATGGAAGGTGAGATAAAGAGCTTCCCAGACAGGAAAAAGCTTAAGGAATTCATCATCAATAGGCTAGTATTACAAGAAATGTTAAAGTGTTATCTGTAAAAAGAGAAGGAGTAAAAAGAAAATAGAGAAGGGGTAAAAAAATAACAAATATGAATAATAAAATGGCAGTAACAATGTACTTATCAGTAATCGCTTTAAATATAAACAAATTAAATACTCCGATCAAAAGTAGGGTAACCAAATGGATAAGAAAACAAGACCCATGCATATGCTGTCTACAAGAGACCCACTTCAGATTAAATGACACTCACAGACTGAAAGTAAAGGGATGAAAACAGATATTTTATGCAAACAGAAATGAAAAAAAAGTTGGGGTAGCAATACTTATATCAGATAAAATAGACATTAATACAAAGACTATCATAAGAGACAAAGAATGGCATTACATAATGATAAAGAGATCGATAAATCAAGAGGACATAACCCTGGTAAGCATATATACACCCAACATAGGAGCACCTACATACATAAAGCAATTATTGACTGACATAAAAGGAAAGATCAATAGTAAGACACTCATAGTAGACTTTAACACTCCATTGACATCCATGGACAGAGCTTCCAGGCAAAGAATCAACTAGGAAACAATGAGCCTAAGAGATGCACTAGAGATGGACTTAATAGATATTTTCAGAACATTTTACTCCAATGCAGCAAAATATGCATTTTTCTCAAGTGCATATGGAACATTTTCAAGGATAGACCACAAGTTAGGACACAAATCAAGTTTCAATAAATTTAAGAAGATTGAAATCATATTAACCAACTTCATTGATCACAAGAGTATGAAACAAGATATCAACTACAACAAAAAAAACTGGAAAATACACAAACACATGGAGGCTAAATAACATGCTACTAAACAATGAATGGATTACTAATGAGATCAAAGAAGAAATCAAAAGATACCTAGAGACGAATGAAAATGAAAATACAATGACTCAAAATGTATAGAACACAGCAAAAGCAGTCCAAAGAGGGAAATTTGTCGCAATACAGGTCTGCCTCAAGAAACAAGAAAAAGCTCAAATAAACAATCTAACTTTACAATTAAAAGAACTAGAAAAGAAGTGCAAACAAAGCCCAAAGTGAAGAGAAGGAAGGAAATAATAAAGATCATAGTGGAAATAAATGAAATAGAGTCTAGAAAAACAATACAAAAGATTAATGAAACTAAGAGCTGGTTCTTTGAAAGGATAAACAAAATTGACAGACCCTCAAGCAGATTAATTAAGGGAAAAAAAAGAGAGGACTCAAATAAAATCATAAATGAAAGAGGAGAAATAACCAAAACTCCATAGAATTACAATGGATCATAAGAAAGTACTATGAGCGATTATATGCAAACAAATTGGGCAATCTGGAAGAAATGGAGACATTCTTAGAAAGAGACAATCTCCCAAGACCAAGTCAAGAAGAAACAGAAAATCTGAACCAACTGATTACCGTCAATGAAATAGAATCAGTAATCAAAAACCTCCCGAAAAACAAAAATCCTGGGCCAGATGACTTCATAGGTGAATTTTAATAAGCATACAAAGAAGAATTATTACCTATTCTTCTTAATCTATTCCAAAAAATTAAAGAAGAGGGAAGGCTCCCTAACTCCTTTTATGAGGCCACCATTGCCTTGATTCCAAAACCAGACAAAGAAATTACAAAAAAAGCAAACTATAGGCTGATATCTCTTATGAACATTGATGCAAAAATCCTCAACAAACTATTAGCAGACCAAATTCAGCAATACATTAAAAAATATAATGCACCATAATCAAATTGGATTTATTTCTGGGATGCAGGGTTGGTACAATATTCGTAAATCAATTAATGTGATGCACTGCATTTACAAATCAAAAGATAAATAATATATGATCATATCAATAGATGCAGAAAAACTGTTTGATGAAATCTAGCATCCATTTATGATAAAAATTCTCAGCAAAGTGGGAATAGAGGAAACATACTTCAACATAATAAAGGCCATATATGACAAACCTACAGCTAACATCATACTCAATGGGGAAAGGCAAAACACATTTTCCTCAAGATCAGGAACAAGACAAGGATGCCCAGTTTCACCACTTCTCTTCAACATTGTATTGGAAGTTTTAGCCACAGGAATAAGACAAGAAAGAGAAATAAAAGTCATCCGTATTAGAAAGGAAGAAATAAAACTCTCATTATTTTCCAATGACATGATACTACATAGAGAGAACCCCAAAGATTCCACCAGAAAACCTGTTATAACTGATCAATGAATTCAGTAAAGTAGCAGGTTACAAAATAAATATTCAGAAGTCAGTGGCATATTTAAGCACCAATGATGAAACAATCCCATTTAGAATTGTGTCGAAAACTATAAAATACCTGGGAATCAATTTTACCAAGAAGGTAGAAGACCTGTTTTCAGAAAATTATGTCATCGAAAAAAGAAATTGAAGAAAATACAAATAAATGGAAGCATATACCGTGTTCATGGGTAGGGAAAATCAACATCATTAACATGGCCATACTACCCAAAGAAACCTGTAGATTCCATGCAATCCCTATCAAAATACCAAAGGCATTTTTTCAGAGAGATAGAACAAGTAACCCTAAATTTATGGAGACATAAAAAACCTTGAAGAGCCATGGCAATCTTGAGAAAGAAGAACAAAGTTGGAGGTATCACACTACCTGATATCAAACTATATTACAAGACTACAGTAATTAAAACATCATGGTTCTGGCATAATAACAAATACATTGATAAATGGAACAGAATAGACAGCCTAGAAATAAATCCATGCCTATATGCTCACTTAATATATGACAAAGATGCTAAGAATATACAATGGGGTAAAGATAGTCTCTTCAAAAAATGTTGTTGGGAAAATTGGACAGATACATGGCAAAAAAAAGAAACAGGACCTTCTTACACTGTATACATGAATAGACCCAAAATGGATTAAAGACTTAAATGTAAGACGTGAAACCATAAAACTTCTAAAAGTAAACATAGTCAGTAAACTCTCTGGTATTACTAACAGAAATTTCTTTTCAGATATATCTCCTTTGGCAAGGAAAACAAAAGAAAAAATAAACAAATGGGACTACATCAAACTAAAAAGTTTTTGTACAACAAAGGAAATCATCCACAAAACAAAGAGACAACTGACTGGGAGAAAATATTCACTAATGATACATCTGATAAGGGGTTAATATCCAAAATATATAAAGAACTTACACAACT
The DNA here is from genome assembly GCF_902729225.1 of Pteropus medius. Classification (NCBI taxonomy): domain Eukaryota; kingdom Metazoa; phylum Chordata; class Mammalia; order Chiroptera; family Pteropodidae; genus Pteropus; species Pteropus medius. The sequence continues at coordinate 1,382,844 of NW_024355695.1, read as the reverse complement.
TAACAAGAACAACAAAAACAATCTAAAAACATAGGCAGAAGACCTGAACAGATAATTCTCCAAAGAGGAAATACAGATGGCTAATAAACATATGAAAAGATGCTCGAGGTCACTAATCATCAGAGAAATGCAAATTAAAACCACAATTAGATATCAACTCACACCTGTCAGAGTGGCTATCATCAATAAATCAAAAAACAGCAAGTGTTGGCAAGGATGCAGAAAAAAGGGAACTCTCATACATTGTTGGTGGGATTGCAAATTGGTACAGCCTCTATGGAAAACAGTATGGAGGTTTCTCAAAAATATATAAATGGATATACCTTTTGACCCAGCAATTGCACTTCTGGGTATTTAGTCAAAGGAAATCAAAACAATATTCCATAAAGATCTATGCACCGCAATATTCATGGCAGCACAATTTACAATAGCCAAGATATGGAAGGAACCTAAATGTCCATCAACAGATGATTGGATAAAGAAATTATGGTTAATATATATAATGGAATATTACTCAGCCATTAAAAAAATGAAATCCAACCATTTGCAATGACATGGATGGACCTAAAAGTTCTTATACTAAGTGAAATAAGTCAGACAGAGAAAGATAAATACCATATAATTTCACTTATATGAAAAATCTAATAAACAAAAAGAACAAACTAATCAAAAACAGACTCACAAATATTGTGGGAAATTTGGTGATGGACAGAGAGGTGGGTGTTGGGGGGCTGGGACAATGGGGTGAAGGGTTAAAGAAGTGCAAATTCATAGTTTATAGTTGGTCATGGGGATAGGGAGCATGACAAAGGAAATGCAGTTAGCATTAATATGATGGCTAGGTGAAAGGCCAAGGGAGGGATAGAGTGATTGGAGGGATCATTTTATGAACTATATAGATGTCTAAACAATGTATTGTATACTTGAAACTAATTTAAAAAAATAAAAATAAAAACTTTTGTTTCACAGCAAAAGTGGTAATAAGAGGAAAGTTCATATCATTACAGGCCTATCTCAGGATAAAAGAATGAGTCCAAATAAAAAAACCTTACATTACATCTTAAAAAGCTAAAAAAAAAGAATAATTGAAGCTGAAGGTCAGCAAAAGGAAAACAAAATAAAAATTGGAGTAGAATTAAATAAAATTGAGAACAAAAAGACAATCAAAAAAATAAATGCAACAAAGAGCTGGTTCTTTGAGAAAACTAACAAAATTGTCAAACTCCTAGCTAGACTCACAAAGAGAGAGAGAGAGAGCGAGAGAGGGAGAGAGAGAGAGCAAGGACAGGACCTTGACTCTTGTGGAAGGAGAAGAGAGAAGGCTCAAGATAAACAAAATTGGGAATGAAAGAGAAGTTTTATGACCGAAATTCAAAGGATCATACCAGAATACTATGAAAAATTATGACACGAAATTTAATACCCTAGAAGAAATGGACAAGTTCTTAGAAATATACAACCTTCCTTGACTGAAGTATAAATAACTGGAAAATCTAAATAGTCCAGACAGCAGTACGGAAATTGAAAGGATCATCAAAAACTTCCCCAAAACTTAAAGTCCAAGACCAGAAGCCTTCACTAGTGAATTCTAGCAGTCATTCAAAGAAGGTTTAATAATTATTTTTCTCAAACTCTTTCAAAATGATGAAGTAAAAGCCATACTTCCTAACTCATTTTATGAGGCCAAAATTACCCTGATATCAAAAACTGGTAAAGATAATACAAAACAAAGAAACAAACAAACAAACAAAAACTACTGTCCAATATCTCTCGAAAACACAGATTCAAAAATCCTAAATAAGGTACTAGATAATTGAATACAACATATTAAAAAGACCATGATCAAGTAAGCTTCATCCCAGTGGCACAGGGATGATTTAACATATGTAAATCATTAATGCGATGCACCACATAAATAAAATAAAGTATAAAAATCATATATCAATAGATGTAGAAAGCTTTTGCCAAGATACAGCATCATTTAAAACACTTAATAATAAGTGTATGGAACGAAAGTACTTCAACATAATAAAGGCCACATATGAGAAACCATAGCTAACATCAAACTTAATGGTAAAAAAACTAAACAACATTTCTCTAAGATAAGAAACAAAACAAGGCTATCTGCTGTCACCACTATTATTCTATATAACTGGAAGTCCTATTGAAAGCAATCAGGCAAGTGAAAGAAATAAAAGACATCCAAATAAGAAATAAAGAATTAAAATTGTCACTTTTTGCAGATAACATGATTTTCTATATAGAAAACTCTAAAGACTCCACTAAATACTATTAGAAATAATAAACAGATACAGTAAATTTTCTGGATACAAAATCAATGTTCAAATATCCATTGAATTTCCATACTCTAATAAAATTTCAGAAAAATAAAAAAAGAAAACAAAACAAGACAATTTATTTTACAATTGCGACAAAAAGAATAAAATACCTGGGAATAAACCTAACAAAACATGTGAAGGACCTATAGAATGAAAACTATGAGACACTATTAAAATAAATTGAAGAATAAACAAAGAAATGGAAAGATATTCCATATTCTTGAATTGGAAGAATCAACATAGTTAAAATGACCTTATTACATAAAGCATTATACAGATTTAATGCAATCCCCATCAAAATTCTATTGGCATTTTTTTAAAGAAATAGAACAAAAAAATCACCAGATTTGTATGGAAGCACAAATAACCCTGAATAGCCAACGCCATCCTGAGAATAAAGAAGAAGGCTTGAGGTATCACTCTACTTGATTTCAAATTATACTACAAAGGGACAATAATCAAAACAGTGTGGTATTGGCAGAAAAACAGACACACTGACCAGTGGAATAGAATCAAGAGTACGAAAGTAAACTCCCAGGTATATAAGCAAATATTTTTTGACAAAGGAGCCAAAAACATAAAACAGAGAAAGAAAAGCCTCTTCAATAAATGGTGCTGGGAAAACTGGAAAGCCACATGCAAAAGAATAAAACTAGACTGTTGTTTATCACCATACACCAAAAGTAACTCAAAATGGATCATAGACCTGAGGTATGTTCTTTCTCTTCCCACTTTGCTGAGAGTTTTTATCACAAATGATTGCTGGATTTTGTCAAACACATTTTCTACATCTATTGATATGATCATAAGATTTTTAACTTTCAGTTTTTTAATGTGATATATCACATTAATTGATTTGCAGATAATTGTACCAACCTTGCATTCTAGGACTAAATTTAATTTGATCATAGTGTATGATATTTTTAATGTATTGCTGAATTCGGTTTGCTAATATTTTGTTAAAGATTTTTACATCAATGTTCATAAGGGATAGTGGCCTATTTAGTTGTTGTTGTTGTTTTGTAATGTCTTTCTCTCCTTTTTGAATCAACACAATGATGCCCTTATAAAAATTAGGGAGCTTCCCACTTCTTGAATTTTTTGAAATAATTTGAGAAGAATAGGTGTTAATTTTTCTTTGAATATTTGGTAAAATTTGCCTATGAAGCCATCTTGTTTAGGACTTTTGTTTTTTGGAAGTATTTTGATTACTAATTCAATTTCATTGGTGGTATTCTGTTCATTCAGATTATCTGTTTCTTCTTGACTCAGTCTTGAGAGATTGTCTGTTTCTAGGAATGTACCCATTTCTTCTAAACTGTCCAACTTGTTGACGTGTAATTGCTCATAATATTTTCTTATGATCTTTTATATTCCTGTTGAGTCCCTAGTTACTTCTCTTTCATTCTGATTTTATTTATTTGAGGTCTCCTTTTCCTTGATGAGTCTGGTTAAAAGTTTATCGATTTTGTTTCTGTTTTCAAAGAACCTGCTCTTGGTTTCATTAATCTTTTGTATTGTTTTTCTAGACTCTATTTTGATCTTTATTATTTTCTTCCTACTACTCCCTTTGGGCTTTTTTTTCCTGTTCTTTTTGTAGTTCTTTTTAAGTGCAAGGTTAAATTGTTTATGTGATCTTTTTCTTGTTTCTTGAGGTAGGACGATATTGCTATAAATTTTCCTCTCGGGACTGCTTTCTCTGTGTCACATAGGTTTTGATTTGTTGTGTTTCCATTTTCATTTGTCTCAAGATATCCTTTGATTTCTTCCTTGAATTCATTGTTACTCAATTATTGTTTAGTAGGATGTTATTTAGCTTTCATGTGTATGTGTATTTTCTAGTTTTTTTTTTCTTTGTAGTTTATTTCTAGTTTCATAGCATTGTAATCAGAGAGGTGGTCAATATTATTTCAATCTTTTTAAATTTATTGAGACTTGTTTTGTGGTGAAACACATGGTCTATCATGGAAAATGTTTTATGTGCATATGAGAAGAATGTATATTTTGCTGCTGAGGGGTGAAGTGCTCTGAAAATATCTATTAAATCTATCTGGTCTAATGTGTCATTTAAGCCCACTGTTTCCTTGTTGATTTTCTAACATCTGTCCATTAGTGTCAATGGGTTGTTAAAGTTCCCTTATGAGTGTATTGCTGTTGATCTCTTTTCTGTCATTCAATAAATGCTTTATATATATATAGATGCTTCCATGAGAGATGTGTATGTTTACTAGTGTTATGTCCTCTTGATGTATTGATCCCTTTATCATTATGTAATACCCTTTTTTATTGTTTATTATAGCCTTTGTTTTAAAGTTTATTTTGTTTGATACAAATATTGCTACTCTGGCTTTCTTTAATTTTAGTCTTTGTGTTTAATTTGATCTGAAGTGGATCTCTTATAGACAGCATATATGTGGGTCTTGTTTCCTTATCCATTCAGCTGCTCAATATCTTTTGATTGTAACATTTATTTCATTTACATTTAAAATTATTATTTATAGGTACATAGTTATTGCCATTTTATTATTCATAGTTATTTGTTTTTCTTTACTGTTTTTTTTAACTGAAGTCTCTTTAACATTTCTTTTAATACTGGCTTGTTGGTGATGAATTCCTTAAGCTTTTCCCTGTCTGGGAAGCTCTTTATTTTACCTTCCATTTTAGTTGAAAGCCTTGCTGGGTAGAGAATTTGTAATTGTATATTCTTGTGTTTTATAACTTTGAATATTTCTTGCCAGTCCCTTCTGGCATGCAAAGTTTCTGTTGAAAACTCAGCAGACATTCTTATTGGGGTACCCTTATAAGTAACTAGCTTCCTTTCTCTTGCTGCTTTTAAGATTCTCTCGTTGTCTTTGACCTTTGGCATTTTAATTATGTTGAGTCTTGGTGTGAGTCTGTTTGAATTTTTCTTTGTGCTTCCTGGACTTGTATTTCTAATTCCTTTGCCAGGTTCGGGAAGTTTTCTGTCATGGTTTCTTCAAATAGATTCTCAATCCTTTGCTCTCTCTCTTCTTCTAGTACTCATATGATGTGGATATTGTTCTACTACATATTGTCCCAGAAATCTCTTAAAGTATCTTCATTTTTCTTTCTTTCTCATTTATTTTCATGCTTTCCATCTAACAATGTTTTTCTTTCTTTCCATTCTTTTCCTAGGCTAACCATTTCAACAACAACAACAATAACAACAACAGCTTTCTTTCTTTCTTTCTTTCTTTCTTTCTTCTTGTCTTTTCTTTCTTTCTTTCTTTCCTTTTCTTTGTTTTTCTTTCTTTCTTTCTTCCTCTCTCTCTCTCTCTCTCTTTCTCTCTCTTTCTCTCCTCCTCCTCCTTCCTCCTTCCCTCCTCCTCCTCCTCCCTTCCTTCCTTCCTTCCTTCGGCTTCGGCTATTTCCTTCATTCCTTCAGCTATTTCATTCCTTCCTTCCTTCCTTCCTTCTTTCTTTTTTTTTCTATTCCAATTCAGTGTTTTCTGCTACCTTGTTATTCAGTTCGCTGATTCTATCTTCTGCTTCATCCAATCTACTGTTGAATCTTTCCAATGTAGTCTTCATTTCAGTTACTATATCTTTCATTTCTGTCTGGTTCTTTTTTTTATCATTTCTTTGTCCTTTTTATGTTTACTATCTCTCTGTTGAGGTTCTCATTGAGATCATTCATTCTCCCCCTAAGTTGCTTGAGCATCCTTGTAACCATTATTTTGAACTCTTTCTCTGGTAAGTTGCTTGTTTCCATTTCATTTAGCTTATTTTCTGGAGTTCTCTTCTGTTGTTTCATTTATGGCATTTTGTTTGTTTTGTTTTCTCATTTTATTAGCCTCTCTGTGTTCACTTCTGTATATTAGGAAGATTTGTTTCTTCTCTCAGTCTTGGCCAGATGACCTTATGTGGAAGGTGTCCTGTGTGGCTCAGTGCAACCCTCTCCCTAATCACCTGTGCTGGGGGGACTGGACATGGTCTTTGTTTGGGTTGTGTGTAATCTTCTGTTATAGCTAAACCTTTATTGTTGTTAGAACCTCTGTTGGTGGGATTAATGTTCGGGCTGACTAACTACGAAAATTAGCTATGACTACAGTGTATATAAGTTGCTGTGTGGGGGCTGACCCCACTGAGTGAGATTTGCCTTAGTAGGCTTGTGTACTTTTGTCGAGACCACTCTTTGTGTGTTCCAATTATGGGGCTAGTCAGGAATTGCTCTGTTGTGGTCTAGTGCCAACCTCTATGTATTTTGGTTTTGTGGTCCCTTGGGAGGCTCTCCCTAGTAGGCCAGGGTCAGCTGCTGCCTTTGATTGCTCTGGACTTCCTGGTTAGAGCTACAAAATGATCTGCAGATGGTTGCTGCCTATGCAGTAACTATAGGTAAGTGGAAGAGATTGTTTACCCCCAGTACCAGACCTGGGGCAGTTTAGCAGAAGGACTAGTGTGCTTCAAGGCCTGAGGCTGCCTGTCAGTTGCCCATTAGACTCCACAACTGGAAGTGCCCCTTGGTGATACGCACATTGGGTGATGTGGGGTCCTAGGGAGTCACCTTGCTATATTGAGCAGAGTTCCCCCTGCCACTGCAGTGTGAGTTTATAAGCTAGTGCTGTCTCTGTGGTTGCCTGTAAAAGTCTCAGATCATAGCAAGGCCAGCTGCTGCCCTCCTCAGGCCCACAAACATCCAAGATCTGTTCTAGAATTACTGAAGCTTGTGTGCAGGGGTTTGTGGTCCACCATGGAAAGTCTCTCCTGGGATGCACTGGCTTTGTGTGAGCTGCAGAAACTGAAGTGCTATGTCTGCTATTGAACTTGGGACCCAGGAAAAGCATGGGATAGGACTGGGAAGCCGGGGAACAGGCTTGCAACAGGTGATTTGTGGTTTAGGTGAGGCAGCATCTCACTGAGGCATGGGGCCATCAGGCCTATACAGCACCTATTTGCTACCGTTTCTGGGTCCATGGGCTCCAATAAAAGTCATAGATCACTGCAAGACCCACTTTCCTCTAGGATGGAACTATAAACCCCTGTGATTTGCCCTAGCAATATTGTATCTCGTGCTGGCAGCACCGATCTGTCTGCCACTGTTTTCCCTGCAATTTATGCACTGCACTAGTTGTGGTCTGTTGCCTGCACAGAATGTACAACTTCAGAAAAGATCAGGGCGGGAGCAGCTGACTGTCACCGAGCCATGGGCAATTTGTGGATTGGATGGGGTGAGATCTCAGGGAGACTCGTGCCATCAGGCCATTACAGCCTCAGTTTTTCTGCAAGTTCTATGTCCACAAGTTCCCATAGCAGTCGCAGATTACAGTGAGACCAGCTGCCATCTGGGGCAGTCCTACAGACACCCGCGACCCCCTAAGTGATATTGCAGCTTGCACAGGCAGCAATGATCTGCCCACAACTGATTTCCCCAAAATGTGTGCATTGAGCTATCTGAGGTCTGTTACCTCTGTGGAATGCGCTCCCAAGAAAGGGGCAGAGCTGAGTTGGCTGTCTGTTAATAGGCTGCTGCATGGAATTTGTGGGTTGTGTGTGGAGGGTTCTTGAAGACAAGGGCTATCAGGTCAATATAGCCTCATTTTGCTGCAACTTCTAGTCTTCTCTCACATTTGCACAAAAGTCACAGATCACAGCAAGACCAGTTGCTGTCTGAGACTGGCTAACAGATCCCTGCAATCCGCCCAAGCTCATGTGAGCAGCAGTGATCTTCCAAAAACTGTTTTCCTTGAAATGCGCTCACCATGCTGGCTGACGTCTGAAGCTTGAGCCAAATGTTCAACCCTAGAAAGAGGCAGGGTCGGTGCAGCCTCCTGGAGATAAATCGTTTGAACAGTTTGTTGGGTGGGTGAATGGGCCGGACTCCCCAGGCCAGTGCAGTTTTAGAATTGGCCATGCAGGTGGAGAGTTCAACATAGATAAACTGGTGCCTGTCTATAGACTGCCCTGTAGGGGGCCCCAACTAAGGCACAATGGCAACGGCCCCTCCATACCTTGCTCTGGTGCCACATAATGCAATCTTTCCCCATATGACTCTTGCCTGAGTCTCCAACCCTCTGCTGGTGCCCAGGATGTGTCTCTGTGGGTAAGAGAGCCTGTGCATGGGCCCCTTATAGAGGCATCTGGAATTTCAGTCTCCTTCCATCTCACCCCAAATCTGATATTTACAGTCAGAGTTTTTGGTAATTCCTCTTCCCTTGGTTGGGAACCTGGGCTGAGGAGTCTCCATATGGGGCTAAGACCCCTCTCTCCTTCCGGGGACTTCTGTAGCTGCACTCTCCCTCCCAGTGCTCCACCACCACCCACAGATGCAGTCACAGTCTGGTTCATGACTTTGCCACTACTACCAGCTTTGATGTGGCTCTGTCTTTATATCATCAAACATATGTGTGATGATCAGCTAGACTTCAGGTGATTCTCCATGTTGATTATTTTATAATTTGGTTGTAATTTTAATGTCCTGAGAGGAGATGAATCCCACTTTTACCTAGTCTACCATCTTGAGCCACTAGCTATGGGTTTCTTTTATATGGCTTTTACTATGTTGAAGTATCTTTCCTATATTCCCACTTCGCTGAGAATTTTTTATCATAAATCGATGCTAGATCTTGTCAAATACTTTTTATGCATCTATTGATATGATCATATGATTTTTATCTTTCAGTTTATTAATGTGGTGCACCACATTAATTGATTTTCATATACCGAACCAAACATGCATCCCAGGAATAAATTCCGCTTGATCATGGTATATGATCTTTTTAATGTATTGCTGAATTTAGTTTGCTAATATTTTCTTTAGGATTTTTTATCTGCATTTATCGAGGATATCAGCCTATAATTTTTCTTTTTTTTTTGTAATGGCTTTGTCTAGTTTGGGAATCCAGGTAATGATGCCTTTGTAAAATGAGCCTGGAAGCCTTCTCTTCTCTTGAAATTTTTGAAATAGTTTGAAAAGAGTAGGTGTTAATTTGTCTTTGAATGTTTGGTAAAATTCACCTGTGAAGCCATCCTGTCTAGGTCTTGTTTGCTGAGAGTGTTTTGATGACTGATTCAATTTTGTTACTAGAAATTGGTTGGTTATGATTTTCTGTTTCTTGTTAACTTAGTCTTGGAGATTGTATGTTTCTAGAAATGTATCCATTTCTATCGGATTGTCCAATTTGTGGCAAATAATTTCTCATAGTATTTTCTTATGATTCTTTGTATTTACATGAAGTCAGTTGTTACTTCTCTTTCATTTCTGATTTTATTTATTTGGGTCCTCTCTCTTTTTTCCTTGATGAGTCTGGTTAAATGTTTATCAGTTTAGTTTATCTTTTCAAAGAATAATCCCTTGACTTCATTGATCTTTCATATTGTTTTCATAGACTTTATTTCATTTGTTCCCACCCTGTTATTGTTTCTCTCTTTCTATTCACTTTGATTTTTTTTTGCTGTTCTTTTTCTAGTTCCTTTAAGCGTAAGGTTAAATTGTTTATTTGAGATTTTTCTTGTTTTTAGAGGTAGTCCTGTATTGTTCTGAATTTTTCTTTTAAAACTTCTTTTTCCATGTCCCGTATACTTGGGTAACTATATTTTTATATTTCTTTTTCTCCAGCTATCTTCTGATTGCTTCTTTGATATCATTGTTAACCTAGTCATCATTTAGTAGTATGCTATTTAGCCTGCATGCATTTGTTTCTCAGTTTTTTCTTGTAATAAATTTGTAGTTTCATAACATTGTGGTTTGAGAAGATTCCTGATATGATTTCAATCTTCTTAAATTTACTAAACTTCTCTTGTGACCTAACATGTAGTCTGTCTTGAAAAAATGTTCTGTGTGAACTTGTGAATAATATATATTCTGCTGCTTTGAGATGAAGCACTCTAAAAATATGAATTAAATCTATCTGGTCTAGTATGTCATTTAGGGCCACTGTTTCATTGTTGATTTTTCTCTGGAAGATTTGTCCATTGGTGTCTGTAGATGGTTAAAATTCCCCACTGTGAGTGTATTACCATCGATCTCTCCCTTCATGTTAGTCAATATTTGCTTTAAATACATTTTGGTACTCTTATGTTGGGCACATAGATGTTTTCTAAGGTTATATATCCTCTTGTTGGATTGATTCTTTTATCTTTATGTAATGTCCTTTTTATGTTATTATCGAAGTCTATTTTTTCTAATAATTATTGCTATCTCAGCTTTTTAAAATTTCTATTCACATGAAATATTTTATTCTATTATTTTTACTTTCCCTCTGTGTATGTCTTTCAATCTCAATTGAGTCTTTTGTAGACAGTATATGTATGGACTTGTTTTCTGATCCCTTCAACTATGCTATGTCTTTCTATTGGAGTATTTAATCAATTTACATTTAAAGTGATTATTGATAGGTATATAGTTATTAAAATTTTATTATTCATATTTATGTTACTATATTTTTCCTTTCTTTTTTTAAAAAAAAATTTCCCTCAACATTTTTTTTTGTAATAGTGGCTGTGCGGTGATGAATTTCTTTAACTTTTTCTTGTCTGTGAAGCTCTTTATCTCGCCTTCAGTTTTAAGTCATAGTCTTGCTTGGCAGAGTATTCTTGGTTGCAGATTCTTCCTTTTCTTCATTCTGAATATCTTCTTTTACTTCGTTCTGGCCTGCAACATTTCTACTAAGAAGTCAGTTAATGTTCTTATCAGCATACCTGTGTAAGTAAGTAGCTGCCTTTCTTTTTCTACTTTTAGGATTTTCCTTTTGTCTTCAACCTTTAGCCTTTTATTTATGGTGTATCTTGGTGTGAGCCTTTTTGAGTTCACCTTGTTTGGGACACTCAGCACTTCCTGGACTTGTATGTTTATTTCTTTTGCCATGTTAGAGAAATTTTCCATCATAATTTATTCAAAAATGTTCTCAATTCCTTGCTCTCTCTCTTCTTTTTTGATAACCCTATGACGTAAATGTTATTACACTTGTTCCAGAGGTCCCTTAAACTAGCCTGATTTTTTTTATTCTTGTTATCATGGTTCTTATTGGGTATTTTCTTCTATTCTGTTTTTCAAATCACTAATTTGATCCTCTGCTTCACCTAATCTATTGGTTCCTTCTAGTGTATTCTTCATTTCAGTTATTAGATTCTCTATTTTTGACTGGTTCTTTTATGGTTTCTGTGTGTGTGTGTGTGTGTGTGTGTGTGTGTGTGTGTGTGTGTGTGTGTCTGTATGGTGTATTATGGAGATCTTCTATGTCTCCCAGTCTTAGCCTGGTGATTTTATGTAGTAGGTGTCCTGTGTGACTCAGTGGTATAGTCTCCCTGATCGCCCGTGTCAGTTTCTCCAGGAGTGTCTCTTGTATGGTTTTGTGTGCCTTTCTGTTGTATTCGAGTCTTGATTGCTGTTGGCACATCAGTGGGTGGTATTGACTCTCATGCTAACTGTTTTTGAGGTTTGACCATGCCCATAGCATATAAGCTGTTGTGTGGGGTTTGACCACATGAAGCATGATTTGCCCCAAAGAGCTGCTTGTGTGCCTGTTGAGACTACCCTTTGGGAGTGCCACTTGTGAGGCTAATTAGGTGGTGCTCTGTTGAGGTCTAATGCCAACCTTTCACTGCATTGGTTCTGGAGCCCCTTGGGAGGAACTCCCATTCAGGTCAAAGTCAGTCGCTATCTGTAACCACAGTGTTACCTGGTAGGAACTACAAAGCAATTCTGGTTGGTCACTGCCTGTGTTGGACCTGGGGCAAGTGGGAGAGACCATGTTGTGAAGTCAGGCTGACTGCCACCCCTATTTGTCCTGGGGAAGCTCATCAAAAGGCCCAGGGCATCCAAAGCCTTCAGCCTGCTTCCCAACTGCCCATAAGGCTCAGCAGCTGAAAGATCGTGGGATGGTACACGAGTTGGAGGAGGTAGTATTCCAGTAGTCACCAAGATGGGTCAAATGATGTTTCTCATATTGGTGTAGATTCAGTTTAATTTCCAGTGCTAAACCTGTGGCCACTCAAAAAAGTTTCAGATCATGTCAAAGCCAGCTGCTACTCAACTTGGGGCTGCAGATTCCTGATATTTGTTCAAGAAATACTGCAGCTTGTTCTGGGGTCTATTGCCTACCGCTAAAAGTGTCTCCCAAGGTGCTCTAGCTGAGGTCTTTGATTGCTGCAGAAGGAGCCATCTGAAGAGAGTGTGGGGTGCAGCTGGTTTCTGGGCAACAAAATTCCTACCAGAAATTTGTGAGTTGGGTGGAATGGTATCCCAGCGAGTCCCAGGTGTGGAGTGAGCGGACCTCACAAGGCAAATGCACATTTAGATTTGGCCATGTGGAAGCAAGGCTTAGTACCAGATGGGGGCTAAGATGGCACCTATCTGTAGGCTGCACAGAAGGAGGGCTCAACACAGATCAATGGTGGCTATGTCTCTAGCCCTTGCCTTGAAGCCATACCACTCAGTCTTTCCCTGTATGTCTCTGGCACTTCCTGAACTACTGTCTCTCTGTCAGAGCCCTGTATGTCTCTGGCACTTCCTGAACTACTGTCTCTCTGACAGGGTGTGTACCTGCAAGCGAGTGAGTCTATGTGTGGACCTTTTAAGGGGATGTCTACATTTCCAGCTGCCATTCACCTACCCAGATTGTCGGAATCCCCAAAGATTTTCAGTCAGATTTTCTGGAGACTCTTCTTCCCGGCACTGGAATTCTGGCCAGAAAGCCCCAGTGTGTGGCTGAGGCTCCTCACTCCTCAGGTGGCAGTAGGTTCTCTGCAGCTAAAATGTCTTTCCCGATGCTCAGCCACCACAATTGAGTATGGGACCAGCTCGTTTTGTGTCTCTGACCCTTCTACCAGTCTTGATGGTGCCTCTTTTTTATATTCTTAGTTATAAGACTTTTGATCAGCTAGTTTACAGATGATTCTCTGAGTTGACTGTTTCATAATTTAGTTGCAGTTTTAATGTGGTCACAGGAGGAGGCATGCACAGCATTTACTTACTCCACCATCTTGACCAGAGCTCACCACATTTTATGTAATTGTTAATCAGTGATGGACATTAAGATTGTTTTCCCTTTTCACCTATTATCAATATTACTAACATAAACATCCATGTACAGTTTTGTGCATAAAAGTTTTAATTTCTCTTAGTTACATACCTAGGAATTGAATAACTGTATCAGATCATAACTCCATATTTAACCTCTTTAGAAAACTGCCAAACTTGTTTTCAAAGTGGCTGAACCATTTTACAATACCACTGGCAATGGATAAGGTTTCAATTTCTTCACATCCTCAGCAACATTTGTTATAGTCTTTTTAATTTTTAGTTAATCTAGTAGATGTGAAGTAGTATCTCATTGTGGTTTCGATTTGCAATTACCTGATTGCTAATGAAGCTGAACATCTTTTCATATGTATATTAGCTATTTGCATATCTATCTGGAGAAATGTCTATTCATATAATTTACACACTTTTATTTTTTTATTTTTATAATGTGCATTTGTTTGTATGTATGTTTGTTTGTTTGTTTGTTTATTATGGTGACATTGGTTAATGAAATCTGGTTTCAGGTGTACAATTTAGCAGAAAGGAATATATATATATATACATCTCTCTCTCTCTCTCTCTCTCTCTCTCTCTCCTATATATATATATATATATATATATATATAATTGTATGTTCCCTGCCCATAGTTAGATTTCTTTCTGTAACCACATACTTGACCCCTTTTATCTTTAACTACCATCCTTACCCACCTCTCCTCTATTAATGGTAACCACTAATCTATTGTCTATGTCCATGAGTGTCTGTTTGTTTGTCCTGTTTGTTTATTGCTTTTAGGTTTATATCCCACATATGAGTGATATGTGGTTTTCAACTTTTTTTGGTCTGGCTTATTTCATTTAGCATGATTATCATATGGTCCATCCATGTTGTTGCAAATGGCAGTATTTCATCTCTTCTTATGGCTGAGTAATATTCCATTGTATATATGCACCACAGCTTCTTTATCCAATTATCTATTGCTGGACACTTGGGTTGCTTCCATGTCCTGGCCACTGTGAATAATGCTGGGTTTTTCAGTCTTTGGGAAAAATTCCCAGTACAGAGATTGCTGATTCATATGGTAGATCAATTCTTAGTTTTTTGAGGAACCTCCATACTGTTTTCTTGGTGTTTGTACCACTTTGCAGTCTCACCAGCAGTGGATGAGAGTTCCTTTATCTCTACATCCTCTCCAACATTTGTTTTTACTTGTCTTGTTGATAACACCTATTCTAACAGATATGAGATGGTACTTCATTGTGGTTTTGATATGCCTTTCCGTAATAGCTAGTGATGTTCAGCATCTTTTCATATGTTTATTGGCTATTTGTATGTCTTCTTGGAAGAAGTGTCTGTTCAGATCCTCTGCCCATTTTTTGATTGGATCGTTTGTTTTTTTGTAGTTATTCAGTTGTATATTTAGGATATTAGGCCCTTATCGGAAGTGTTGCTTGAAAATATATTTTCCCATTCAAATGGTTGTTTCTTTACCTTGTTGATGGTTTCTTTTGCTGTGCAGAGATTTTTAGTTTGATGTAGTCCCATTCATTTTTTTTGCTTTTACTTCTCTTGTTTTGGAGGTCAACTTCATAAAATCCTCTTTAAGTACAAGGTCCTTGAGTTTAGTTCCTGTTTTCTTCTATGCGATTTATTGTTTCAGGTCTTATATTCGTGTTCTTAATCCATTTTGAGTTAATTTTGGTGTGTGGTGATAGACAACAGTCTAATTTCATTCTTTTGCAGGTGGCTTTCCATTTTTCCCAGCACCATTTATTGAAGAAGTTTTCCTTTCTCCATTGTATATTTTTGGCACTTTTATCGAAAATTATTTGCCTATATAAACACTTTTATCAAAAATTGTTTGCCTATATAAAATTATTTAAATTCTGTACTCGCAATTCTGTTCTACTGGTCTCTGTGTTTGTTTGGTTTTTTTCCAATACCATGCTGTTTTGATTATTATCACATTTTAGTATAATCTGAAGTCAGGTAGAGTGATGTCACCAGCCTCATTCTTTTTCTCAGAATGGCTTTGGCAACTGAGGGTCTTCTGTGCTCCCATACAAATCTGATGATTTTTTGTTCTATTTTTTTAAGAAATACCAATGGGATTTTGATGGGGATTGCACTGAATCTGAATAATGCTTTTTGTAATAAAGTCATTTTAACTATGTTGATTCTTCCAATCCAAGAACACAGAATATCTTTCCATTTCTTTGTACTGTCTTCGATTTCTTTTAATAGGGTCTTATAGTTTTCATCATATTAGTCCTTCACATGTTTCGCTAAATTTATTCCTAATATATTTTTCTTTTTGTTGCAATTGTTAAAGGAATTATTTTTTCACTTCTTTTTCTGAAACTTCATTATTAGAATATAGGAACCCTAATGACTTTTGAACGTTGATTTTGTATCCAGAAACTTTACTGAATTTGCTTATTGTTTCTAGTAGTGTTGTGCAGTCCTTAGAGTATGCTATATAGAGAATCATGTCATCTGCAAATAGTGACGGTTTGACTTCTTAATTTCCTATTTGGATGCCTTTCATCTTTCTCTTGCCTGATTGCACTCGCTGGGATCTCCAATGTTACATTGAATAACAGAGGCAATAGTGGACAACCTTGTCTTATTTCTGATTGTAGAGGAAAGGTTTTTAGTTTTTCTCCATTAAGCATAATGTTGGCTGAGAATTTGTCATATATGGCCTTTATTATGTCAAGGTATTTTCTTTCTATACCAATTTTGTTAAGTGTTTTTATCGTAAATCAATGCTTTATTTTGTCAGAACCTGTTTCTTTATGTATCGATATGATCATACGATTCTTATTTTTTAATTTACTAATTTGGTATATCACATTAATGGATATGTGTATGTTGAAACATCCCTGTGCCCCTGGGATGAAATCCAGCTGATTGCGGTGTATAATCTTTTTAATATGTTCTGTATTTGGTTCGCTAGTATCTTATTTAGAAATTTTGCATTTCTGTCCATGATAGATATTGTCTGTAGTTTCTTTTCTTTTGTTATCTTTACCAGATTTTGATATCGTGGTAACATTAGCATCATAAAATGAGTTAGGAAGTATTGCCTCCTCTTCAATTTTTGGAAGTATTTGAGGAGAATAGGTATTAAATCATCTTTGAATGTTTGCTAGAATTCACTAGTCAAGCCATCTGGTCCTGGACTTTTACTTTTTGGTAGTTTTTTGATGACTGTTTCCATTTCCACACTGCTGATCGGTCTATTTAGATTTTCCCGTTCTTCTTGATACAATCTACGAAGGTTGTATTTTTCTAAGTATTGGTCCATTTCTTCTAGGTTATTAAATTTGGTGTTATATATTTTTTCATAGTATTCTTGTATGATCCTTTGTATTTCTGCAGTGTCTGTCATAATTTCTCCTCTTTCATCCCTGATTTTGTTTATTAGTGTTATTTTTCTTCTTTCTTTAGTGAGTCTAGCCATGGTATTGTCAATTTTATTAATCTTCTCAAAGAACCAGATCTTTGTTCCATTTTTTTTATTGTTTTCAATTTCATTTATTTCTGCTCTAATTTTGATGATTTTTTTTCCTTCTGCTGACTTTAGGCTTCATTTATTCTTCCTTTTCTTATTTTTTAAGATGAAGTATTAGGTTGTTTATTTGCGCTCATTTTGTTTTATGAGATAAACCTGAAATGATATTAACTTTCCTCTTATTACCGTTTCTGCCATGTCCCAAAAGTTTTGATATGTTGTACTATCATTATCATTCTTTTCTATGTATCTCTTGATCTCTCTTTTTATTTCTGCTCTGACCTAATTGTTCTTTAGTAGTATGCTCTATAATCTCCATGTATTTGTGGTTTTTCTCCCTTTAATTTTCCAGTTGATCTCCAGCTTCTAAGCATTATGATCAGAGAATATGGTTGGTATGATTTTAATGCTCTTATATTTGTTGAGGCTATCTTTGTGTTCCAGCATTCAGTCAATCCTTGAGAATGTTCCATGTGCACTAGAGAAAACTATATAAGCAGCTTTTTTGGGATGTAAGGCTCTGTAAATGTCAATTATGTCCAGTTGGTCTATTATGTCCTTTAAGGATGCTATTTCCTTATTGACTTTCTGTTTGGATGATCTGTTCATATCTGACAGTGGGATATTTAGTTCACCTACCACAATAGTATTTTTGTCTGTTTGTCCATTTAGTTCTGTTAGTAATTACTTTGTGTATGTTGAACCATCCCTGTGTCCCTCAGTATCTTTCTTTACCTTTTTTATTTTGAAGTTTATCTCTTCCGATATTAGTACTGCTACTCCCGCTTTTCTCTGAATGCTATTTGCTTGAAATATTATTTTCCACCCTTGAACTTTTGGTCTATTTTTGTCTCTGGAACTGAGATGTGTCTCATGGAGGCAGCATATGGTTGGGTTTTATTTTTTGATCCAATCTGCAACTCTGTACCTTTTTATTGATGAGTTCAGTCCATTTACATTTAGGGTGATTATTGAAATATGAGGTTTTCCTATAACCATTTTATGGTTTGCTTTCTGGTAGCTCGATGTTTCCATTTCTTCCTCGTCCTTGTGTGTCTGTTTTTATTTGTTTGTTTTGTTTAGGTTTTGTGGATTTTTCCTCTTGTCCTCTTGTTTTATGTTATGTACTTCATTTCTGAATCTTTGGTGTGTGGTGACCATTACTAACATGTGAAAGATAGCTATGTATATACAGTTGTCCATTTTTTTCTGTGTGTGTGACATTTCCATTCTCCTTTGGGAATTTAGATCTCGAATCCTGCCCTTTTCAGTCATTGTTGTCTCATTTTGTCCCTATATATGCTGAATGTTCATTACTATCTTGCTGTACCAAATCTCTTATTATTGTTTAAGCTTATAATGTCCTATTCCTAGTAATGGTTGTACTCCTCTACTTCTATTTGCCTGATAGTCATCTTACTCCTAATTATGTTCTTTTTTTTTTGTCATTTTGTTTTAAGTGAGCTGACCCCTTTCAGTATTTCCTTTAATGCAGGCCTTGTAGTGAAGAATTCCCTTCATCTTTGTATGTTTGTTAAGTTCTTTATTTCTCCTTCATATCTAAAGGAGAGCTTTGGTGAATATATTATTCTTTGCTGGTAGTTACTTTTATTTAATAGTTTGAATATTTGATTCCACTTCTTTCTGGCTTGTAAGGTTTGTGCTGAGAAGTCTGATAATCTAATGAGTTTTCCTTTTATAGGTTACCGTTTTCTTTTCCCTGGCTATCTTGAGAATTCTTTCTTTGTCATTGATTTTTTCTTCCTTTTTCACAGTATTTATTTTATACTTATTATATCAAACAGCATTTTAAACACTGACATGTAAACTCCCTAGTAAGATAAAGCAAAGAGAAAAGTATTTGACAAACAAGATACACCATCGCTTAAGTCTTCAAATGTTATTGCATTTTAACTTTCATAATTTGACAATGCATTCATGAAACAAATCTGAAGACTAGTTTTAACAGACAAATTAAAGAACACTTTTAAGCAGACATGACAGTCCTAAATTGTTTATTAGGAAAGAATTTTATAAACATAGCAGTAATGGTGTAGGCTGGAGAGTATTATGTCTTCTCCAAGCTGCACAGCGAGAACCACCAATAGTATGGTTGAACTTGTGGCTCTTTCCAAGGCTATGGCTCTTGCGCCTTCACATCTCCCTGTACTTGTGGACTGGTATGGTGATCCACTGAGTGTCAGGATTCTGTCTGATAGCTTTATGGAATGGATCAATAAGGATAACCTCAAATAATGTATTTGTGGAATCTTCACCAACTCAGTAAGAATTCAGGACTCTCAGAGCCCCACAATGGTGTCCAGCTTGCTCCTAGCCAACAGAATGAAGGCTTTGAGCAATCTTTAGCTGACTGACATCATGATGGACAGGCTTGCTGTATATTGTACCCCTAGGAACTGGGCTTTTGTGGCCACCACGGTGCATATGAATCCAATATGTGACACACCCTTGCTTGGTCGTGTATCTCAGCCTGCGCACTTTATTGGGCCAGGTGGGGTGGGGGACCTGTGGAGTGCAGAGAACTGGCGGTACTACTAGCAGCATGCCCTGAGAAGAAAGCACATAACATCGAACTGTTTCTTCTTCCATAGCTCCTGGATGTACTTGTGAGTGCCCTTCTTGGTTTCCCTGATGGCTACAGCCTGACGGAAAGGCTGTCATTGATTTTTGATAATTTTAATACAATATGACTTGAAGAAGGCCTTTTGGGTTGAGATAATTGGGTGTTCTCTTGACTTCTTGAATTGAAAGCTCCAGTTCATTCCTTTGATTTGGAAAATTCTCATCAATTATTTGTCTGAAAATGCTTTCCAATCCCTACTCCTTTACCTCCCTTTCGAGAATGCCCATTATTCTTATGTTTCTTCTCCTGATGGTATCAGCTAGTTCTTGTATTTCTCTTTCATTATTTTTCATTCTTTGGTTTCTCTCTTCTTACTTCTGACTTATTTCTAGATTTCTGTCTTTGATATCACTGATCCTTTCCTCCATTTGGTCAACTCCATTTCCCAAGGTTGCTATTTCAGTTTTCATCTCTTTCAGTGTGTTTTTTATCTTCAGAAGATCTATTTGGTTCTTTTTAAGGGTTTCAATCTCCTTGTTGAAAAACTCATTCTCCTGATCTAGTTGTTTTTTTCAATTCCTGAAATTGTTGATATGAATTATTTTTGATCTCATTGAGTTTTTTTCAGAATTACCATCCTGAATTCTCTGTCATTTAAGTTGCATATTTCTATTTCTTTAAGCTTATTTTCTGGAGATTTTTCTCTTTTATTCTCAGCTGCCTTGTAACCTTAGTTGTTCATTGTGGTTAATGAACTCTTTCTCCACCTGAGCATTGATGGAAGATTTATTATATAAAGGTCTCTCTTTAGCCTGTTGCTAAGATGGTGTTTTTCTTTTGGTTTCCCGTATGTGGTGTCTAATTCTCTTGGATCCCTGCTTTATATAAAGTCTTAATAATACCTTTTTCTGCTTATAGATATTCAGTCATGCTCACTACTCTCAGTCTCAATCCCTGTCAGTGTTAGCGACAGTTTTGGTAGCATTTGCTAAGATTCCCCTGGGGCTCCACAGTGTTCAGTCTTGGAGGGTATTGGGAGAAGGGCCCTCTGGGTTTGGGGTTGCGGCTTATCCTCGCATTTTGCAGCCACAGCTGATGATAATCAACTGTTGTTTCTTTACCATTCCTACTCTTTGCCATTCCCACTTCTCTGCCCTCCCCACTTCTCTGCTTTCTGCCCTGATCCCTGGGCTCTGCTGTTGCATGGAACTCACAGCTCTCCCAGGCAGGGCTGTTCAGAGAAACTGCTTCACCTTTTCCCTTTCCCCTTTTCCTGCTAGGAGCTCTAGCTGGGAGAAGCATCCTCTTTGTTTGCTCGTCTACTGACCAACTCCTGGGATTCTGATCTGTGTTAGTTTTTATGTGCAGATTCCTTGCTCAGACGTGATTGTGTATAGGTTGGGTTTTTTTGTTGTTAAACTTTAGATGGTTAGCTTATTGTTGTTTCAAGAGAAGAGATCTGGGGACATCTCTCACTCCACCAATTTTCTGACATCTGTATATCTACACACTTTGAAATTGGTTTATTTATCTTTTTATTGTTGAGTTGTAAGTGTTCTTTATATATTCTGGATACATATCCCTTATAAGCTATTTGATTGGAAAGTGTCTTCTCTCATTTCGTTGGTTTTCTTTTCACTTTTTTCATGGGTTCCTTTGAAACAAAAGTTTTAAATTTTGTCAAAGTCAGATATATCTATTATTTTCTTGTGTTGCTTGTACTATTGATGTCATATTGAAGAAGATGTTTTCTATCCCAAGGTCTTGTGATTTACACATATTTTTTATTTAAACAATTTTATATTTTTATTGCCTACGTTTAAGTCTATAATCCATTTTAAGTTAATGTTTATGTATGGTGTGAGGTAGAATTTTAACTACATTCTTTTTGCATGTATTAGGCATTGTCAAGTGTCAAGGTGGTGAATTAGGAACACAAGTCAAAATGAGAGTAACAATTAAGCCTCTATTCACTTACTGTGATAGTATAAACAAGAAACCAGAAAGAAGGTGTTAGTTCCCCCAGTGTTTCTTTTTCTCCAAAGAGAGTCAAATGTATCAGCACAGATGGGTAGGGAAGGGTTGAGAGGATTATAGGTGCTCTCCAAAACAAAAGACTCCTGTCATTGTAGGAAGTCAAGAGATGGGAGAGTGAGAGGAGGAAAAGCTTAGATTAGAAAAGTACTAAAGACTGGAGATAATTCCCTTCATAAGAATGTCTCAAAGCACATGGGATAGGAATACAGAAATGCATAGGAGCAAGACTGGTGTTGGGGACAGGTGGCTGAGTCCTTGATTGCAGCTCCCTTCGGAGCTTGTAATGCGTTGGCTGTACACATGTCTGGTGTGGGAAAGACAATTTTTCCTTATGGGGCCTGCCAGATAAAGCTTTGATAAATGATGATGGTCTGGTCTGAAAGAGCACATACAGGATTTTGGCCTAGAGCCAGACTCCTCAGCCTGTGGATAGCCATTTGTCCTCGAAGCATTTGTTGAAGGGGCTATTCCTACCTCACTGGCACCCTTTTTGAAAATCAACAGAGATTTAATTGTGGACTCTCAGTTTTATTTTATTGGTCTATATCTTTATCTTAATGCAATACTACACTGTCTTGATTGCTGCAGCTGTGTAATATGTTTTAAAATCAGGAAGTGTGTCTTCCAACTTTGTTCTTTTTTATCAAGATCATGTTGGATATTCTGGTCCCTTGCATTTTCACATGAATTTTAGGACACCCTTGTCAATTTTTAAGGACCTTCTTAATCATACAAAATAAATTATTTCAGAATAATTTACCACATTACGTATTTGTGAATATTATTACTTAGAAGTGTCATATATGGTAGCTTTATGAAGAGAACATGTGGTTACCTGGAACAGCTTGCTTGATTTTGCTTGTTATAGAGATGAATTTTTATTAAAGTATAAAGGAAATGAAATCTGTAAGATTCTGAATTAATTACAAAAACATGTATAGGTATATCTTATTATCTTATGTATTTGGAATTTTTCAAAACTTTGATCTAGTGTAAGGGCATCTGAAAAAAAAGTTAGCATTAATGTATTGGCTCTGTAGAGAGCCAGAAGAGAGAAAAAGCAATTAGGGGGATCATTTTATAAACTATATAAATGTCTAACCAATGTACTATATACTGGAAACTAAAAAAAATAAAATAAAATAAAAAGAATAGAAGTTATTTAATACAAGGTAAACCATGTTAATGAAATATAGTATTTCTTTATTAAAAAGCATTATCAGTACTTAATGATAAATAACTAAAAAAATGCTCACTTTATAATTGCTAATTTTAATCTCACAACTCTCAATAAGAGGAATAGAAGGCCAATATTCTCCAGTTTTACAGAGATAGTAATTGGAGTTCAGAGATTTGAAATGATTTGCCTCTAGCCATGCAGTAAAACAGAGATAGCCCTTGAACACGTTTTCCATCATCATAACACTCTTTTCTCTGAATAAGCTATCTTCTTGTACATATAAATTATCACTTTACTCAATACAAAAAATTTGTATTTAAGTTTCAAAATAGAATTACATGAGATTTATTAATTCTATAGAAATTATAGAGTTAACCTCTTCATGCTATTCATTCAGTCTCATATATATGAGTATATGTGTATATAATTTGATTAATCAATCACTTTGAACAGCTTAACATCCAGTGGCATATATCTCACACAAATTTGAAGCAATATGAGGACTAAATAAGAGATAAATAACAACAGAAAATCTAATGACATTCACAATATATAATGGTGAAAATGCCATTGGCCTTAGTGGCAAAACAATTTTTTATTGGGAGACAGAAGTCTATAGTTAAGACTTTTAAATACATTGATAGAGGTGATTTAGTAGATACACAAGCAATATGAGATTGGAATCTCCATTATGGAAGGTCCATGTCCACTTTATTCCATAATTCTCAGTGACTAGCACATTGCTATATACAAAGTAGGTGATCAATGATATAAATTAATTGATGGAATAAAGTATCTCACACAGGGAGGACAACTTTTATAAAAGTGTTAAGTTTGGCATGGAGAAGAAGTTGCAAGTTCTTTAAGTTCTGTACAATACTAGATGTCTTTTAATAGTGCCTTCTCACTCTACATTTCACTAATGTTCTGGGAAAAAAATGTATATTTTTTTCATGGCCTCTGGTCCTAATGCAGAAAAGCTGTTTATCAAATTGTTTGGGAGTGAAGCCTGGATCAGATCTCAGATATAAATCTCTTTTTGAGAATAAGCTAAAAGTCTCCATTTCCTCAGGCTGTTGTTTTTGTCTCTTGATTATTTTAAAATAATTTCTTAGTCTATCTAAAATTTTGCCCTTTTCTGATAATAATTGTGCATTGTGCTTTATGGGATGAATTTTAATAAACAGTGAGCTGTAGAGCCAACCCAACATTTTAGACGATTTGGGGCAAGCTTTAGAGAAAACACAATAATGTTGCAAAGATTTATATTCCAAATAACCCAGCCTCTGATAGCATGAAGCTAAGCTCCTTGGAAATCTCTTAAAGAATGTTCCAAGTGACGGTCCTTGATAATGTTAGTGCAACCAGAACCCCAGAGCTGAAATCTTACTTTTTGACCTCCTAGCAGTAGAAGACCCAGAAGGAAGCAAAACAGATTGTGAGCTGAAGAAACAGATTTTTTTTCTAGGAAAGAAGAAAACTGTATCTTCCTGCCTCTCAATCACATCAAGCAAATATAACTTGCAGTTCAAAGTAACACTTCAAATATGTTGTACTGTATTTAGCTTTAGTATACCGTTTTCCCTCCTGGGGCCACGAAAGTTGTTGATTATAGCCAGTTAATGAAATCGTAACGATGGTTGTAAGCACCTGTGTTGACTTATATGCTTCTCAGCATAGATTACATTTTGAAGGTTAAAAAGCATATAAACAACCTTCCCTAAAATTGTCATCAGTTTTCGTTAGGAAGCTATTAATGGGATGAGAAGCACTGAATAGCAGGGACTAGGCAAGAAGAGTTCCTCCCCATTAACTGTCTGTTAGCAACAGTTGCTAAACACAGCAAGATGGTTAAAATTGATCTCTAAAAGGAGCATAGGTAAAATGAAAATTTTTCTATTTGAGAATTTAGGATGATATATGCTGGGCTGATTTCTGTCTCAAGGTATGGAATAATTTACTCAAATCAAAAAGGCTTTACTCTTTCAAGTTCTCATTTAGCCAGTCATTTTACAAGCATATGTTATTGGTCCAAAGGGAGTTAGTATGCAAAAAAAAAATGAAACTGGACCACCTTCTTACACCATATAGAAGATTAAACATAAGGTAGATTAAGGACTTACATGTAAGACCCCAAACTATAAAACTTCTAGAAGAAAATATAGGCAGTAAACATAGGCAGTAAATATTTCTATTAGTAATATCTCTTCTGAGGGAAACAAAAGAGAAAACTAAACAAATTACATCAAACTAAAAGGTTTTTTTTTTTTCATAGCAAAGGAAACCATCAACAATAAAATAGGCTAAATAATACCTATGGAATGGGAAAAGAAATTCACCTATGATATACTGATAAGAGGTTAATATCCAAAATTTATAAAGAACTCATACAACTCAACAAGAAAAACATAAAGCATCCAATTGAAAAATGAGTGGAATACCTGAATAAATATTTCTCCAAAGAGGACATAGAGATGCTCAATAGACATATGAGAAGATGCTCAAGGTCACTAATCATCAGAGCAATGAAATTTAAAAATTAAAACAATGAGATATTGCCTCACAGCTGTCAGAATGTCTATCACTGATAAATGAAAAAAGCAAGTGTTTGGACCTGAACAGATACTTCTCTCTAGAGGACATACAAATAGCCAACAAATATATTAAAAAGTGCTCAACATCACCAGCTATTAGGGAAATAGAAATCAAAACCACAATGAGATGCCATCTCACACCTGTTAGAATAGCTATAATCAACAGGACAAGTAATAATAAATGTTGGAGAGGATATAGAGAGAAAAAGAATCCTCATACACTGCTGGTGAGACTGCAAATTGGTACAGCCACTATGGAAAATAGTCTGGAGGTTCCTCAAGAAATAAAAATGTAACTACCTTTTGACTCAGCAATTCTACTTCTGGGTATTTATCCAAAGCAAACCAGAACACTAATTCATAAAGATCTACACACCCTTATGTTCACGGCAGGACTATTCACAATAGCCAAATATGTAGGCAACCTAAATGCCCATCAACAGATGATTGGATAAAGAAGTTATGGTTCATATATATAATGAAATATTACTCAGTCATAAGAAATGAAATCCTACCATTTACAATGACGTGAATGGACCTAGAAAGTATTATGCTGAGTGAAATGTCAGGCAGAGAAAGATAAATACCGTGTGATTTCACTTATATGCAGAAACTAAGGAACAAAATGAACAAAATAAGCAAAAGCAGACTCACAGATACAGAGGGCAATCTGATGACTGCTAGAGGGCAGGGGATTGTGGAGCTGGGAGGTAAAAAGTGAACAATTGAAGAAGTACAAATTAGTAGTTACAAAATAGTCATTGGGATATAAAGTACAGCATAGGGAATATAGTCAATAGTATTGTAATGGCTATGTGTAGAGCTAAATGGGTGATAGAGTAATTGGGGGAATCATTTCATAAACTATATAAATGTCTAACCAATGTACTGTATACCTGAAACTAATAAAAAATGTAAAATGAGAAAAAGGGAGTTAGTATGAGCAGGTACTCATTGTGGATTATGATAAATTCAACCCCATGATTGACTCAAATTTCTTGCCTGCTTGATGCTCAGTCAAATATGTCATCTATGTAAAAAAGAATGTTTTCATCTTGAACTATATGAATTGACAACACCACAGTATTCAATGCAACTATGTGTTAATGTTATCTTGAATAATAATGTGTAGTACAAGAGAATTTTCTAACTGGCAAGCCTCAGGCTTATTTTGGCACGTGTGTGTGTGCACGCGCGCGCACACACACACACACACACACACACACACGCATTGCTTAAGTAAGAAAATGTAGACTTCCACATGGCTTAAAAAAGGGAAAATACAGAGATTTTACCTAAAAATCCAGACTTTAAACCTGGAAGATCTTGCTACAATGGTTTCATGTTCATGCTGGCAATAGTAAGCTAGAGCTAAGAATAAGAAGCATCTTCCCTTCTTCAGGTAGGGTAGGAGCTCCAAAGATTGGCACAGTTTTCACCATTATCCAGTCCATGCCACACATTTATATAACCAGACAAGCCCTTGTAAGTAACTGTGTTTTGGACTCCTGCAAAGATTGCTATGTGAGTAAAAGTCAGCCTGAATTAGTGAAAGATGAAAATTACAATAATTTTAAAAGAAAGGCAGGTGTTCTCTTCAAGCACATAATTCATCAGAACATAAACTCAATCATCGAATTACACTTTGAATGTGCTATTTCTCCCAACATCCTTAGAAATCATCTAGACAAACCCCCTCATTTTATGACTGGAAAGACTGAGATCCAAAGACTCTAAGGAATTTGCCTAAGATCTTTATACTTAGTTTCTAAAACAACTACTATCAGAAATATTAGTTCACAACTCTTTTTAACTACTCTGCTACTTCAAATTAATAGATATGATATTTTCAAATAGGACATGATTCAATTTCTATTCTAATGACCCAGGTCACATTCCATCTCTTCTCCAAAGCCTTTCATGACTGGTCCAACTTACCAGGACTTCCTGTCCCATAAATTGCTTTATGATATATAATTTGTACCACTCATTTGGGTACCCAATTGTGTATTGCTTGATGAAGTTACTTATCTCTAGTATATGCTCATTAACACAACAAGGTTATGAGTTCCTCAAGGGCAGGAGCGGTATTGTATACTTTTCTCCACAGTAACATCCAACATGTGGCTGAACACTTATTAAGTGCTTGTTTAATAGTTGCTGAGTTCATATGAATTTAATTGAATATCTGCAGCTGCAGCACAAATCAGGAAACTTCATTTGCTTGACCGTGCCAAACCCCTCCTTCCATTAGAGTAGAGTCTGTGCTTTAACTGAGATATGTATTTTTGTTTTTTATCCTCCAGCCACTGGCCAATCCTTGTCTCTGAGCTATCAAGAGATATTCCTTTAGATGGAAAGATAAAGGAAGGCTCTTTGGCATGTAACTTTACAGTGGAGAAACCTACCTTAATCTACTTGTCCTTTTCTTGAATTTGGAATTCCACAGTATCTTACCTGTACCATTTTGTAGCCTCTAATGCTTTCTACTTTGTATTTCAACTATTGGTGGCAATCGAGTTGGACCTTGTAGGATAAAAGAGTTAATCAGGCAGAGTGGTAGATAGACATGCAAATTAAAGATAATAATGCTTAACTCAGAAGGTCAATAGAACCCAGAAAAATAAATCTTCAGTATTTCTGAGGGTATCTAGTGAGTATATATATTATCTCCTAATGGTAGTTTGTTAGTTTTAACTCAGTAGTTCTGTTCTTTGCTATCCTGAAACTATTGGACCACTTATTGCATTTCATTGAAAGATAGGGAAATTATAGTCAAACATGGGAAAATACATGTTTTTGTTGTATTTTGCTTGTTTTGTTATATCAAGGGCAGATGCCCTGGCAGTGCATGGGAACCAGTGGATATAATTTCTAGGGATAAAGTTAAGAAATTATTTTTCTTCTGTTCAATTAGAGACCTGGAATTTAAATGATTCACTGATCACTAATATTTTGTCACAGCCACATTTTTTTTTTTCCCATGAGAAAGGAGAAACTTAATTCTCCGGATGATGTCTTTTAGTATTAACTAAACGCTTATGTGGCATATCAGTTAATTAGAATCTGAATCAAGTTTGAGAGATAAACTTCAGAAGATGATGAAAATTTTATTTGGCTGGCTTGCAATGTTCAATTTTCTGTGTAAATGATACTACACCATTTTGTTACTGAAAGCCCATTTCTAATGTAAAATCATAAATACAAATAAAAGATTTAAGACCATTGTCTGATAGTTTCGAGCCCATCGTTTGAAAATTCAGCCTGCCCTATCACATTGTTTTGCAGTGACTCTGACTATGTTGGCTATGCTTATTATAAAATGACCAGTTTTACTCCATTACATCTTTATTAGAGAACTCAGCATTCTCCTAGCAGTTTAAAACTTATCTTAAATTTTTATGAATAGATCCTCCTATTTCCTAGTGAAATAGTTTATTAAAATCAGTGTAGTTATTTATGAGTTTAGTGAAAACTGAAGATATGCCCTCTTAGGCCATCCATAAAGACAGTGTTAGAAGTGTGAAATGACTGATGGGAAACTTACACATTAGGTCTTAACTATTCAGGGCACATGTATGGCTAATGATGCAGGAGCCTATAAGATCACTCTGCTATCTTTATTAGCCTCCAAGCCTAGAAGCTCAAGAGAGCAAAACATGGAGAGTCACATGAATCAGAATGCTTCTATATAAAATAAATGGAGAAATTGTAGGCTCTGGGATAGAGGGGCAGCAATGGTTAGGTTGATTGGGGCCTATTACTTTCTGCTTTCCTTTCCTTCCATCCATAAGCATTTATCAATTATTTACCATGTCCTAGGCACTATCAAACATTATACTCCAAGCAATCTCTCAGACACTTGAGATATGAAGATAAAAACTTATGGGCACTTAATGAGACACAGTTGAGTCAGGAAGGTAGAAATTCACTGTGACATAAACCTTTCTACTATAGGCACAACATAATAAAGTGTTTGTGAGTGATTTGAGTTACTTGGATTTGGTTATAGTGGAGGTCTCTATGCACAGTGCATGGCACATAGTGCCCAGTAGTAATAATTAAAATATAGAGAGCATTTACTGGGTGACAGGCACTGAAATAGGTTTATTACATGTATAATGTTCCTTAATTCTCAACAAGAATCCAATGAACTAAGTACTATTATTACCCTCACTTCACAGAAAATGAGACAGAGAGGTTAAGTAACTTGCTCAAGGTCACACAGCTAATAAACAGAATAATAAAAATTTGAGCTCAGGCAATGTGACTCCAGAGATTGTTCTCATAATTACCACAGTGTGCTGCCTCTCATTAAATGTTAATTGGTAGAATTGTGATTATTATTGATAATCTTGAAATGCCACTGTAATTTGGGTGATATCGAAGTGTGTGTGACTTTTATTTGTTTTTACACTGATAGAAATTTTATAATTTCCATGCCATTATGAAACAAAATTATGAATTGTTTTAAATTTTATGTGATAGTAATGATGATGACAATGATGATAATTATAGTTAATTACTACTAGGTGCCACATATTGTCATAAATGTCTCACATTCCTTACCACAAATATCTTCACAACAACCCCATTAGCTAGGTACAATTATTACCCACTTTACACATGAGAAAACTAGGGTAAATAAATTAATTTACTCAAGGTCATATACATAAAAAGCAGCAGAGTAGGAATTCACATCCAGGCCTTTCGCCTCCACAGTCTATGTATTAACCTCCATATTATACAGCTCATGTACTTGTGACAGTTCTATCACAGTTTTCTTTAAGAAGTTTCAGAATATGTGCCCTCCTCCCATCTCCCCTGCAGTGTTAATCCCAGGTCCTCAGTTTTACTTAAGACGAGTAAGCTGGTAGCTAAGACATAGAGTATGTGGAAGATGTCTATACATACTTTCCAATTCCTTTGGTATGCAACATAGATGGATGATACCTTACAGGGATTGACTTTTTTCAGGCCATGGGTATACAGGGAGCAGTAGAAACAGTAATAACCATGAGCAAATGGCACAGAAAACGTCAACAAATACATATTGTCCATCTGTTCTGAATAAGGCCTTTTTCTAGCACTGAGGATACAACTTGAAACAAAATAGACAAGATTCTCTACCATCATGTAGTTTGCATGTTAATGGATAAAGATGTGCAATAAGCTACAAGTGTCCTGGAAAAAAGTAGCCCAAGGAGTAGGAATAGAAAATGTCATGACAGGGGAGGGAATGCTATAATGTTAAATAGGATGGTTAGGGCAGGCCTTGATTAGAAGAGAATATTAAATTTTTAATAAAAAGATGAAGGATATTTCCATACAAAATCTTGTACATTAATGTTTATAGTGGTATTATTCATAATATACAGAAAGTTGAAGCAAACCAAATACTCATTAATAAATGTATGGGTCAACAACAAAATGTATACTTATATGATGAAATATTATTCAGCCAAAAAAGGAATAAATTCTGATACATACCACAACATGAATCAATTTTGAGACATGATAAATAAAAGAAGCAAAATTTAAAAAAGGACACCAAATGTTTTTTCCATTTATATGAAATGTACAGAATAAGAAAATCCATGGAAAGAGAAAGTCGATTAGTGGTTGCCAGAGTCTGAAGAGGGAGAGTGGAGAATGACTGTTTCTGTGTGTGTGGTTTCTTTTTGGGATGATGAAAATATTCTGAATGTAGAAAGTGATGATGGTTGTACAACTTCATGAATATACTAAAAGTTACTAAACTATACATTTTTAAATGGTAAGCTTTATAGTATGTAAATTATATTAATTTTAAAACCCTCAAGACAAAATTATATTTGGCCAATCTAAGCAAATGTGGCCAAGTGAGGTTTCTTCAGATCTAAAGGCAAACAGACTGCCCCTAGAAGTGAAAGGAGGCAGTAAGAAGCCAAGGCCGTTCTCAATCTGAAGCCCAACCTTCTACAGTAAAGGCCACAGACCCTGAGAATTGTGTTGGTCAGCCCAGGTAGGCAGAGTTTTAAGAGTCATGATGTCACAAAGACCTCTAAGAATATTATAGCCATCCTTGAGTGCAGCATACAGACTGTCACAATGTTGAATGTCTCACTGAATAGTGCCTTGAACAGAAAAAAAAAATAAAAAAAAACAAAAAAAAACTATGTCACAGCTATTTCTCTGATGGTAAAATTCATGAGGGTGATGCCTGGTATTCTCTTATTCCAGATTAGATCCACGGTTAGAATAACTACAGTGGGCCACTGTGTTAGGCACAGACTGCATGGTTGTCCTAATGGATATGGCTAATCCCACCCCAAATACAAGTCCTCAGAAGTAAGGGATTGATGAAAACACTGCATTAACATATTTAATAAAACAAGCTAGAAGAGACTTTATTAAAAAAAAAGTACTTCCTGGTAAATAATTTACGTACCTTTTCTGCATAGCATTCTGTTCACACCGTGTATAATCTTGTGATATTACCATTTATAATTGTGGATACACTGATGTAGAACATGTACTTTTAATACTTAAAGGTTAATGTTCCCGTCCATCAATAAATGAATAAACAAATTATAATGCATCCATACAATGGAATATTTTCACCCCATAAAAGAAAAGGAGTACCAATATGTGCTATAACATGATGAACCTCAAAATCATGTTTCTAAATAAAAGAAACCAGACACAAAAGACCACATATTATATGATTTTATTTGTATGAAATGAGTCATTTCATAGCCAAATCCATGGAGACAGAAAGTAAATTAATGATTGCTAGGGGCTTAAAAAATGGTAAGAATGAGGAAGTGACTTTTCAATGAGTATGGAGTATCCTTGGAACTGATGAAAAATTTTCATAATTATAAAATGATGATACTCATGCAACTCTGTAAATATATTAAAAATTACTGAATTGTGCAATTTAACATGGTTAATATTATGATATGCAAGTTATACCTCAATAAAAATATGTTTAAAAAATACTTTCAAAAAATGCTAAAGAAAGTAAAAGAGAGAGCCATGCCAATAGCTGGGGAAAGAGTTTAAGACAGGAGAAATAGCCAGTTCAAAAGCTCCAAGGCCAGAGATGTCTAGCATGTTTTAAGAATGCTAAGTGGCCCATGCAGATGTAGTGCAGTGAAACATAAAGACAGTAATAAGAGATGAGGAGATGGAAGTAACAGGAGGCCTTGACTTTGATTTATACTCTAGTGAAATGGGAAGACATTGGAGGTTTGAGCAAAAGAGAAACATTATCTGTTTGTTTTTGCTCATTCTGGCTTTTTTTGTTTTTTGTTTTTTTAGATTCATGTAAGTTTAATTATATTGAAAAACAACTTCTGTAGATAAGGTTGAATACTACGATGTATAGAATGTGCATTGTTTTACTGCTAATGTTCTATTTTAAAGTATATGTATTTGACATGTGCTCGTAGTACTCTTCATCTGTTAAAGTTAAAGGTAGGTCAAAAAATATTACAGTATAAAAGAATTTTATATGTACACAACTAGCTCAGCTGCATGAAATGTAGTATGTTTGAATGAAAAGGACTAATGGATTAGGTGAGAGTGTTATTTTAGTCAAGTCTATCATATAATTCACTGATACAGTAATAATCATCTTTATTTGCAATTAACAAATCAAATAGTATATTTCAGATTTATTAGTTTCTGTAATTATTTGCCTAATGTTGAAATAAAGTGGTCTGGTTCTAGAAAATCTTTTAAAAATAGAAGTAAAATAGGTTCCTCTCCTTCCTGGCAATTGGAGGCAGGAATGCATTTTAACCTTTTTTGTGTGTGTGATATTATTTTTTCCAAGCTTTATTGAAGTATAATAGACAATTAATTGTTCATATTTGCATTGTACAATTCAATGAGTTTTTTTTTCAATCATACTTGGCATATAATGATTTATTAGTTTTAGTTATACAGCATAGTGATTAGAGATCTATATAACTCATGAAATAGTCACCCTACTAAATCAGGTACCTCTTTTCCCCTTTATATATTTTTACAACATTGTTGACTATTTTCCTTATGCTACACTTCATATCTCATGACTATTTTGTATCTATCCATTTGTACATCTTAATCCCTTTACCTTTTTCACAGTCCTCCCAACACATTCTCCATCTAGTAGCCCTCAAATTATTTTCTATATCTCAGAGTTTGTTTCCATTTTTGATGTTGTTGTTGTTGATTTTGTTCTTTAGCTTCCACATGTACATGAAATCATGTGATATTTATCTTTATCCAACCCATTTCATTCAGCACAATACTCTCTAAGTCCATCAAGTCAATATCATTTTCCATCCCTTCCTTTTAGTCTGTGTGTGTCTTTTAATCTGAAGTGAGTCTCTTGTAGGCAGCATATGTAAGAGTATTGTATTGTTATCTATTCAACTTCCCTATCTTTTGATTGGAGCACTTAATTTTTTTTTCCATTTGAGATACTTGTTGATAAATATGTAGATATTACCATTCTTTATTGATGTTTTTTATACATGTTTTTTCTTAAAAAACCCTCCCACATTTTCTGTAATACTGGCTCAGTGTTGATGAATTCCTTTAGCTTACTTTTGTCTGGGAAGCTCTTTATCTGTCCTTTGACTCTAAATGATAGCTTTGCTGAATAAAATATTCTTGGTTGTAGATCTTGGGTTTTCAAATCTTTGAATATTTTGTGTCAAACCCTTTTGTCCTGCAAAGTTTCTTTTGAGAATCAGTAGCCAGTCTTATGGGAGCTCCTTTGTAGGTAATTTATTGTTTTTCTCTTGCTGCTTTTAAGATTCTCTCTTTGTATTTAACTTTTAGCATTTTAATTATGATGTATCTTGGTGTGGGCCTCTGTGTTCATTTTTGGGGGGACTCTCTGAGTTTCCTGGGCTTGTATGTCTATTTCCTTCTCTAGGTTAGGGAAGCTTTCCATTATTATCTCTTCAAATATGTATTCAACGTCTTGTTCTCCCTCTTCCGATACCCCTATGACATGGATATTGTTACCTTTAATTTTGTCCAATAGGCTCCTTAAATTATTATCATATTCTTGGTTACTTTTTTCTTGCCATTCTTGTTGGGTGTCCTTGGCTTCTTCGTTCTCTATATAGGTGTTTCAATCTTCTTCTTCCTCCAGTCTGTTGATTCTCTCTAATATACTCTTCATCTCAGATAATGTGTTCTTCATTTCTGACTGGTTCCCTTGAATTGAGCAAAGGAGTAAATATGTTGATTTTGTTGGGAGCCAGGCTACTCATGGTGAGAGATAGGAGCTACAAAATATAAAATGGTAAAAAGCAAGAATGATGTGAAATTACTATTTTCCCAAGTCTGTCCACTAAAATGACTTGAGCAATGACACCTCAGTTACAATGACCACACCTAGCTACAATTTCCAAGAAAAAGAACTAGGGGTCATTAGTAAAATTGCTGAGTTTAGGTCTGAGGCTGGGAGAGTGAGCCTGGACCATTTTGTGCCAGAAGTAAGAATGTGCTTAAAGAATAACAAGCACAGAAGCCTGCTTAAAGGAGTTCTTGCTGGCAAAAATCTGGGACAACTTAAGCATTAAAATAAGTAATAATAGTAATGGATTATAGCCTATCGAATAAAATCAGAATCCATAGATCCATATTGACAGATGTAAATAAATAAGAGAGAAGTAAAGACCATTATAGTAAAATGTGAACTAATAAAGGCAGAAAGAATGATAAGAGTGTAAAAATCACTATCTGGCAAGATCCATCTATGTACTATAAGAAACAGGATACTCATGTAGGTTCACAAAATCTCCCACAGGTTAGTTATTAATTACAAAGGGGTAAATAGTAACTTTACAGTAGAGAAACTAGGAAGACATGTCCAGGACTTGGTGATCAAAGTTGACATCACCAATATGGGAACAAGTCACAGTTGCCTGCCACCTGATATGACCAATGAGAAGAACATGGTGTCACTTCTGGGATATTCCTGCCACCTATGTATGCATAACTGGAATCTAATGAAGTATTGGATGAAACCAAATTGAGGGACATTCTACAAAATAGCTGGCCTCATCTTCTCAAAATATTAAATTTGAGAAGGATAAAGAAAGACTAAGACTGACCTAGATGAAGGAAGGCTAATGAGACATGGCAACTGAAATGCAATGGGTGATTTTGGATTGGATTTAGACCTGAAAATTTTTTACTACAGAGGACATATAGGAAAATGGATGAAATCTGAATAAAATCTGTAGGTTGAATTAAAAAAAAAAAGGCTTTCAACTAATTTTCTTTCTATCTTAATAGTGATTAATGTTTTTAGTTCTAGGATCCCTAGAACTACAACTACAGATATCTGGACTAGATACATACCTATGTCAAACTAACTTTTGAGAAGTGGACTGTATTTGTATGAGTTGATAGCAGAAGAGTACTATTATCTTTGAATTCCTATTTTCTCAATTTGCTACTTTTTCCAAAGAAACTTAGAGGTAAGTTATTTGACTTATGCCAGTACACACACAAACACACACACACACACACACATGCGCGCGTGTGTGTGTATAAAATTTTCATCGTTGAAAAGCAATGTAGGAAGCAATTATATAAAACATGGCATTAATGAGATAAATAAGAAAAAAAAGAGGTGAACTCAAAGACAAACAATTAATCTTTTCCCTAGTAGACCTTTTTAGGAAACTAAATGCAAACCCAAATGAATGTACAGCTTTTTCTTTAGTTATAGTTAATATTGATAATATTCCTGATGGTGGAATGGATATCATCTGTAAGATTATTGATCGTATAGGTTTGAGGTAGTTCTATTTTTTTTTTTCTTTTACATCATTTCAAGGATTTCAATTTTTAAATGAGCTCCTCTTGGCATAAAATAACAGATAGAAGTTCATTAAAGAAAGAGCTTTCAAAAGCTTTGAAAGACTATTTCCTTCCTTTTTTGAGGTTTATATGAGTTTTTGTTTGTTTGTTTGTTTTTTAAGGAGACATGCTTTGTGAGGATGAAAATTGTGGCTCAAACGCATTACTCAGCTTTCTAAAATGGCAATATTGTATGAGTCTACTTATTATCTTACCAAGTTGTAGTCTACAACAAGCCAGGCCTGATTGGGATCATCTAATTAGTTGTTGCAGCCCTAAACTGACAGTTTCCACAGTCCTGGCCCTCAAAGAAGCATAAGTAGCACCAGTGAGTTTATGGCTCATTTATGGAGTTGTATGATCTCTGTTGGGTTAGAGTCACTGGAGTATTCTTTTTCTGTTTTTATTTTGATAAAAATCATGTAACATAAAATTTATAAATTTAACCATTTTTAAGTATTCAGTTAATTAGTATTAATTATATTTACATTGTAATTTATAATAACTATGTACAGTGCCAGGTGACTACTAACTGGAGGGATCACTCTGTAAATTATTTAAAAGTCTAACCACTAAGCTGTACACTTGAAACTAATATAAAATAATATTGCATGTCAACTGTAATAAAAAAAACAGAATATTGAAAATTTAAAGGTAGAAAAAAAGTATATTTACATTGTTATGAAACTGATGTTCAGAACTCTTTTATCTTGCAAATCTGAATCTCTATATGTATTTAATAACAACTCCTTTATTTATTTATCTATTTATCTAGCTATTTATTTATTTATTTATTTATTTATTTATTTATTTATTTATTTATTGCTTTTCTCCCCAGCCTCTGGCAACCACCATTCTGGTTTCTGCTTCTATGAATTTGACTACTTTAGATACCTTATAACAGTGAAATCACACAGTATTTGTCTTTTTGTCACTGGCTTATTTCACTTAATGTCCTCATGGTTTCCATGTTGTAGAATATGACAAGATTTTTTTCTTTTTTAAGACCGAATAATTTTCCATTGTATGTATATACTATATTTTGGCTATTCGTTGGTTGATCGATATTTTGGTTACTTCCACTTATTGGCTATTGAGAATTATGTTGCTTTGAACATGAGTGTCCAATCCATATCTCTTAGAGACCCTGCTTTCAATTCTCTTGGATGTATACTCAGAAGCAAGATTGCTGCTCTCTTAGGTTGCTATTTACATGGAATATATTTTTCCATTCTTTCGCTTTCATCTTATGTCTTCTTAGATCTAAACATGTTGTGTAGACAACATAGAGTTGTTGGATCCTGGGTTTATATTTTTAAATCATTCAGATAATGTATGTATTTTAACTGGAGAATTTAATCAATTTATATTTAAATTAATTACTGATAGGGATGTACTTACTTTTGTCATTTTGTTGTTTTTTGAATGTCTTACAGCTTTTCTGTCCTTTCATCTTTTATTGCTTTCCTTTGTATTTCATTAATTTTGTGTTCTGATATGCTATAATTGATTTCTCAACTCCTTCTTTGTATGTTCTCTAGATTTTTAAAAATTATTTATTTATTTTTATTTTATATTAATTTTAGGTATACAGTACAATGATTAGACATTTGTATAATTTACGAGTGATCCCCTTGATTACTCTAGTAGCCACTTGGCACTATACATAGCCATTATAATAATATTGACTATATTCTCTATACTGTACTATACTTGGTATATTCTATAGATATTTTATTTGTGGTTCCTACTGCAATTACATAAGACATTTTTAAAATCGTAGCATTCTATTGTAAACTGATAACGATTTAACTTATATACAAAATCTCTAATCCTTTTACAGTTCAACTCCTTCCATTTTATGTTATTAAATTCAAAAATCACATCTTTATATGTTTTACTCTCATTAACATAGATTTGTAGTGTTCTTTTTATGTTTTTTTGTCATTTAAATCTATGGACCAAAATTGCTATAGCACAGTTTGCTTTATTTGTCCATGTATTTAACTTTACCAGATAACTTTATTTTTATACAGCTTGGTATTGTTGTCTACCATCTTTTCATTTTAATTAGAAGGACTCCCTGTACTATTATGTACAAAGTAGGTCTAATGGTAATGAACTCCCTCAGCTTTACTTTATTTCAAAAATGTTTTAATTTCTCCTTCATTTTTGAAGGACACTTTTTCCAGATACTGTATTTTTGTTGGCAGTTTGTTTTTTTAGAACTTTGAATATATTATCACATTCCCTTCTGGCCTGCAGTTTCTACTGAGAAACCCGCTTGTTTTCTTATAAAAGTTCCATTTTATGTGACTAATGACTTTTACTTTGCTCATTTCAAAATTATTTCTTTGTCTTTGACTTTAGTCTGCTTTATTATAATGTGTGTCATAGTGGCTCTCTGGATTTTTCTTAGTTGGACACTTCTAAGATTCTTGAATCTGTATATCTATTTCTATCATCAGGTTTGGGAAGATTTGATAATTATTTTTTTAAATAAGTCTCTTCTCCTTTCTCTCTTTCTTCTCCTTCTGGGATTTTCATAGTTCATATATTGGTCCATCAGTCCTTTAGGCTTCCTATCACTTCTCGGTCTTTGGGCTATGATCAAGTGTAGGTTCTCTTCACTTTATTTTTTTTTTCTTTTTGGTCCTATGACTCAGTTAGTTATTTCACTTGTCTTCAAGTACATTGATTTTTTTTGGGAGAAGGGTATAAAATATACTGTTGAATTCTTTAAATTATTTTTTTTTAGTTCAGCTATTGTATTTTTCAACTCCAAAATTTTGGTTTGGTTCTCTTTTTAAAGTTTCTATTTCTTTATCAATATTTTCATTTTTTCATGTATAATTTTTCTGATTTCACTTAGTTGTCTATCCGTGTTCTCCTATTGCCCATTGAGCATCACAACAGCTATTTAAAATGCTTTGTTAGGTAGATTTGTATTTCTTTAGGGTTGGTTTCTAACATTTTGTTTTATTTCTTAATGAGGCTATATTTCCCTGTTTCTTTATATGCCTTTTCAATTTTTCTAGGATTTATACATTTGAAGAAACAACCACCACTTAGAGTCTGTGTGTACTGGCTTTGTATGAGAGAAGACCTTCCTGAATCAGAATAGCTAGAGGTTCTAGAAATCTCAAACCTTTTCTGATCTCTTTCCTTTCCTGACATCTGACTATATAACTTTAGCTTTAATGTATCACTCACCTCTGTTTTTAGCAGTTTCTATACTCTGGCTCTAGTCTCATCAATATTTTGAGTCAGATAAGGTAAAAAGCAGTCCCCTCACAACAAGCCATAATGTTAATCATACAGTCCATTCTTTTGTTTCTATCTCAAGGCAGGAGCTCCAGTATAGGGGCTTTTTTCCAGGTTTCTCTGCACTGTTCCATGTAGAAGGAGGGGCATGAAAGGTTGTGCCAAACCCTGAGAATTTTCTTACCCTTTTTGCTAAAATTTATTCTTGGTTTTACAATGCTCTGAGTGGTCTATCTTCTCAATTAGTCTGTATATTGTTAACTTTGTCTCTCTGTGGGTAAAAAGGATTGTAGCTTCTTAGTCTGCATTCTTGCTATCATTGCTCTGCATGAGTATTCTTAAATATTCTGAATAACACTAAGATTATTTTTATTCATAAGGCGATTGTAAACTTATGATTAAAACCAGACCCAGACTGAAAGGGAAACAGAAGAGGTAAAATTGTTACATGTTAACTGTGAGATCTGGTGGTAGGTGTGAGCTAACACATGTGTGGCCTAATTATAATTAACTCTTCAAGATTTGTTTCAGAGAGTTATTTCATTCCATAGGTGCTCTTAAAAGTGAATAGAAGGATTTATTACTAAGGAAAAATATGTCAGATTATATCTTTACTCTGGGCCTCGATATCGTCTCTAAAAAAAGCCTCCTTCACTCACAAGATCTAGGTTATTAATAAATAGGTAGAATTCCAGTAGTCCACACCTGGGTTTGATTTTACTCTCTGAATCTTAGCCACAAGTAGAAAACAAGCCAGCTCCTGGTAAAATTTCTCCAGAGAACATAAATGTTGGCCCACTAATATGTGGGAACACTTGAAATGTGAAACAAGCTGATCCCACACTCATGTGTGGTGGTTGAAAATTGGGAGAGATATAATGCTGCAGGTCCCCTTGCAAGAGTGAGTCATCCTGACTCCACATCAGGGTTCACAGCCTTGGGTTCCAGAGCTGGAAAAAGGAGTCCCTACAACTCCTGGCTGTGAAAACCAGTGGAAATTTTGACTGAGTGAAATGAAAGGTGGCTGGAGTTGCAAACATTTTTTCTTAAGGCACCCACATACAAACTTACTCACTAATGGACTTACTTGCTCTGACTCAATCACTGGGGCAGCAGCTTGAAGTCACCAAGGACATACAGGGAGAAAACAAATTGTCTGGCTTCAAGGGGAGGGTTAGTGAGGTAGCTTTCTCCCAGTCAGAGTGCTGGCAGAATCCATTGTTCCTTTCTTGAGCCCTCCCATCTCCCAATGTGTCCTCTTTTACCACTGTTATATAACATAGTATTATAAGTCCTAGATAGAGCAATCAGGCAAGAGAAAGAATTTTTTAAAAATCCAAATTGGAATGAGGAAATCAAATAGTCACTTTTTGCAGATGACACAATTTTCTATACCAAAAACCTTAAAGACGCTACTAAAAAAAAAAAAAAGATTAGAAAAAACAAGCAAATAAAGTTACAAGATAGAAAAATCAATGTATAAAAGTCCATCATATTCCTAAACACTAACAATAAAATTTCAGATAAAGAAATAAAAAACAATATTTTGTAATTGGAACAAAAGTAATAAAATACCTAAGAATAAACTTAACAAATGATGTGAAGGAACTATACACTAAAAACAAGATAGTATTAAAAGAAATTGAAGAAGATACAAAGAAATGGAAAGATATTTTGTGTTTATGGATTGGAAGAATCAACATAGTTAAAATGACCTTAAATCCAAAGCAATATACAGATTTAATAAAATCCCCATCAAAATTCCAATGGCACTTTTAAAAGAAATAGAATAAAAAATAATCAGATTTGCAAAAAAAATCACAAAGACCCTGAACAGCCAAAGCAATCTTGAGAAAAAAGAACAAGGATAGAGTTATCACATTGACTGATTTCAAATTATCTACAATTCAAAAAAAAAATCAAAGCAGCATGGTATTGGCAGAAAAACAGACACACAGACCAATGGAACAGAATTGAGAGTGCAGAAATAATTCCATGTATACATGGGCAAATAACTTTGGACAGAGGAGCCCAAATCATACAATGCAAAATAGAAAGCTCCTTTAATAAACAGTACTGGGAAAATTGAAAAGCCATAGGCAAAAGAATCAAACTAGACTGCCATCTGTCATTATGCACCAAAAGTAACTCAAAATGAATCAATGACCTAAATATAAGACCTAAAACAATAAATTGCACAGAAGAAAACAAACATAATAAACTCATGGACCTTGGATTTAGAAGGGATTCTATGAATTTGACCTCAAAGACAAGAAAAGTAAAAGCAAAAATAAGTGAATGGGACTATTTCAAACTAAAAAGCTTCTGCACAGCAAAAGAAACCATCAATAAAAAAGAGGCCACCAAATAAATGAGATAAGATATTTGCAAACAATGCCTTTGATAAGAAGCTAATATCTAAAATATACAAAGAACTCATACAACTCAACAATAACAACAACAAAATCCAAACAATCCAATTAAAAAATAAGCAGAGGATCTGAACACACTTTTCCCAAGAAGATATACAAATGGCCAACAGACATATGAAAAGATACTCAACTTCACTATCTATTTAGATAATGTAAATTAAAACCACAATGAGATACCAACCAATTCCTTTTAGAATGGCTATTATCAACAAGAGAAGTAATAAGATTTAGAAAGATTATGGGGAAAAAGGAACCCTCATATACTGCTGGTGGAAGTGCAAATTGATATAACCATTATGAAAAACAGTATAGACATTTCTCAAAAATTTAAGAATAAAATTGCCATATGACCCAGCAATTCTTTTTCTGGATATCAAACTCCCCCAAAAGTGAAACATTTATCCACAAATATATATGCACCCCAATGTTCATTGCAGCATTATTCACAGTGGTTAAAACATGGAAACGACTGAAATGCCCTTTGATAGATAATTGGATAAAGAAGATGTGGTACATATATACAATGGGATATTATTGAGCCATTAGAAAAGATGAAATACTGTCAGGTATGACAACATAGATGGA
Source organism: Pteropus medius (assembly GCF_902729225.1). NCBI lineage: Eukaryota > Metazoa > Chordata > Mammalia > Chiroptera > Pteropodidae > Pteropus > Pteropus medius. The sequence goes on along the minus strand of NW_024355695.1, from coordinate 1,340,473 downwards.
TCTTGAGATTATCATGCTAAGCAAGACAAGTCAGACAGAAAAAGTTGAGAACCATATGATTTCACTCATATGTGGGATATGAAAGTGAAAGTAACAAATAGATAAGGCAAAAAAAAACTAATAGACACAGGCAACAGTTTTGTGGTTACCAGAGAGAATCTGAGGAGCGGGGAGGTAGGTAATAGTAAAGGTGGTTAAATATATGGTAACAGAAAGAAATTTAACTCTGTGTGGTAAACATACAATGCAATATGCATATGATGTGTATTGAATTGTACACTTGAAATCTATATAATTTTATTAACCAATATCACTCCAATAAATTTAATATAAATAAATTTAAATTTAAAAATATGAAAGTACTAAGGAAAAAATAACATATGTAAAGTGTTTGGCACAGTATCTGGTATATATTAAACATCATTAAAAGATAACTTTTATTGTTACGATTATTATAAGCAGGTTAGACATATAGAATTAACATTGTATGTTTTTCTTCACATAAGAAGTAATGAAGATTGGTCTCAAAAGTTACATATCTGTGCAATCTTGGGCAAATTACTTAAAATCTCTGCATCTGAGTTTCTTCAAGTATCAACGGACATAAAGACGGTACCCACCACATAAATATGTGCTTCATAAGATAAGGTAGTAAAATCTTAGCTAAGAATCTGGTTCCATAGTGAATGCTGAATAAATGTTAGTGATTATTTTTATTACTCATTTGAACCCACTAATCACTAGCCTGTAATTGCAAAATAGAAGTCTTAATTTAGTCTATCCTCAAACATTTATTAAGTACCAACTTTGTGCTAGACATTGTTCTTATAAAACAGAAGAACATCACTTTTATTTTATGTGCTTTTATTCTTTTGGAGGCTGTTAAACACAATAAATAACTACCTTTTATAATATGTTGGGTCAGAACATAGTTTAGCTGTGTCTTTGGCTGAAGTATGAAGGAGATTAATCCTATGGGGTAAAACGAGTAGAGTGTAAAGAATTAAGAGTGTGGGAGTAGAGATGGGTAATAGGTCACAATATTAATTAGGCAATAAGGTAGGTCTTTATGAAAAAGCGTCATTTGAGCAAAAATGTAAAAGAGATGAGGAAGAGAGCCATGTGGCTATCTAAAGAAATTGTTTTTCTGGCAGAGGATACATTTTGAAAAACCCTGAAACAATAGTGTACCTGGTGTATTGAATAAATAGTGATTTTTTAGTGTACCTAAGAGATAATAAACAAGGAGAAACAATGTAGAAGATTATGTCAAAGAAGTTCAGGAACCTAGATTGTGTAGGGCTTTGTACATCAATGTATGAAATTTTGATTTTACTCTGAATGAAATCAGAAGCCATTGGAGGGATTTGAGCAAAGGAATGATGCGAGCTGACTTATTTTTCAATAAATCACTGTGTTATATGTAATATGTAGAATAGATCGTGGTAGGAGATAAAGGTAGAAGTAAGGTAATTAGTTAGAGAGCTATTAAGTAATCCAAGAGAATTGTAGTAGAGTGATACATGTGGAAATGGTGAGACCTGTTCAGATTCTGCATAACTTGAAAGTAGAGCTGGCAGAATTTGTTGAATAATGCCAAGGTTTTTTATTTGAATGGAGTTGCCACTAACTGAGGGTGGTGAATAGATTTTAAAATGACCCCATGTGGTTTGAGTCTATGGGTATTCATACCTTTCTGTGATTACCTCTTAAGTGTGGGAGGGACGAATAATTTGCTTATAACCAATATAATATGAGAAAAGTGATGGCAGGTCATTTCCACAATTACATTATATAAAATGGTCACTTCCATACTGCTAGCAGGACTCTTTCCCTCATTGGCTTTGATGAAACAAGCAGATATTTTAGAGAGGTCCATGTAGCAAAGAACTGATGATGGATTCAAATGGATAGCCAGCAAGTATCTGAATCCTGCAAACACGTGAGCTTGGGAGGGGGTCTGTCTCTAATCAGGCTTTCACTTGACCCAAAACATGGCTAATACCTTAATTGTAGCCTTGTGAAATACTCTGAAAGCCAAAGACACAGCTAAGCCATGTTCTGACCCAAAGAAACTGAAATAATAAATGGTATATGTTAAGCCACTAAGTATGTTATACATTTTTATGCATTAATATATAATATACTGAGAAAGGTTAAGACTGTTGAAGCATATTTGTGGAAGTGAAGATCAGGAATTGCATATTGAATATGTTGGGTTTGTGATATCTATTAAACATTCAGGTGCAGATGCTGGATATGTAAGTTTGGATTTCAGGGGAAAAATCTGAGAAGGGGGTATAAATTTGGGAATCAACAATGTATATATGGGATTTGAAAACATGAAAATATATGAGATTACCTAGCAAGTGAATGTAAGAAAAGAAGCAGTGCAGGGACTGAGCCACAGCACACTCCAAAGTTAATAAGATAGAGAGAAGATGAAGAACTAGAAAAATTTGGCTTAGAATAGTCAATGAAGTAGGAGGAAAACCAAGACAGTATGGTATTCTAAAAACCATTTTTAAAAGGTGTTTCCAGGAAAAAGGAGTGATATACTGTGTAAAATGCTGATGTTATGTCAAAAAATAAAACTGTTGGAATTAGCAACATGAAAATCATTGAAATAAGTTGTCTAGGTAAAAGAATAGATGGAGTTAATTCAAGAGAAAATGAGTAAAATGGAATTCCTGATATTGTAAAGAACTCTTTTGAGAAATATTGCTATTCAGAGGAATCCGAGAAAAGGGGTGATAGCTGGTAAAGTGTAATGGGGTCCAGAGAAGGGTGTTTTTTATCCTTATATAGAAAAAATGGGAGTGATTCAGAAGACAGGAGAAATGGGTGATATAGTAGAGAATGGATAATTCTGAAATAACATCATTGAGTAGGCAAGAAGGGATACAATCTAGAACATAAAGGAATTGAATGACCTTAGGAATATAGACAAATAGTTCAATATAATAGAAGATAAAGAAAGATTATATAGTTTCAGGTGCAGATAGGCTGGTAAATGTGATGGACATTTTAAAAAGTTCTCTTTCGATTGTTTCAGTATTTTCAGTAAAGTAGGAAACAAGAGACTCATCTGAGAATGAGAATGTGGGAGAAGGTGCTAAAAGTTTGAAGAGAGAAGAGAAATTGTGAAGTAATAATTTAGAAAAATGGGGAAATGAGTGGACTAGAAAAATAAGATCTGTCTTCAGGTCACCATCAAACTAACTTGGGATTTTTGGCCATGTATTTGTGGGCATGTTTTTTTCTCCAGACATGTTAAGCTTTATGGGAATAGGCATAGAATAGACAAAAAATTTAGACTTAAATACTATAAACTCTCTGGAACCACTGGTCCACATTAGGAAGAAATGTTATCTATTATTCCTCTCTCTGTATGTTCTTAAGAACTTTCTAGGTTTATTTACCTTAGTCTGTCGATTGGTTTTCTCAACACTCTCCATTTTCCAGAATCCTTGGAGGTTAATCTCCACAAGTGTTAATATGTTTACAAAACATAATGCTAGTCATAGTTATCTTAAATGTTAACCTTGCTGCTGATTGCAGAACATGGGAGTGGTCTATAAAATCTGGAAAATGCTGGAAGAATAAAAAGTCTCTTCTTACTGTTAGACAGAAATGTCATCACCTCAATATCTAAGGAATCCAAATGTCCCATTCACTGTTACTCATGTCTGATATTTAACCCACACTTTTGGTGGCTCTTTATATTATGAAGGAGAAAACTCTAATTATCATGCTTAGTCAGAAGTATTCTACCTGCAAAATTGCTTACTTTCTGTTAGAGAAGATTGTGATTATTATTTTTTCAAAGAATAATCATCCATTTATGAAACAGTATCTATGGTGCCAGTATCGCAGGTTCAGGAGTGAGTCTAGCAGTAGTTATGTCCAGAACCAGACTTCCCTTCAAATGCTTTAAGCCTTTATACTGGGTTTGAGTCATCGGTTAAGGCTTCACTTTCAGGTTCCAGTTTTCTGCCAGGTTATTTTGGTTAAGGTCACTTTAGTCTACCAAACAAGGTTTACTATCTTTGAAATTTTCTGGGAAGGGATGAAAGTTTTCCCAATCCTTCTCCTAGGAACCTCTTAAATCCTATGAAAATCTACGAAAAAAAAAATAGATATTTGTAATAAGAATTTTGCTTCACCTACCAAACGCATTACAACTCAGGATCCTTACTAAACATAAAATATTCAACTGTGTCCTTAGTTCCTACAAGTATTAGATTAGAATTTATTTCTATATAACTAAAAGAAACCCCTCATATGTTTCTCTCAAATTGAAGGGGCAGCCTATCTTAATGGAAAATTCCAATTTCTGTACCACAATGCAGGCACTACCTTTAGTCACTAAAATGGATGTTTTCCAGATTCAAAAGTTGTAAAATCCAGACTCAACCAGGAGCCTCATCACATCATTATTGTGTAATATTGATAATAATCTCTTATATTTGTAAAGCACAGTATGTTAATGATTAGCAAAATAATTAAAAATACAAATTGTTTGGCCTCACTAATTTTATCCAAATTCCAGAGTGATTCTGAAATGCATCTGATTCTGAAACTTCCATGTTTATATTTTTCAAAGGTCATATTTTTCTTTCTCTCTCTCTCCCTTGCATCTTCATTAATTTATTTTTAATAATGTCTTATAATTTTTAGTGTTTAGGTTTTTCACAGTCCTTGTTAGGTTTATACTTAGGCATTTTATTCTCTTTTTGCAATTGCAAAAGAAATTGTTTTTTATTTCTTTATTCTGAAAATTCATGATTAGTGTATAGAATGTTATGGATTTTTGTACATTAATTTTATATCCTGAAATTTTACCATATTTATTATTTCTGATAGTTTTGTAGTGGAGTCTTTAGGGTTTTCTATATAATCATATCAGATGCAAAAGTGACTACCTGACTTCTTCATTTCTAATTTGAATATCTTTTATTTCTTTCTCTTGCCTGACTGCTCTCACTAGGGCTTCTGATTTTATGTTGGATAACAGTGGCAACAGAGGGCATTCTTGTCTTTTTCTTGATGTTAGAGGGAAAACATTGAGGTCTTCGCTGTTAAGTATGATATTAGATGAGATTTTGTCATATATGGCCATTATTATGTCGAGGTACTTCCCCTTCTATACCCATTTATTAAGCGTTTTAATCATAAATGGATTTAAATCTTGTCAAAGGTTTTTTCTGTATCTATTGATATGCACATACAATTTTATCCTTTATTTTGTTTATGTGGTTAATCACATTAATTGACATGTATGTTAAATGATCCCTGTGCCCCTGGAATTTAGCCCACTTGATAGTGATGTATAATCTTTTTAATGGGTTGCTGTATTAGCTTGCTAGTATTTTGTTTAGGATTGTTGCATCTGTATTCATCAGAGATAATGATTTATAGTTTTCTTTTTTTGTGTTATTCTTGCCAGATTTTGGTATCTGGGTAATGCTGGCTGTATGAAATGAGTTAAGTATTGCCTCTTCTTCAATTTTTGGAAAGAAGTTGAAAAGAACAGGTATTAACTTATACATGAATGTCTGATAGAATTCACTGGTGAAAACATCTGGTCCCGGACTTTTACTTTTTGAGAGGTTTTTGATGATTGTTTCAATTTCCATACTGTTGAGTGGTCTATTTTGGTTTTCCTGTTCTTCATGATTCAATCTAGGAAGGTTCTGTCTTTTTAAGTACTTGTCCATTTCTTCTAGGTTATTAAATTTGGTGTTGAATAACATTTCATAGTATTCTACTATGATCCTTCATTTTTAGTGTTATCTGTCATAACATCTACTCTCTCATTTCTGATTAAGTTTATTTGTGTCTTTTCCCTTTTTTCTTTAGTGAGTCTAGACGAGGGTTTGCCAATTTTATTAATCCTCTCAAAGGACCCACTCTTTGTTGCATTTATTATTATTTATTAGAGCACAACTAAAATTATGCTCTAATTTTAATAATGTCCTTCCTTCTGCTGACTTTCGGCTTAATTTATTCTTCTTTTTTCAGTTTTTTAACATGTAATGTTTGGTTGTTTATTTGGGCTCATTCTTATTTCTTGAAATAGGCTCGTAATGATATGAACATTCCTGTTATTGCTGCTTTTGCCACGTTCCAAAAGTTTTGATATGTTGTACTTTCATGTTCGTTTGTTTCTATGTATCTCTTAATCTGTCTTTTTCTTTTTTCTATGACACAGTTGTTCTTTAGTAGCGTGTTGTTTAATCTCCATGTATTTCTGGTTCTTCCTCCTTTTGGTTTACAGTTGTTCTACAGTTTCAAAGCATTATAGTCAGAGAATATGTTTAGTATGATTTGCATTTTCTTAAATTTATTAAGCTAGTTTTGTGTCCCAGCATATGATCTATCCTTGAGAATGTTCCATGTGGACTAGAGAAAATGTATAAACTGCTGATTTGGGATTAAATTAAGTTTATTTTCTGGAGATTTTTCTCTTTCTTTCTGAGCTGCCTTGTCACGTTGGTTGTTCATTGTGTTTACTTGTTTATTTCTGAATCAGGGCATTAATTGGAGTGTATTCTGCCTCTTTTTTTGTCCCCTCAAAAGTAGATTTATTATGTAAAGGTCTCTCTTTATCCTGTTGCATTGAGGGTGTTTTTCTTTTGGTTTCTAGTAGTGGTGGCTAAGCCACCTGGATAGGTGCTTTGTATAAATCTTAATAATGCCTCTTTTTTAAATGCCTACAGCACCTGGTATTCCTAGGTGGTCTCCCATCTAAGTTCTAACCTGGCCCGCCCCTGCTTAATTTCCGAGATCAGACAAGATCCAGTACATTCAGGATGACATGGCCGTAGCTCTTTTTTCTTATAAATATTCGATCATGCTCACTATCCTCCATCACAGTTCCTGTCAGTGCTAGCCACAGTTTTGGTAGTATTTGCTCTGATTCCCTTGGCTTCTGCAGTGTTCAGTCTTGGAGGCTATGTGGGAGGGTCCCTCTGGGTGAAGATGGGTGCTGTGGCTCAGCCTCATGCTTTCTAATGCAGCTGGTAATAATCAACTATTGCTTCTTTAATGTCCCCACTTCTCTGCCATCCCCACATCTCTGCTTTTGGCGCTGATGCCTCAGCAATGCCTCAGGCCATGCGGAGCTCATAGCTGTCTCAGGAAGGGATGTTCAAGGAAACTGCTATACATTCTCAAATCTCACTCCTCTTGCAGGGAGCTCTGGCTGTGAGACACAGATTCTTTGTTTCTCCCAGTCTACCAACTGACACCTGGGATTCTGACCTGTGGTAGCTCTTATGCACAGCTCCCTTGCTGAGATGTGCTTATGTGCAGGTTGGGTGTTTTTTTGTTGAGTTTTAGATGTTCAACTTATTGTTGTTTCAAGGGGAGAGTTCTAGAGACATCTCTCACTCTGCCATGTTTCTGATATCTCAAATAATATTTTTCAAATTCTTATTAGTCATTTGCAAATAAATTACCATTTAATTCTACCAAAGTCATTGTGAGATAGGAATTATAATTTTCATTTTATAAGTTAGAAAACCATTTCAAAGAGCGTGTATGATTTACCCAAGGCCACAGAACTAGTGTTAGTATTATTATTTCTGTATCCCCAGTGCTTAGTGCCTACTACACAATCTACTAAATTATAATTTGATAATATTTATTGAATTGTTAATTACTCATTTCATCTTCCATATAAAAAAAATACTTTTTTGCACCTTATTGGGTTGGAATTGCTAAGTATATTCTTAGATGATAATGATGCCGTGTATTATCAACATTATTATTTGTACAGTGAATTAAATTTTTCAAAGTTTTCTATGACTTCATTTCACCTTCAAAAATATCCCATCATTTACATAGCCTTCTATCCCAAACAGCTGCTTATACATTCTTCTCTAGTGCACATGGATCACTCTCAAGAATTGACCACATACTAGGACAGAGAGATAGCCTCAACAAATACAAGAGGGTTGAAATCATACCAACCATATTCTCTGATCATAATACTTTGTAACTAGAGATCAACTGCAAAAAGAAATCAGGAAGAACCACAAATACATAGAGATTAAACAACATGCTACAGAAGAATAACAGGGTCAGAAAATAAATAAAAAAGAGATCTAGAGATATATAGAAATGAATGATAATGATAGTATAACATATCAAAACTTTTGAGACACAGCGAAAGAGGTCATAAGAGGAACGTTCATATCATTATAGGCCCATCTCCAAAAACAAGAATGAGCCCAAATAACAACCTAATGCTTCATCTTAAAAAAAACTAGAAAAGGAAGAATAAATAAAGCCTAAAGTCAGCAGAAGGAAAGCAGTAATCAACATTAGAGCAGAAATAAATGAAATTGAAAACCAAAAAACAATAGAAAAAATAAATGGAACAAAGAGCTGGTTCTTTGAGAAAGGTGATAAAATTGACAAACACCTGGATAGACTCACTAAAGAAAAAAGAGAAAGGACACCAATCAACAAAATCAGGGATGAAAGAGGCGAAATTACGACTGACATCGCAAAAATACAAAGGATCATGCAAGAATACTATGAAAAAGTATATAACACCAAATTTAATAACCTAGAAGAAATGGACCAGTACTTAGAAAAATACAGTCTTCCTAGACTGAATCAGGAAGAACTGGAAAATCTAAATAGAACAATCGGCAGTATGGAAACTGAAACAATCAACAAAAACCTACCAAAAAGTAAAAGTCCAAGACCAAATGGCTTCACCAGTGAATTCTACCAAACATTCAAAGAAGATTTAAATTTATTCTCCTTAAACTCTTCCAAAAAATCAAAGAGGAGGCAATGCTTGCTAACTCATTTAATGAGGCCAATATTACTCTGCTACCAGAACGTGGTAAAGATAACAAATACACACACATAAAAACCACAGACCAATATCTCTCATGAATGCAGATGCAAAAAATCCTAAATAAGATACTAGTGTGCCAAATACAACAACATATTAAAAACATTATACGCCACGATAAAGTGGGCTTCATCCCAGGGATGGTTCAACATATGCAAATTTATTAATGTGATTAATGTGATACACCACATAAACAAATTAAAAAATGAGAATCATATGATCATATCAATAGATGCAGAAAATCCTTCAACAAGACACGACATCCTTTTATGATCAAAACACTTAACAAAATCGGTATAGAAGGAAAGTACCTTGACATAATAAAGGCCATATATGGCAAACATTAAGCCAACATTATACTTAATGGTGAAATATTAATAACCTTCCTTCTACAATCAGGAACAAGACGAGGCTGTCCTCTATCACCACTCTTATTCAATATAACATTGGAGATCCTAGCAAGTGCAATCAGGCAAGAGAAAGATATAGAAGGCATCCAAATAGAAAACAAAGAAGTCAAACTATCACTATTTATAGATGACATGATTCTCTATATAGAAAACCCTAAAGATTCCACAAGAACACTACTAGAAACAAGAAGCAAATACAAAAAAGTATCTGGATACAAAATCAATGTTCAAAAATCCATAGCATTCCTATACTCTAATAATGAAGTGTCAAAAAAAGAAGTGGAAAAAATTCCTTTTGCATTTGCGACAAAAAGAATAAAATACCTAGGAATAAATTTAACGAAACATGTGAAAAACCTATATAATGGAAACCTAAAGCATTATACAGATTTAATGCAATCCCCATCAAAATCTCATTGGAATTTTTTAAAGAAATAGAACAAAAAACCTTATCAGATTTATATGAAAGCACAAAAGACCTTGAATTGCCAAAGCCATCTTGAGAATAAAGAATGAGGATGGAGGCATCACTCTGCCCGACTTCAAGTTTTATTACAAAGCGACAGTAATCAAAACGGCATGGTATTGGCAGCAAAACAGACACATGGACCAGTGGAACAGAATCAAGAGTCCAGAAGTAAACCCATATTTATATGGGCAAATAATTTTCAACAAAATAGCCAAAGACATACAGTGAGAAAGGAAAGCCTCTTCAATAAATGGTGCTGCGAAAACTTGAAAGCCACTTACAAAGAATGAAACTAGACTGTTATCTATCACTACACACCAAAATTAAGTGAAAATGGATTAAGGATCTGAATATAAGACCTGAAACAATAAAATGTGAAGAAGAAAACATAAGAAGTAAACTCATGGGCCTTGGAATTAAAAAGGATTTTATGAATTTGACCTCAAAATCAAGGGAAGTAAATTCTAAAATAAATTAATGAGACTATATAAAACTAAAAAGCTTCTGCTCAGCAAATGAAATCATCAACAAGGTAAAGAGATAGCCATCTGAATGGGAAAATATATTTGCAAGCAACATCTCTGATAAGGGCCTAATATCCAAAATATAGAAAGAACTCATACAACTCAATAACAACAAAAAAACAAATGATCCAAATGAAAAATGGGCAGAGGGCATGAACAGACATTTCTCCCTTGAGGACATACAAATGTCCAACAAATATATGCAAAGAAGTTCAACTATGCTAGCTATTAAGGAAATGCAAATCAAAACCACAATGATACCATCTCACACCTATTAGAATAGCTATAATCAACAGGACAAGTAATAAGAAATGCTGGAGAAGCTGTGGAGAAAAAGGAACCCTCATACACTGCTGGTGGGACTGCAAATTGGTACAGCCACTATGGAAAACAGTATGGATGTTCCTCAAAAAACTAAGAATTGATCTGCCATATGATCCAGCAATCCTTCTACTGAGTATTTACCCCAAAGACTTGAAAACTCATATCCAAAAAGATATTTGCACACCGATGTTCATAGCAGCATTATTCACAGTGGCCAGGCATGGAAGCAACCGAAGTGTCCTATGATAGATGATCAGCTAAAGAAGCGGTGGTACGTATATACAATGGAATATTACTCAGACATAAGAAGAGATGAAATACCGCCATTCACGACAACATGGATGGACCTCGAGATAATTATGCTAAGTGAAATCAGCCAGGCAGAAAAAGTTGAAAATCACATGATATCACTTATATGTGGCATATAAACCTAAAAGCAACAAGTGAACAGGACAAACATATAGAGACTCGTGGACATGGTCTATAGACTAATGGTTACCAGAGGGTTTAGGGTGGGGGAAGAGGAGGTAGGTAGATGGTTAAAGGGAGTCAAATATAGGGGGCTAGGCAGAGAATGAAGAGGTAAAGGGGATCAAACTTATGGTAGCTGAAGGATACTGGCCTTTGGGTGGTAAACACATAACAGAATATACAGATGTAAAATTATAATGCACACCTAAAAGTTATATAATTGCATTAACCAATGTTACCCCAATAAACAAACAAACAACAACAGCAAAAACTAAAAAAGAAAAAGTGTTCCATGAGTGCAGGTATCATTATTTCTATTTTTTAAATTGGAAACTGAGATCCATGTCATTTATCTTAGGACTCATACCTTGCCTTATGGTATATATAGGACTATCAATTAACACTGGTGGGACTGAGTCTTCTGGAATCAAAATACTTTAGCAAGTTGGAATTGTTCTTTAAACTTTGAAACTGGAAGACAAACTGAAGCCATTACTAAGCTATACATTATGTCCTGTATGATTTTATAAGTGTTCTGTTTTGTCATTTTTTAAGGAACTCAGAACTTAAAACACTTCCAAGTTTAGTTCAAATCTAGAGCACTACATACACAAGATGTCATATAGTGTACTATTATTCCTTGAACCAGTTGTAACAAAAATTTCAGAGACTCTGAAATGTCAAGCACCCTTTAAGAGCCAAGATCCTATCAATCTCTCTGAACAGAACAGTTCTGCTTCATTTGGATGGACTTTTATTTTGAACTATTTTTGTTACTGATGCCATCTATTTATAGTTATAAATTTAGATAACTCTTAAAGAAAGTATAAGAATTTTGTTTTCTGTATTCTATCTGATCAGTTAATTAAAAAAAAAGAGTCCTAAAATTAAATAATAATAATAAAGTTTTAACAAAATATATACAGTGGGTATATGTTATTTAGACTTTTTCAAGCCAAAAATATCTTTGTGTGTCTGGTAGAGAGAGGCTAAAACCATAATTTCCATAATATAACATTAGATTTTCTTTTCTATGTAAGAAAATTATCTATCTATCTATCTCAGATCAAATCTCCTTACAGAGAATTAAAAAGAACTGTTGAAAATATTTCTATTGGAATGTTATCTGTTTCACTTAGTCCTTACTCTTGAAATTAATGGGCCATTTTATAAAGTACAAGAATAATTTGGTTAAAATTGGTTTAATGGATTTTGATAATGATTTGGGGATGAGCACAACTATCCTTACAATGAAATCACTCTGTTTTATCACAAGCTCATAAAAGCTGAGATCAAAAGTACATTTTCTAGGTTATAAAATTCATAGCCAAAATACATGCAGAACTGAAATCTTGGGTTCTTCTTCTAAAAGTTCAATGCTTACCCTTGGATTCTTCATTGTAAACCAGTATTGGTGAATCATAAAAAGTTTCACATGACTCTAAATAATCTAAATTAAACATTTACATACAGTATTTTCTTCTATCATTTGTAACTCTTCTGCATATTTTCTTCCATAAAATTCAAGTTTCTACCATTTGCACACATTTCAATTACAATAAATGACTTTATCGACTTTTGCTGTTCTTGGTAAATTGTGCAATCACAGTTGTCTATTACAACCCAATCTCCCTCTGGTCTTAGCCACAGGTTTTCTATAATACGAATCCAAGACATAATTCAAGCACTGCACAGTGCAAGCTAAGCATTAATCTGTAAACCTCCCAGTAGATAATTTTCACAAATATATCACAAAGTGAAGTTAAATGTTTGGGAGATAATAAGAGGAATCCAACTGGACCAAAAGCATAAAATCCTAAACCTTCTCCCCTTAATCACATTTTTCTCTTCTTCCTGAGAAATCTCTCCTTCCACATGCTTGGCTCTCATTTAACATAGCTTAGTGACAAGTGGAGATACTGTTGCATTGATAATAGCAAATTAAAATTAGTCAATTTTCTAGAAAACTCGAGGATGCTTATGGTATGTCGTGGAACAAAAATTCTTCCATTACAAACTTATGTTCCAAAATATAAGTGGCACATGCACTAAGTTCACTCTCAATGTCTTTTGAAAATTGGAAGCAACACTTAATCTTTGTATGAGTTTGCAAAGCATTAAAACATCTAAGTGTATTTGAAATAAGTAGTTCTATTCATTTATTTTTTCATTCAAATATTTATTTATGGATTCCTAGTATAGTGAATTTTGGTTTGTCATCATAATAGTCCATTAATTTAGTTAATTCTAATAATTAATGGAATCAAATTGATTAATAGTCTACAATTAATCAAACATTAACTAGATATTACTACAAAGGTATTTTGCAATGTAAAGGTATTTTGCAGAAATAATTAAAACCCCTAATTAATTGACCTTAAGGAAGATTATCTTAAACAATTCGGTGGGTCTTTTGTAAGTACTTAAAAGCAGGGATGAGGTTTCATGAGGGGAGAAAAAAATTATACCTGTGAAATATATATGTATATATATGTGTGTGTATATACATATGTGTATATACATGTGCTAGCAGTCAATCTTATTTGGTAGAACAAATCATAGATGTCAAAATAATCAAACAAATATGTATTCTGGCCACCATTTCTCATTTGGTTTTTCCTCTAGTACTCCTTATTCTCTCATAATTTCTCTGTTCTTGTTAATTTCATTTCATTTTTGCTATAAATATAGCTGAAAAAGCAAGTTGGTTTTCACTGACGAAGCTAAGAGAACTAAGGCACAGTCATCATTGAATCTCATAGTCTTTTGAAAATGAGAAAAACATTCAATTAATTTGAACAGAGAGCATTTCCCACCTGGTCAAATATTTAATACCAATCAGGCTCCTAGAAAAACAAATAAAATTAGGATTTTAGTTGGGAAATAAGAAGAACTCTCTCCATGAAGTATGAATACAAGGTTAATGTTGGCTGTCTTGGTGTGGGAGCCCTCATGACAATAATACAACATATAAACATAATAAATTCAGGATAAACAAATTGCACCAAATGTCTTTCTGTTTACATTTGTTCAGATCCATTTTCAAATGTATTATGTTATCTCCCAGATGAAACAAGAAGCTCCAAGTACAGGGTTATAAGTTCTTTTCTACCCACTGCAAGGCTCTCTCAGCAGGGAGCACTATTTTTCAGGAGCAGGTACTGTGGCATTTTTAATCAGAGTCCTACTAATTAATCTCCCTGAAATGGTATATCTGAAAGAAGCAAATGCATTCTGTTATTAAAATACAAGTTTGCTCCCATAAAAACCAGTAATTTTCATTTACAGAAAAGGACGTAAGACATTATAAAGTTGGCTCTTAGTTTGTATTCAAGAAAACAATACAAGCCTCAATCAGATGTCAAAGAAGAGCTTGCAATTGACAAGTATAATAGATGCAGTTGTTTCTTAATAAATTCTACCTAAATGAAACATTCAATTGACGTGAGATAAGCCACTGAGTAATAGTTTCATGGCATCAGCATGAAGCTTAAAAATATTATTTCTTTTATCAAAAATCAAGAAAAAAGTATAGAGATTACTTTCCACTACCATTGGTAACTAACATTATCCTTATATGCCATGGTTGTGAAATACAGAAAATATGTGATTTATTGCTCTTGAATTAAGGACCTGTTTCCAACACTATTTAATTAATGTGATAGCATCTAATTTGTACAATAATAACATAGTTAAAAGAAATTTTATATGATAAAAGTACAAAAAGATTTAGTGGAAAGTATCTCAAGCTATGAAAATTATCCTGTAGTCAAAAGTAAGCAAGTGTCCCTATGCAAATTACTTCCAAGCCCCATCTCCAAATTTCTCTGAGTGACTGTCCAATGTAAATAATTGTTTCTCAAGATTATTTTGGGTAATAAAACCATTTATCTACACAAACTCAGTTTTAAGCTCATTTGAATTCAGTAAATAACCTACACTTATAAAATGGTGGTATACCAACCCAACTAAGGCATACCCAAGGAAAATGACATACGAAATCTGAAATAAAATGAATACATAATGCAATATACATATGATGTATTTTTGAATTATACACTGAGACTTATATAATTTTGGTAACTAATGTCATGCCAATAAATTCAATAAAAGAAAATCAGGTAACTGAGAGAAAAAATGTTAAATTCATTGTTTCACTTTTTATAGACAAAAATGCCTGCATGAATCCTAGATTGTTATAGTTATTAAAAATGTTTATTTTATAAAAATATAAAACATGATTAAGAGTTAGACCACTTTAAATGCAAAGCAAAAAACATAACAATATGTACAACAAATTGTTATTATGTGGAAATGTGCAAGTGGATGAGGACGAGAAAGAAATATACAAGACAACATAGCTGCTCTGTTGGAATTATATAATTATAAAAATTTTCTCTTCTGAAAATACCATTAATATTATGGATGTAGCATCTTTCTCATTAAATAAAATAAAATAAAAAGAAAACAAAGAAACAAACACACACACACACACACACACACACACACACACACACACACACATAGCCAGCAAAGAAAAAAACTTAGTTCATGGCTCAGTAAAATATTCATTTCTAGCACTGTATTTTAATATCATAAAGGTGTTTCAGAATGCGGAGCTCAAATTCAATACTCATGTTATGGATGGGCCTTCTCTCTTTCCATACAAAAGTTTCCACAACATATTTGAGAAAAGGAAAAACCAATGGATAGCATTGTCTGTTACCAGGATTTCTATTATAGAACAGATTTAGTTTAAAACATTAGAATTGCTCACTTGAATATCATCCTCGGTGTCTTATCCATCTTTCCATTCTTAGCTTACACCTAGTATTTACTAAGTGCTCAATAAAGGTTTGTCAATTATTATTAATTATATCTGATCACAAACTTTTCTGCTACAACCTTTGTATACTAGCAATTGCAAATAAGATTTATCTGAGATTTCAGGTCCATTATGAAAAACATAATATTCAGTGATTTTTTTAAACAAAATTACTCTGCTGAATCAGAAAGTCTATATAATTTATTTATAAAATTTTCCAATTTTATAGTAAATTTCATAGTAAGCATATAAAAAGATTTTTAGAAACAAATATATCATATAAGTTAACTTACATTTCAGTATTCTGAAATGAGTGAGATATGCCAGTAATGTATTCTACAAAAATGTACTCCCAAGGTATTTAGTAATATAAAACATCATAAGAATAACATAAGTACTATTTTCTGCATTTATTATTATTATTTTATACACATAAGGACAAACACACATGTGCACATACATTCATGAGCTGTAGTGTAACCATGCAGTTAATATAGCCTACATCTTAGAATGGCAATTGATGACAAGAGAGATTATTGGTATAAACTTTTCCCCAAGGTAATTTCCCAAGAAATTAACCATGCATCTGAAAAAATAATGTACATACATAAATCTGTCCATTTTCTAATAAAACCAACTGAGTTAGCATCACAGAAATTTTAAATTTTCAGAAGAGATTTTATCCTAACTTGCCTTCTTTAATGTTTATAAGAGAAAACTTTTCTTATTATTACGAAGACATCTGTGGGCTAAAACTCTGCATTATTGTTCTAAATTAATTTAATTTATAAGATTATAATTTTCTAACACTCCTACAGCATGTAAAGAGTATATTTCATATAAGACAAAGATTAAAGTTTGGGAAATTCCCATCAACTACATTATGTGGCACCTTATGTAGAAAAAAAAAGCAATTTGCAGGCTAGCTCTATTAGACTTTGTATATAGGCAGAGGAAGACTGAAGGTGAGATAAAATTGAGTAATTTAAAATATGGAGCCACATTGCCCACACTGGCAGTGCTAGCAGAATTATAGCAGGGCATTGCATCCTCCTTCATCATTGGACAACAGAAGAGATCAGCTCTGCCTGTAAAGTGGGTGCCAGCAAGGCTACTGTCTCTTGGCCCCACCACTCAGCAGCGAAGGAAGATCCAGGTATTGAATTTCCCAGCTATTCATCTGGAAAAAAAAGACAATTAAAATCTCATGTCTCTCAGGCCTACAATCAGGGGGAAAAAATGGTCCAGGCCTAGTGGTCTCTCAATTTTAGAAGAAAACCAGGCCTGATGAATCCTGACTACAAATTTAGTGGCAGAGAGTACTCAGAAACAACATTTATTAATCTCCCATCCAATGACAGAAGGTGGCCCAGGTAGGTGCTTTCTTCTCCCCAGTAGAACTGGCAGAGATTGACCAGGAAGTTCATTGGCACTAGGCAGCCTAAAGAGCAGGCTGGGAAAAATACTATCTATGCAGCAAACTCAGTGTTACCTATGCCCCAGTGGCACCAAGGAACCTAGGGAGTCCTTCTGCTACCCAGATTGGTATACCTAGTAGAGAATGAGTCATTATGAAATACTTCATCTGGCAATTACAAATTATCTTGAAAATTTAAAAATATTATATTTCAGCAAAAAATAAAAACATTAAAAAACAAATGGAAATTAAAGAATTGGAAAATACAAATAAAGAAAAACTCAAAAGCATTCCTGAGGGGGATAAAAAAAAAAAAAAAAAAACAAGTTCAGATGCATCACTGCCTGACATCAAATTATACTACAAAGTGACAATAACCAAAACAGCATGGTATTGGCAGAAAAACAGACACACAGACCAGTGGAACAGAATCGAGAGTCCAGATGTAACCCCCCATATATATGGGTAAATAATTTTTGACAAAGGAGTCAAAAACTCACAATGGAGAAGGGAAAGCCTCTTCAATAAACGGTGCTGAGAAAACTGGAAAGACACCTGCAAAAGAATAAAACTAGATTGTTGTCTATCAATATACACCAAAATTAACTCAAAATGGATCACAGACCTAAACATAAGACCTGAAACAATAAACCTCATAGAAGAAAACATAGGTACTAAGCTCATGGACCTCGAACTTAGAGAGGATTTTATGTAATTGACCTCAAAAGCAAGGGAAGTAAAAGCAAAAATAAGCGATTGGGACTAAAAATCTTTTCTGCACAGCAAAAGAAACCATCAAGAAGGCAGAGAGGCAGTCATCATATAGTGAGAAGATATTTGCAAACAATGACTCTGATAACGGCCTTATATTCAAAATATACAAAGAACCAACTAACACCTAAAAAAAAAAAAAAAGAAAAGGAAAAAGAAAAAAAAACAACAACAAACAACAACAATGCAACAACAAAACAATCCAATTAAAAAAATGAGCAGAGGACCTGAACAGACATTTCTCTAAGGAAGACATACAAACTTCTAACAGACATCTTAAAATATGCTGAATTTCACTAGCTATTATGGAAATGCAAATCAAAACCACATTGAGATACCATTTCACACCTGTTCGAATGGCTATCATCAACTTCAATAAGAAGTGTTGGAGAGGGGGAAAAAGGAACCCTCACACATTGCTGGTGGCAATGCAAATTGGTATAACCACTATGGATAACGATATGAAGGTTCCTTAACAAACTACAAACTGAATTAGCATATAATCCAGCAATCCCTCTTTTAGATATTTATCCTAAAAACCTAAAAACATTTATCCACAAAGATATATGCACCCCGATATTTATAGCAGCATTATTTATGGTTGCCAGGAATTAGAAGCAATCGAAGTGTTCTATGATTGATGACTGGATAAAGGAAATGTGATACATATATACAACGAAATATTACTCAGCCATAAGAAAAGATGATATACTGCCATTTGCGACAACATGGACTGATTTTGAAATAATCATGCTAAGGAAAATAAGTCAGACAGGAAAAATTGATAACCACAAGATATCACTTATATCTGATAAAACTGAAAGCAACAAACGATCATGACAAACGAACAGAGTCTCATGGACACAGACAGTGGATTAGTGGTTACCAGAGAGAAGGGAGGTGGAGGAAGTAAACAGAGGTAAAATAGTTCAAATATTTGGTGATGTGAGGAAATATAACTCTGGATGGTGAACAGACATTACAGTATATATATATGACTTTCTGTTGATTGATACACTTGAAACTTATTTGATTTTGTTATTCAATGTTACCCCAATAACTTAAATAAAATATAATAAAAGTAAAAAACACTTAAAGTCATTAAAAGGGCTAAAGAAAGTACTCCAAAAAGATAGAAAATGAAAACAGAAGAGGGTTTGGAACTTCGGAGAGGAAAAGGAGAACGTGTAAATGAATAATACCAAAGATCCATATAATAGACTATCCTCATACTCATGTGTTTCTTAAGCCATATTTACTGTGGTTCTCAATGCTGTTATGTTTGTATATTTTTCTATTTTAATATCAATAGCAATCATGATAAAAAATACAAACTAATATTTTTAAAATGCTACAAATAAATCTAGATGAAATTATAAAAACAATATTGAAATTACCCATGCGAAGGAAAAAAAGAACAACAAAGAAACAAGATACAGAAGAAAGAAACAACAAACAATAATAAAATGGTAGCTTTATGCATAATATATCAATAATTAATTTACATGTAAAAGACAGAGATTAGCAGAGTATATAATAACCAGGACCGAACCATATGCTATTTATACAAAATTCACTTCAAACAAAGAAATAAGTAGGTCAAGTATAAAATAATGGAAAATATATATAATTCAAACATTAATAAGTGGGAGTAGCTATGTTAATATCAGATAAAGTATACTTCAGAGCAAAAAATATTAGGGATGAAGAGAGACATTACACAATAATAAAAGGATAAAGCCATCAAGAATACGCAGAAATCCTAAACATGTATACATCAAACAACAGAGCTGCAAAATCTGTGAAGCAAAAACTGATTGAGCTGTACAGAGAATCAATAAATTCACTATTACAGTTAGAAACTTCAACACCTCACTTTCACTAATTGATAAAACTACTAGAAAGAAAATAAGTAAAGATTTAGAAAACTGAACAATGCCGCTAAACAACAGAACCTAATTAGTATTTATGGAATACCTTCACACTAAAATATGATATCATTTCTAAGCACTCATTAAGCATTTACCATGATATACCATATACTGAGTCATAAAAAAGTTTAACAAAAATGTAAAAATTGATATTATACAGATGTTCTGTGAATAAAATATAAACAAACTAGAAATCAGTAACAGAATGACAATGTTTGTTTAAAGACAAACATTTAAAAATTAAACAATATTTGTCTAAATAAACATTTACCAAAAGGAAGTCTCAAATTAAATTTTATAAAGTATCAGAATTTAATGATAACAAATATACAATATATCAAAATTTGTACTATACTGTTGAAGCAATGTTGAGAGTGAAATTTATAGCACTAAATCCATACAAGAGAAAAGAGAAAAGGACTCAAATAAATATATTTTAATTCTTTCCCTAAGACACTAGAAAATAGGAGTAAAATGATCTCTGAAAAACAAAGTTGAATCTTAAAAAAAATAATAAATATGATAAACTTCCAGCAAGACAAACAAAGATTAAAAGAGAAAAGACAGAAGTCACCATTGTGAATTGCAGGGACTATCACTATAGAATTTGTAGTCATTAAAATCATACTAAGTGAAATAAACCAGACAGAAAAAGTTGAAAATCACATGATATCACTTACATGTGGGATATAAACCTAAAAGCAACAAATGAACAAGACAAATAAACAGAGACTTATGGACATGGACAATGGACTAGAAGTTACCAGAGGGTGGGCGGAGGGGAGAGGAGAGTTAGATGGGGGAAAAATTTTAAATAATTTCTTCAATTAAAACAAAGTAAATAAATAAATAAATTTAAAAAATAAAAAAATAAAAGCAGAATGAGGAAAAAATATCAATAATGTTACATTCATTACTTTGACACTTTAGATGGAATTGACCAACTGTTTAAAAACTTCCCAAACTCAACTAAGATTAAATAGATAATTTGAGTAGCACTATAACCATTAAAGAAAGGTAATTCATAATTTTAAAGTCTTCTTTTAAAAAGTCCCCTGTCCCCTGGTGGCTTCACTGCAAAATTTTACAGAATAGGTAAAGATGAAATTAAAACCAATTCTACACAACTCTTTTCCAGAAAAAAGGAAGGAGGGGACACTTTCTAATCCATTAATGAAGCCAGTATTAATCCAATACCAAAGCCAGACAAAAACAGTTAAAGAAAACTCTACCAACTAATATCTATTATTACATAAGATGCAATAAAACTCACCAAAATATTAGCAAGTCTACTACTACAATGAATAAATAGAATTATATATCATAGCCAAGCAAGTGGAATTTTTTTCTAAGATTGCAAGGTTGGCTCAATTATCAAATATCAATACCAACAAGCTAAAGAAGGAAAATTGTATGATCATATCCATTATCAGATAAAAAGCATTTGACAAATTCCAACATCCATTGATGATATAAACTCCCAGCAAACTAGAAATATATAGGAACTTCATCAACTTGATAAAAAGTATCAATAAAAAACAAATTAAAAATCCTAGAGCTATCAACATACTTACTACGAACCAGAACAAGGCAAAGATATCTGCTTTCCTTACTTTTATTCATAACAATTCTGAAAGTTCTAGTTAGCAAGTTATACGTGGCAAGAAAAATAAACAAAAGATGTACAGATTTGTAAAATAGAAGCATACTTGTCTCTATCTGCAGATAACTTGATCAGCCACATAGAAAATCCCAAGGACTCTAGTATATATATTTTTAAAAAAACCTCCTAGAACCAATGACTTCATCAAGATAATAGCACACAATACCATATATAATTTTTTAAATTAAATTCTTAGTTATAAACTTAACAAAACATGCACAAGATGTATAATTGGAAAGATTTAACATGTTTATGGAGTTTAAGACTCAACATAGTAAATATATCAATTCTCCCTAAATTTGTTTATAGATTTAATGTAATTCCTATCAAAATTTCAGCAACTATTTTTGTATATGTAGATAAGCTTATTTAAAGTTTATATGGAAAGGCAAAGGACATATAGTATGTAAAACAATGTTGATAATGATGAAGTGGGAGGAATCACTCCTCAGTGCTAAGGCTTATATAACAACAGTAATCAAAAGAGTGTGGTGTTGGTAGAGGGGTGAATATATAGATTAATGTAACAGAATAAAATACCCAGAAACAGATCTATACAAATATGTTCAACTTATTTTTAACAAGGCAAAGAAACAATTTGGTGGAGGAAGAAAAAAATTTAACATAGTGCTGGAGCATTTGGACACCTATAGCTCAAGAAAATCAACTTTTACCTAAAATTTCATATCATATAAAAAAATTCAAAATGGATTATAGACTTTAATGTAAAAAATG
The DNA here is from genome assembly GCF_902729225.1 of Pteropus medius. Taxonomy (NCBI): domain Eukaryota; kingdom Metazoa; phylum Chordata; class Mammalia; order Chiroptera; family Pteropodidae; genus Pteropus; species Pteropus medius. The sequence goes on along the minus strand of NW_024355695.1, from coordinate 1,318,058 downwards.
TAAAATTATAATTTTATACTAGCTTTATTTATAATAACCAGAAACTTAAAACAACACAAATTTTTTTCAACTGATGAATGTTTAAACATATTGTGGCATATTCATACCAAGAAATACTAAGCAATAAATAGAAATAACTATAGGACATCTCCAGTGAATTTCAGTGGGAATTATGCTGAGTGAAAAAGCTAATCTCATAAAGTTACATACTGTAAGATTCCATTTATATAACATTCTTAAAATGACAAAATTTTAGATATGCATTACAGATTAGTTGTTGTTAGGGAGGGATTAAGGAGAAGGGAGGGACGGCATGGGAATAGATGTGGCTTTGAAGAACAAAGGATACTTGTGGTGATTGAATAGTTCTGTATTTTGATCATGGTGATTGTTACACAAAGCTACTCATTTAATAAAATTGTCTAGAACTCTATACATACTCACACATGAAAATGTGCTTTTACAATTGATGAAATCTGAATAAGCTCTATGGATTGTACTAATGTCAATTTCCTGGTCTTGATAGAATTTTGTATGCCCTTAATACTGGGGAGTATGGCTAAAGGGTACACAGGATCTCCCTAGACATTTTTACAATATTCTGTAAATCTATAATTCAAGATAAAAATTTAAACAAAATATGAAGTCAGATAATTACAAGGTATTAAAGGAATATTTATAATCTAAGGAGGAGTGATAAGCAACAACAAAGATAGATATTGGATAGAGATGAAATTGCAACAAAGAGAAGTAAACTTGGAAAAAAATTTTCTGACATAAATGTAATGATTTTATTATAGTCTTAAACAGGAAAGATGGTTAAAAGCAACATAAATTTTCTGGAGCAATTTATATATACATTTATATATACATATATATGTTCATATATATACACATATATAAAATATATACATTTGTATATACATATATATTTACTCAATATTAAAATAAAATTTGCTTTTAAAACTAATATTGCTAGACCACATGTCTGCTGTAAACAGCTATCTATATTATATCTTTTCCATGTAAAGCTGGCCACACTATAAAATTGAATAGACACTGGATCTCTACATACAAAGTGACAAAGACAAAATTATTTTCCAGCTAATTCATGTTAAAACACTTATTTTTGCCTCCAGAATCTGGCCTTTCAATATATTCAAAGCATATATATTGGAAGGATTAAAATGTGTATTGTATAATAATTACTTCAATTCCCTTCATTTCATTTTGTAGATACAGAAAAATCTTAATGATCTCACCTTAGGTGACTGAAAGCTTTAGTTTTTAGAAATGATAAGAAAGATACTTTAGCCTTATCTCAGCAAACCAATTCACATCATTTTTCAGTAAGAGTTTGGGATATAAACTCCAAAAATATGATTGGATTGTGATGAACTGCTAGAGCATGTGAATCAAGGGAAAAGATGAATGAAACCAACAACCCAAAATGCAGTTCTTGCCACAGTGAATAATGTCAAATGATAATATACACCTGAAAATTATATAATTGTATTAACCAATGTTACCCCCAATAAACTTAATTTAAAAAAAAAATTAAAAAATGCAGTTCTTCACTGCTTTGAAAAGAATTGTAGAGCTTTTTAAGGAGGTAATAAGAAAAAAAAATCTTTTAACCGAGTTTTATTTCGTTACCTAGGAAATACTTCTGTCTCTGGAGGAATACATTTCATTTACTCTGTTTAGTACTGTGTATTTCACCTATGCATATGTATGCTTTTCTTATGTCAAATATCAAAGAGTCTTTTTAGTGCTTTTCTCCTCCTACACTTCATTCTCCTCCTCCTCCTTCTTTTTCTTCTCTCTCTCTCTCTCTCTCTCTCTGTGTCTCTCCCTCTTTTTCAAGAATTGCATATCAAGGGATAACATATTCTTTTGTGGTAAACTATATATCTACAGACAAAGCAGGGGTAGAATTTAAGCCCTGTTGCTCTGGATAGAAACTTGAGACTGGCAATAATTTCTAATTAGAAGTTTGCTTTGAGTAACTCTTTCAAATCCATTAGGCGTTTAAATACTAAACTGTGATTGACATTTCAAATATTGCGTTGATACTGGTTGTTAGGTAAGTGTTATTAATCTGAAATATTATATGAAACATAATAACAGAAGGTAATAAATAAATGTGTTCTGAGAATCTCTACCTGAATTAATCACTGGCAATTCATAACAAGAATATCTTATACCAGGGGTCGTCAACCCCCAGTCCACAGAGAAGTACAGGTCCATAGCCTGTTAGGAACCAGGTTACACAGCAGGAGGTGAGTGGCAGACAAGCGAGTAAAGCTTCAACTGTATTTGCAGCCAATCTCCAAGATCACCACCTCAGCTCCACTTCAGATTATCAAGCATTAGATTCTCATAGGAGCACCAGTCCCTGGTGCCAAAAAGTTTGGGTACAGCTGTACACGACTCCATCATTTATACCAATACTGCTTCTGTGCTCCATATTCTTCTGTGCCCCATATTCTAATGAATTGCTCCAAATTTCCTGCAGATCCCAAATTAGATATTTTAGTTCATTGATTCTCCGGCATGACATCACAGTAGAATAATCTAAAAAGTTTTTTTTTTTTTAATTAATAGACTTTGAGTTTTTTTTAAAAAGTAGTTTTAGTGATTCCAGTCAAAATGGCATAGAAGAGAGACATTGTACTCACCTCCTCTCATGACCACATCAAAATTACAACTAAACTACAGAACAAACATCATTGGAAGTTGCTGAAAGTCTGGCTGAACAGAAGTCCTACTACCGGGGACATATATAAGAGGCCACCTCGGGACTGGTAGAAGAGCAGAGACATGAAATGGGCTGATCCCACAACTGTGTGTGGCAGTTGAGTGCTGGGAGGTTTATCTTGGCTGCAGAGGTGCCCCCAAAGGAGTGAGGAGTCCCAGGTCTACACTGGGCTCCCCAGCCCAGGGTTCCAGTGCCAGGGAGAGAAGTCCCCACAACCTCTGGCTGTGAAAACCAGTGGAGATCGTGGCTGAGTGAGACAGAGAGCTGCAGGAGTCACAGACTAACCTCTTAATGGGCCCATGTGCAGACTTACTCAGTGATAGACTCACTCGGTCTGAACTCCAGCACTGGGGCAGCAGCTTGAAAGATGACAGAAACATACTGGGGGAAACTGAGTTGTCTGGCTTCAGGGCAAGTACTATAGGGGCAGCTTTCTCTCAGACAGAAGTTCTGGCAGAAGTCATTGTTCCTTTATTGAGCCCTCTCCCTTCCTAACTTGTGGACACAGAATACCACCATATCGGAGTCTCCATCAATCGGGCTAACAAAGGTGGCCTCATCCAGGTGATCCTCTGAGAGTCCACCCCTACCAACTTGTGGGCCCGCCCAAGCTGACTCCAGGCTTTTTAATTTTTTTTTCATACAAATGGCCTGTCTTGGCTCATACTGGAAACTTTCCTAAAATTCTCTTGAAGGCTCACAAAATCCAAAAAGAAAATCCCAGAAAAAAGCAGCAACTTACCTCGGCGTGTCCTGTACTTATTGCTAAGCAACCCCAACCCTGGTACTAATGGCAGCCACTAATGGCCTCTAGAGGCACATTTAAGCTCATAATGGGTGGCAACCATCCACATATTGTTTGGTGACTCTTACCAGGTGGCCCAGAAGTGCACAGCCTGCAACTAAATTTGGCGTGCTCCTGGGCTCCTCCCAGGAGCCCATTAGGGTGGCATGCTTGGTAGCCTGCTTTGATTGGAGTTGGAGTATGAGCACCATTCAGGGCTTCATTTAAAGAGGACACACCTGAAAGCAGAATGAGCAGGCATCAGAGATCTGCTAAAGCAAACTCTGCTCCATAGGGTCAACCCCTCACTGGCCAATCCTCACAACCAATCAGCAACCAAGGTTCAAGTACAACAGGAAGGAACACACAACTCACACAATGGACACACCTTGAGCACCTGGCTTAGGTGACTAGGGAAGAACCTTACATATGCTACCTACAAGAGACCCACTTCAGATCAAAGGACACACAGACTGAAGGTAAAGAGATGGAAAAAGATATTTCATGAAAATAAAATAAAATAAAAATGATAAAAAAATCTGGGATAGTAATACTTATTCCAAACAAAATTACCTTTAAAATGAAGTCTATAACAAGAGGTAAAGAAGGACCCAGTAATTCCACTTCTGAGTATTTATCCAAAGAAACTCAAAATACTACTTTGAAGTGACATGTGCATCCATATGTTAATTGCAGCATTATTTACAATAGTCACTATATGGAGGCAACCTGAGTGTCTATCAATGGATGAATGGATAAAGAAGAGATGATACACATATACATTGGAATATTGCACAGCTTTAAAAGTAAATAATAAATAAAAGAATGAAATCGCGCCATCTGCAACAACATGGATGGACCTAAAGTGTATTGTGCTTAGTGGAGTAAGTTAGAGAAAGACAAATGCCATATGATTTCACTTATATGTGGAATCTAAAGAACAAAATAAGCAAATAAAACGGAAACAAACTTATAGATACAAAGAACATTTTGAAGATTGCCAGATGTGAGGATAGCTGAGGGGTTGGTGAAAAAGTGGAAGGGACTAAGAAATACAAATTGGTAGTTACAAAAATAGTCATGGGAATGTAAAGCATAGCATAAGGAATACAGTCAATAATATTGTAGTAACTATGTATGGTGTCCAATGGGCACTAAATTTATGAGGGTTATCACTTTGTAAGTTATAAAAATATCTAATTACTATTTTTTACACCAGAAAGTAATATAATATTGTATACCAACTATAATTGAAAAATTTTAAAAATATTAAAAAGAGTAGTTTTAGGTATATAGAAAAATTATTAGGAAAGTACAGGAAGTTTCCACATACTCCTTCTACTTCTGTATAATTGCCCTGATTATTTACATCTTGTATCGGTGTGATACAATTCTTAAAGCTGATGAACCAATACTGACACATTATTATTAAATAAAATCCATAGTTTATATCAAAATTCACTTTTTGTATTACACATTCTATGGGTTTTGAAAGATGTGTTATGACATATGTCCATCATTACTGTATCATAGAGAATAGTTTCACTGTTTAGAAAATCTTCTGTGCTTCAACTATTTGTCCCTCCCTCACTCCCCTACATCCTCTGGCAACCTCTGCTCCTTTTACTGTCTCTGTGGTTTTGCCTTGCCTACAATGTCATAGAATTGGAATCATGAAATGTATAGCTTTTTCAGGTTAACTTCTATCACATAGAAATATGTTTTTAATATTACTCCATGTATTTTCAAGGCTTGCTAACTAATTTATTGTTATCTCTAAATAATATTCCATTGTCTCGATGTACGACAGTTTTCTTATCCATTAAACTATTGAAGGACATCTTTATTGCTTTTGCATCTTGCCAGTTATGATAAAGATGCTATAAACACTGGTGTGCAGGTTTTTGTCTAGATATAAATTTTCAGCTTTTGGGTATATACCAAGGAGCAAGATTACTGGATTATATAGTAAGAGTGTTTTGAGTTTTATAAGAAATCATCAAAATGTCTTCTAAAGGGACTGTGACAAATTCATTACCACCAGCAATGAATGAGAGTTCCCATTGCTCCACATTCTCATTTGTTGTCAGTATTTTGAATTTTAGTTATTCAAATAGGTGTGTAGTAGTATCTTGTTATTTTAATTTGCAATTACCTAATGGCATATAATATTGAACATCTTCTCACATGATTCTTTGACACCTGCATATCTTTTTTGATGAGGTGTCTCTTCAGATATGTGGCCAATTTTTTAATTAGTTTGTTTTCTTATGTTGAATTTTCTGAGTTCATTGTATATTTTGAATATCGGTATTTTAACAGATATGCATTTTGCAAAGATTTTCCCCAAGCCTATGCCTTATCTTCTTATTATCTTAAGAGTGTCTTTCACAAAGCCTAAGTTACTAATTTTACTGAAGTCCAACTTATAATTTTTTCATGGATCATGCTTTTGGTATTGTATCTAAAAGATCACTGCCAAACCTAAGGCAAAGTTTTGGTCTGTTTTTAATGGTGATGCCCAAGCCTCACATGAGACTTTATAAAGGTGGTACCTAGGCAACAGCATTTTATGTTATTTAATTTATTTTTATTAAATTTGTTGTGGTAACATTAGTTAATAAAATTATATGTGATTCAAGTGTAGAGTTTAATATGTCATATGTATATTGCATTGTATGTTCACCACCAAAAGTTAAATTACCTTCCATCGCCATATATTTCACACTTTTTACCCTTATCTACCTCCCCTTATCCTTTCCTCTATTATTCTCATGCGAAACTAAGGTAAGAAATTAATATTGAAACAGTAGCCTTAGAGTTATCCTAGGTTATCACAGTTCTTTTTTTTTATAGGTTTTTTTTTCTGGCTTTATTGAAATATAATACACAATTACTTGCTCGTATTTACATTGTACAATTCAATGAGTTTTTTAAAATTATAGTTGCCATACAATAATACATTAGTTTTAGATCTACAGCAGTGATTAGAGTTCTATATAACTCACAATGTGATCACCCTACTAAATCTGGTACTCCTCTTCCCCCTTACATATTTATTACAACATAGTTAAGTATTTTCCTTATACTACACTTTATATCTCCATGACTATTTTATAATTACCAGTTTGTACTTCTAAAACCCTTCAACATTTTCACCCATCCCCCTACCCTTCTCTTCTGGTAACCCTCAAAATGTACTCTGTATGTATCTATGAGTTGGTTTCTGTTCTGTATGTTTTTTTTTTATTTTGTTCTTTACATTCCACATATACTTATCTTCTACTGTCTTAATTACTCCACTCAATACACTCCAGGTCCATCTATGTCATTGCAGTTGGAAAAATTACTATTCTATTTTATGGCTGAGTAATATTCCATTGCAAATATGAACCACCTTTATATTATCCATTATCCATTGATATCTAGGTGGACATCTAGGTGGTCTCCATAGCTATTGTAAACAACGCTGGAAAGAACAAATGGATTCACGTTTCCTTCTTTTTCTTCAATATGCAGTTCATTTTTTGTCTTTAATGAAATATAATAGCGATTAGTTGCTTATATTTACATTGTACAATTCAGTGAGTTTTTCTTTCCTTATAGTTGGCATACAATAATATACCAGTTTCAGTTGTATAGCAAAGTGATCAGAGATCCACATAACTCACAAAGTGATCACCCCACTAAATCTAGTATCCCTCTTCTCTCTTCCATATTTATTACATTATTAACCACCCACCCCATGCTACACTCTACATCTCCTTGTCTATTCTGCAACTATCCATTTGTACCTCTTAATCCCTTTGCCATTTTTTTTGTTGTCCCCCCAACACTTCTCCCATCTAGTATCTTTCTAAATATTCTCTGTATCTATGAGTTTGTTTCCACCTTTGTTGTTGTTGTTGATTTTGTTCTTAAGATTCCACATGTACATTAAATCATGACATATGTGTTTTTCTCTATCCAACCCATTTCATTCAGCGCAATAATCTCTAGGTCAATCAAGGAAATGTCTTTTTCCATCCCCTTCCTTTTAGTCTGTCTGTATCTTTTAATCTGAAATGAATCTCTCATAGGCAGCATATGTAATGGTCTTGTTTTCTTATCAATTCATCCACTCTATCTTTTGGTTGGAGCACTTAATTCTTTTCCATTTGAGGTACTTGTTGATAGGAATGTAGTTATTACCATTCTTTATCCATGTTTTTGATATATGCTTTTTTACTTCTTAAAGAAGTCACACCAACATTTCCTGTAATACTGTCTTAGTGTTGATGAATTACTTTAGCTTATTTTTGTCTGGGAAGCTCTTTATCTGTCCTTCAATTCTAGATGATAGTTTTACTGTATAAAGTATTCTTGGTTGCAGATCCTGGGTTCTCATGACATTGAATATTTTGTGCCAAGCCCTTCTGTCCTGAATAGTATCTTTTGAGGAATCAGCTGCCAGTCTTATGGGTTTCCCTTTAAGGTAACTAACAGCGTTTTTCTTTCTGCTTTTAAGATTCTCTCCTTGTACTTAACCTTTGGCATTTTAATTATATCGTGTCTTGGTATGGGCCCCTTTAGGTTCATCATTTTGGAATCCTTTGAGCTTCATGGCATTGCATGTCTATTTCCTTCTGCAGGTTACGGAAGTGTTCCATCATTGTTTCTTCAAATAGCTCTTCAACTTCTCATTTTCCTTCAAGTACCCCTATGACACGAATATGTTTACACTTAATTGTGTCCCATAAGCTCCAAATTATTAATTATAGTCTTGGCTTTTTTGCCATTCTGATTGAGTGTCCTTGGCTTCCCCATCCTCTATATTGGTGTTTCAATCCTCTTCTTGCTCCACTTTGTTGATTACCTCTAATATTCTCTTCATCTCAGATAATGTGTTCTTCATTTCTGACTGGTTCCCTTTTATAACTTCCATTTTCACATTGGTGTCTTTTATCTCTTTGTTAAAGTTCTCACTGAGTTCATCTATACTTCTCCTAAGTTCATTGAGCATTTTAATAACCAGTATTTTGAATTCTGCATCTATTAGATTGCTTGACTCTATTATTCCTGGACTTCTGTTCTGTTCTCTCATGGTTTCTGCTTCTTTATCTTCCCATTTTGGCTGCCTTTCTGTGACTGTTTCTATATACTAAGCAAAGCTCTTAAGTCTCCTCATCTTATTAGTGTGGCTTTGTGTAGTAGGCATCCAGTGGCACAGTCCTGAGAGGGGTCTAGCTGCAGGCCTAGTTTAACCCCGGACTACTTCCTTCCAGGGACACCTGTTAGGATTCAGTAAACAATCTGCAGATGCTGTGATTATACTTGCTTCTAGAAACCACACCAGAAACCAAGGCCAGCTGCCACCAGTGTGAGTCTTGGAATTGTCTCAGCAGGGAGCACCAGACTTGCTGAGAACAAACTGAATGTGGCTTGAGTGGGGCCATGAGTTTGGAGAGGAGAAGTTTCCTCTGGGCAGAGCGACTTCTGTTATCCAGTTTGGTGATGTCTTAGCTATGGTGGCACGCTGACTCTGAGTGCTGGGAGTGGAGAAGGCTCAACGGAGGACCAATGGATGCCGCCAGCACTCATGCCTAGGAGAAAGCCTCACCTCCGGCCCTCACTCTGACAACTCAGTGTCCCTCTGTAAATTCCTGGTGCCCGCTGTGCAGCTGACCCTGTGCTGGTGCTTAAAGTGAGCAGGTTCATCACCAGGAAACTCTGGTCGCAGACTCAGCTCCTTTAAGAGGCGTCTGCAGGTACTGCTGCAGCAGCCTGTCTCACTCAGCCGCTGGGGACTCAGCAGCTTCATGTCTTCACTCCCTCCTACTTTCCACCACTGCAGGTTGATTAATTGTTTTTCTCCATAGTTGTAGTGCTTCTATTCATTCTGATTCCAGGGAACTTTACTTGCTGTTTGTTTCGTATTTCTGTCATAACTTTGATGTGGTTGTGAGAAGGATGAACAAAGCCTCTATCATCTACACTATTTTTTTCTCCCACAGTTATCATAATTCTTAAAGCCTAAAATTTCCTTGTTATAGAGAACTTTCTCCATCTGTTAATAAAAACTCCCTGTTTCTTCATTGTAAAGTACAAGGTGTGTCTCAGATACATGAATAACTCATAAAGCCTTTGAAGAGACTTCAATGCAAGTTTTTTTTTCTTTTAATAAAAAAAAACATTTAATTTAAAAATTATGTTGTCAAATTTAGCTAGACCTAAAAGATGTTTCCATACTCATAAGGACATTAGTACTAAAAATGATTCTATATGGTCATGTTCCACTAAAATATTTAGGGTCGCAGATTGATTAAGCACCATATTACTGTCAAAAGTGTTTCCTTGGTGCCCTTTTTGCTTCATTAGAAAGCATCTGTCATTGCCATATTCTGGTACGACCATATTCTATTTACTCTGCCTCTCAAAATGCCTTCTACACATTTCTTGGTAATACTTTTACCATTACTTTAATAATTCAAACCCTTATTATCTTCCACAAGATTTATCACCCGCTTTCATGAAACATTTCAGTTAGATTCTCATTGTATACAGAATACAAGACAATTCACCTATCAAGATATAGAAGGCTGTGAATGAGCCACATTTATTTTAGTAAAAAATTAAACCTAATATGTCTCAAAACACAATGTTTAGTCCACAGAAGCGATGAGGAATATGAAAGCTAATTTTGTTATATCTGAGATTATTGTTATATTCCTCAACAGATCCTGGCATTATGTAGCTCTAGACTCTTACTTTTCAGACTTACAATCTAAAACAAACTCTTATGGCTAAAACAAGATACACTAAATGACATGAATTCACAAAAATTAATCCACTAACCCTAAAATCATTCTTAACTTCTCTCTTTATTTTCAGATACAAAATTTTAATAATGCTCTATTTTTTTTAGTACTACCTTAGAAGATACAAAATTTGTCCACTTTTTCCATCTTTATTACAACCTTAATATATCTTTCTTACCTAAGGTACTCCAGTAGCTATCACTTTCATCTTCCTGCTTCCATTCTTCATCTCCTCCAAACTATTTCCCTAGAGCATCTGGAGAAATCTTAAAAAACAAACAAACAAACAAACAAAACTGCTAGACATATTATATTCATTTTCTGTTTAAATATTTCATTGTTTTCCATTTTTTCTTCAGGATAAATTCCATTCTCTATTCATGATTATAAGTCCCTTCATGATCCTTCCAGCTTTTCCTCTTGCAATTTCATGCATGGAATTCTGAGTTTCAGTAAAATTTAACTGCTTCTTGTTTAATCAGTACCACATTTCTTATTGTCATGTATTTTTTATATCATAAAAATGCCTGTAACTGCTGCTCAGATGAGAGAGAGAGCATTGCCAAGTTCTCTTTATAGTAACCCCATAAAATCTCTTTATGATCATTCAAACTCTTTCTTCCCAAACCTAATTGCTATCATCACAGATTATTTGTACTGTTTTTTAAAACTTTATATAAGAACAATGTGTATAATACTTAGTCTTGTTTCTTTTGCTCAGCATTATGTTTGTGAGATTTAGCCATGTTGTTGCTTGTAGAAGTAGTTCATGCACTCTCATCCCTATTTAGTATTCCATCGTATGAATTTGCAACCATTTTAAAGTGTATTATACTGTTTGTGGACATTTCAGTGGTTTCCAGTTTAAACTTATTAGAAATTAAGCTGTTATGAGCATTCTTATATATGTCTCTTGATATTTATATGCATTAATTTCTGTTGGGTTAATACTAAGAGTAAATTCTATTTTCCTTTATGACTTAACCCGATTTAGATGCCATCTCCTCTAAGAAGGCTTCTCCACACTCAAACCCAAAATTGAGTTGGTCTTCTTTGTGGCCATAGAGGTCTGCACTTCTCTTGTAGACGGCACTTAGAAACCTGTAATGTAATTTGTTTACAAGCATGTTTTCCCCAATAGATTTTAAGTTCTTTAGGGCAAGGAACCTTACTTTATTAATCTTTGTGTTTTTTAGTACATAGCAGAGTTCCTGGTAAATGGACAAACAACATATGTTTACATATATACATATTAATATTACTATAAATAGTAATGTCATATAAATATTAATGCAATCATATAGATTAAAGACCTGTTGATAGACCTATGGATACTGAAGAGTCCTGGAGTTTCCTAATTAGTAAAATTTATGAGTACCTACTGGGTAACCAAACTGAAGTTAGGTGGTTCTAGAGATGCCATGTGAGTTATATTGATCTCTAACCACCATTCTGTACTACTGAAACTAAATTAATATATTATTGTATGCCTACTGTAATTGAAAAAAAAACCTCATTGAATTATATAATATAAATATGAGCAAGTAATTGTGTATTATATTTCAATAAAGCAGAACAAAAAATAAATATGTACCTGTTTTGCAAAGATATTTTTATGGATGAAATTATTTTGCCCACAAATTCATATATTGAAATCTACCCCCAAATATGATGATATTTGCAAAGGAGGTTCTATGAAAGATAATTTGGTTTAGATCAGGTTATAGGGATAGAGGTTGGCTCATGATGGGACTAGAATCTCAAAAAGAAGAGGAATTGACATCAGAGCTCTCTCGCGCACTCGCTCTCGCTCTCGCTCTCGCTCTCGCTCTCGCTCTCGCTCTCGCTCTCGCTCTCGCTCTCGCTCTCGCTCTCGCTCTCGCTCTCGCTCTCGCTCTCGCTCTTGCTCTCTCTCTGCCATGTGGTTACAGAGCAAAATGGTGGCTGTCTGCAGCCAGAAAGAGAACTATCATAAGAACCTGACCATGCTGACACCCTGATCTAGGAATTCTAACCTCTACAACTTTGAGAAAATAAAACATTGCTATTTAAGCCACCTAGACTTGCATTTTTGGTATGACATCCCAAGGAGACTAATACAGATATAGAATCTAAAGGCAAGACATTTAGCTGGCCTACATGATGGAATGGAACCAGGAACTAGAAAGCTGTCAGGAGCTTTAATTATTCTCTTCCTATCTCTGGAGCTGCATAAACTCTTGTCTTCCTTTCTCTCTGTGGTTTTGCTTCAATCTTCTCTCTTTCTCTGAAAATTTATTTTCTCAAGTTTTCCATAAACATGGTCCAAACACAGTTAATCAAGAATAGCAATCTCAGTTCCTGAGTCTAGATTTTCTCAGTTCAAGGAATTAACAGCAACTAACTAGAATCATTGCATCACGATTCCAACCTGCATCAGGTGTCTTCTCCTGGTTCAATTAATTGTGGCCAAGGGAGAAAATCATGCAACCCACTGCATACCCAGGAGACTGTATGAGTAGGCCGCCTAAGAAGTAAATGTAGGTACTGGATAATATTTTACAGCAGTTCCAAGAGATGTGAGATCTCTGAGGTACTATAAACTCACTATTTCAGGCAACAATCTATGCCTTTATAGATTTTAACTATTTTTATTAGCACATGTCTATTTGCTTGTTATTCTTTTCTCTCTTTCATATTCTTATTAACATATGTCTACCTGTTTGTTTGATTTGTTTCTCTTTTTCATTTTATGCTTTTTTTAGTTCTCTCCTACTCTTCATCTTTTTTTTCTTTCTCATTGTCTCCCTTTCTCCTCCACCCCATCTCTCTCTCCCTTCTTCTTCTTGTTTTTAGAAGCCGGTAATGCTTTAATCCTTATGAAACACACCTCCAAATGTTATCAAAAAACACTAATTTTGTGGACTAAGATAGTGAGAACTGATTGACATTGCCACGGTTGATGGCCAAATCATCTATAATGAGATGTATTTAAAGTCAAAGTGGCTGTGTTATTTATACTATTTGAAAATGTGAATAGTATGAAGTACAATTTATGAAGTGTCCCACTATTTTATTTTGGATAGTTAATTGCCACAGTACCAAGTTAGATCTGTGGTTTCTTGGAGATATCAGTCTTTAAATTCATTTCAAGATATCTTTTCCTCTGAAAAGAGTGAGAACCAACAGAGATTGTAATATAGAGGAAGAAAGAGAATGAACAACTGTAGTGCACTCCCAAGGACTAATGAGTCCCCTGAGATTTTCAGCTCATAAAAACTAGGCAAGGTTATGCAAAGGTAAATCTATTAGCAGTCCAGTCACACATTGCCCCACCTGTTGGGAATGCACTCAAATGCCAGTACATTAGTTTATAGTGCTACCTAAACTGATATCCTGTGAAAAAGTGTTATGCAATTGATGTCCTTTGCCAATAGAATTTTACAAAATGCTGTACTTAAAAAAATTTAGAACAAAGTTCTAGCCCCAGTACCTCAGATTTTGATATAACTTCAGTTACTTGGTGGTTGCCAGTAAGTAGAATATATGGTAATAATCACTTGCAAAAAGCTACTTTTTTTTTCCTCTTTAATATGAGTTCATTGAAATAAAACAAAATAAAAGAGAAAATATACTAGTCAATATGGCATAGTAGGTAAATGATTTGTTCACTTCTTCACACAACCACATCAAAATTATGATTAAACTACAGAACAAACATCATTGGGAGTAACCTGAGGTTTGGCTGAAAAGAAATCCTACAACTGGGGACATACATAAGAAGCCACTTTGAGACTGATAGGAGAGGTGGAGATGCAAAACAGGCTGGTTTCATACCCAGGCATGGCAGTCAAGAATTGGAGGGATATCTTCTTGGCTATGGAGAACCTCCTGGAAGAGTGAGGGATCCTGACCCCAAACCAGGCTCCCTAACTCGGAGTTCCAGTGCCAGGAAGAAAAGTCCCCACACCTTCTGGCTGTGAAAACTAGTGGAGATTGTTGAGTTATACAGAGGCTGACTAGAGTCACAGACATTTTTCTTAAGGGGCCCACATACAAACTTACTCATATTTGGATTCACTCATTCTGACTCCAGCACTGGGGAAGCAGCTTGAAAAGCTCCAGTGACATATGGAGGAAAACTAATCTGTCTGGCTTCAGGGAGAGGGCTGGAAGGGCAACTTCCTCTCAGACACAAATACTGGCAGAATCCATTTGCTTTTGATGACCCCTTCACCTTTACAGCATGCAATGCAAGTAGTCATCATATCTGAGTCTCTAGCAACCTGGCTAACACTGGTAGCCCCACCCTGATATATTCCTGAGACCCTGCCCATCCCAACTTGCAGGCCTACCCAAGCCACCTCCAGTGGCTTTTTCATATAAACATCCTCTCTTAGTTCATGCTGTAGACTTTCCTAAAATCCCTCAAAGGTTCACAAAACCCCCAAAATCAGCATCTGGACTTAGTGTGCCCTGTACCTCTTGCTGAGAAACCCAAGATCAGCACTAGCAGCAGCCAACCTCGGTTCATGGCTTGGTTGCTCAAAGTACCTTTAAGTCCAGCACAGATATCTGACATCCGTAGATTGCTTGGTGACTTTTGCCAGTTGGCTCTAGCACAGAACAGACTGTAGCTAAACTTGGTCTGTGGTGGGGCCTTTACCTGGAGGCCCTGTGACTGGCACTCCTGGTGGCTGACTTTCACCCTGGGCTGCATCTGAGGATGACACACCCAAAGGGCAGACTTGGAATGCACCAGAGCCCAGCAAAAGTGAATTCTGCTTCACAGGGTCAACCCCTCACCTGCCAATCCTCACAATCAATCAGCTCAAGTGTCAGTCCTTCTCACTGATGTGCAAACAGCGACTAAGGCTCAAATACAGCAGGTAAGCACATACAATCCATATAACAAACATACCTGGAGCACTCTGCTCATGTTACATGGGAAGATTGCACCACTAGGCTCCACAAGACACCTCCTACATAAAGCCACTCTGCTAAGACCAAAAGACATAGGAACCCTACCTAATACATAGAAATAAACACAGGAAGGAGCCAAAATGGGGAGACAAAGAAATATGTCTCACATGAAAGAACAGGACAAAACTTCAGAAAATGAACTAAACAAAATAGAGACAAGCAATTTACCAGATGCAGAGTTCAAAACACTGGTTATAAGGATGCCCAATGAACTTAGCAGAAGAGTAGATGAATTTGGTGATAACATTAACAGAGAGAAAGAAAACATAAAAATGGAGATAGAAAACATAAAAAAAAAACAGAAATGAGGAATACAAAAACTGAAATGAAGAATACATTAGAGGCAATCAACAGTAGATTACAAGAAGCAGAGGATAGAATCAGTGATTTAGATGATAAGTTAGCAGAAAATACCCAATCAGAACAGAAACAAGAAAACAAAATTTAAAAAAAATAGGATACTTTAGTGGCCTCTGGGCAACATCAAGCATACCAACATTTGCATCATAGGAGTACCAGGAAGGAAGAGAAAGAGAAAGCAATGAAAAACCTATTTAAAGAAATAATGTCTTAAAACTTCCCTAACCTAGTAAAGAATGTAGACATCTAAGCCCAAGAAATGCAGAGTCCCCAACAAGAGGAATTCAAAGAGGCCCACACTAAGACACATCATAATTAAAATGTGACAGACTAAAGACAAAGAAAGAATCTTAAAAGCAGCAAGAGAAAAACAGTTAGTTACCTACAGGGGAGCTTCCATAAAACTGTCAGCTGATTTATCAACAGAACTTTTGCAAGCTGAAAGGACCTGACACAAAATATTCAAAGTGATGAAAATCTAGAACTTACAACCAAGATTATTCTACCCAACAAAGCTATAATTTAGAATCTAAGGACAGATAAAGAGCTTCCCAGACAAAAAGAGCTAAGAGTTCATCAACACCAACCCAGTATTACAAAAGAAAAAAAAAATGTTAGAGAGACTTCTTTAAGAAGAAGGGAAAAAAAGATTAAAAAAATATAAATAACAGATTGGCAATAGTATATATCTAGCAATAATTACTTTAAATGTAAATGGATTAAATGCTTTAGTCAGAAGATAAGGTGCCTGAATGGATAAGAAAACAAGACTCTTACATATACTACCTTACATATACTGAAGATAAAATAGTAAGTCTACAAGAGACTTACTCAGATCAAAAGACAGACACAAACTTAAAGAGATGGAAAAAGATGTTTCATGAAAATAAAAACAAACAAACAGACAAAAAGCTGGGTTAACAATATTTATACTAGACAAAATAGTCTTTAAAACGAAGGCTATAAAAAGAGACAAAGAAGGACCCAGTAATTTCACTTCTGTGTATTTATCTGAAGAATCCCAAAATACTCTTCGAAATGACATATGAATTAATATGTTGCAGCATTAGTTACAATAGCCAAAATATGGAGGCAGCCTGGATGTCCATCAATGAGTAAATGGATAGAGAGGAGATGGCACGTATATACAATGAAATATTACTTAGCCATATAAAAAATAAAAAGAATCAAATCTTGCAATCTGCAACAACATGGATGGACCTAGAGAGTATTGTGTTGAGTGGAATAAGTCATTAGTGAAAGAAAAATGCCATATGATTTCACTTATATGTGGAATCTAAAGAACAAAAAAAAATGAAGATAAAATAGAAAAAAAATCATAGATACAGAGAACATCTTGAGGGTCGCCAGATGGGAGAGAGTTTAAGGGGTCGGGTGAAAAAGGAAAAGAGAATAAAATGTATAAATTGGTAGTTACAAAATAGTCATGGGGATGTAAAGTATAGCATAAAGAATATAGTCAATAATATTATAATAACTAAGTACAGTTTCAGATAAGTACTAGATTTATCAGGGTGATCATTTCATAAGTGTCTAATCACTATGTTGTACACTGGAAACTAATATAATATTGTGTCAACTATAATTGAAAAAAATAAAATAAATTTAAAAAGAACATATAGAAAAATCATAAAGAATCAGAAAAAAAGAAACATGAGGTAAAACCATTAAATTTCATTTTATCATAGGAAAATATATATTCCCCAAAGAATTCCTGATATATTTTACTCCACTGAAAACAAATGCCAATTTGCTCAAAACAATGATCAACTCTTTCCCATTAATTTTTTTTCTGATTGCAATTCATTTAAGCAAATATTTATATAGAATCTATTATGACCAATCACCAAAATAGACCCAAAGGGGGATGCATATGATATGGCTTATACCCCTTAGAATGCAGCCAGCAGGAAGAAGCACAGATGAAGATGAGCTCATATGCAGTTATTTAGCAAATGCACAAACAAGTAAAAGAGCACAGAGAAAGCAGTCTTTTACCAAGTGGATAGGTGTGAGTAGGTCTTTGAGAGAAGTTTTAAGACAATTAAAAAAAAAAATCCAGGCATAGGTAGAAAGTGAATAGATGAGAAAAAATTAGAACAACAAAATGATAATATAAATGAAAAGATGTGTAAAATATCACGACGAAAAGATAGCTTGGACTTTGTGAATGATTCAAATGTTTGTGGAAGGGGGGAAATATGAAAAATAGAATTAAGGATGACTGCATTTTTAAAGCGTGGTACTGGACAGATGGTGAAATTATAATAGAGACAATGTATGAGATTAAGAACACAGGTTTGGAGAAAATTAATAATGTATTTGACTTTATACATATTGAGTTTGAACTCCACAAACTTCTCTATTAAATTTATGTAAATAGAAATTGGTCTGAAATATATGTCCAAAATTAAATATAAGGGTGATATTTAGATATGTGAGTTATTAAATATGGGAAAAAGTTGAATTCACTAGACTAGGTAGACCATGAATGTAGAAAGGATAAGTTCCATGAGGGTTATGAATAGAGGCCTGGAGAACAAAAACCTTATGAAACATACAAAGAGTTGCCTATGAAGAATATTAAAAGAAAAAATCAGAGAATTAAGAGAAGAACCTACAGAAGACTCCAAGTGTCATCCCTGTTTTCATAGTGACTATTAACAGAATACTTACAAAATTCTGCACTTATATCACATGAGGAATTTGTTATCTAGCAGAGGAAACATCAATCAATTAATCAAAGTGATAATTTTATATCAAGTAAACAACATAATCAATTTCCCCTTTCGAATGATTGTTATAATATCATAATGTAGCAGTAGCAAAAAAATCTGCATTTTCTTCTGAAGGGATTTTATATATATATATTTTATATTAAAAGATTGTATACAGTGTATGTATACATACACATACACACATATGTGAACATATTTGAGTGTAGGTGGCAAGTGAATGAGAAAATATTATATTATATGTAATTATACATATAAATTATACATATACGTGCATATTTATGATAAAGATAGATCTCTAGTTCTGTCTACATTAATCTCAGAGTATAAGTTTGTATAGAAGTCAACCTCATTGGAACTTTCTTCCCTCTCAGGGTTAACATTGCTTATTCCTAATACCTAGGTGTAAACCATCTCCAGTTGAGGCCCAATCCTTCCTCACTGTCTCTGCAAAATTCGGTGGCTAACAGCTTCACTAGTACCGCTTTTTAAACCTTAATATTAGACAGTCATTGTACAATTACTTAAACCAGTCTAAATGATTCATTGTGGAAGGACAAGTTATGAATGGATTATCCACTGAAGCACATGGCCAATGACTTTATAGTATATTTTTCAAGAGCTTCTTGCTTGAAAGGGTTTCTGTTTAAAAAATGGTTTGAAAAGAAATTCCATCCTAGATATATTACAGAATATCATCATGGTTTATTTACAGTCCTACTAAAAATCAAAGACTTCCTTACTCAAACACTTTGAAAGGCATAAAAATGAATTACTATTTCTAACAGAGATTCAGCTCAGCATAGGGATCACAGCAGGGAAGAAAAAGTAGCAAATATGTTAAGTATATTCTGTTTACTTTTCAAATATATATGTTTATACTCTACTCACTTAACTTGCAGGTTGTGCTTCATTCATAAAATATTAAGGGCTTTGAAATAATACAAATATATTTTAAACACATAAGAAAGTTTAAAATTCAAGCATACCTTCAATAGTTAACCTCAGGGAGCCAAGCTAAATCAACCTCTTTCATAGAAAAGTCCTCTGATTGGGCTCAAAGGGTGATTTAAATTTTGAAACTGGTCTATAAATGGGGAAATAATTTTTGATCATGCTACATGATATTCCTTACTTCTAAAATGATACCACATCCATCTTTAGCTCTAACAAATATAATCAGAAAAATACAACAGATGAACAAGGTATATTTTATAGAAAAGTAAACACAAAATTAAGATCTATCCAAATCCACATTTAGAACATATATGTAACTGTTTTTAGGGGCTCTTGCTGCCAAAAGCATTTTAGAAGGTTTGTTTTCCCCCAATATCACAAATTATAGATTTTTTTCACTATATTCTAACTCAGTATTTCTATAGTTCTGGCCTTAAGGCAATGCAAATTGTAGCCAAGATTTCAAAATATTTAAAGATCCTTATCTAAAAGAAGGCTGGAAGGTATGTTTGTTAATAATTGCTGAGAATATGACTCCATGGTATGGCTTTCAATATTCATGTATTGACAGTGCAACAACCCTTGTTCCAGTTCCTTGGTTGTGAGTAAAAAATTAAATGACAACAATCTATTTTAGACTTCTCTCTTCCCTTGAGATAATCACTAGCATTCCACTTTGTTATTTGAGTCAGGAATTGATACATTTCATAAAATAAATAAAAAAGAATCCCTAATAATCATGTGAGAAAGTATGCTGAAAATTCATTCATGTACCTGACAGGGTATTTCTACTTTGAGTAGATAAAGGGAAGTTAATTTGCCTTGAACAGAAATTCTGGTGCTGCTTCAAAACAATCTTATTTATAGAATATACATACTGAAGCTGAAACAGTTTTAAATTATGTGCCAATCAAGTTGGCATCTACTCTTGTTAAGCTTACCTTACTCAGATCACTCCTTTACTGTGTGTGTAGCTACACTTAATTTTTATACTATATTCATTTGCACTTGCTTGTTGAGTAGGGATGACACCTTCTGCTTATTCACAGACAACCCATTTATTCAATAATGCCTAGTTGTATGTTCTCTTCAACTTTCAGTATGATCTGCACAGATATTCAATAAATGTTCG
The DNA here is from genome assembly GCF_902729225.1 of Pteropus medius. Taxonomy (NCBI): domain Eukaryota; kingdom Metazoa; phylum Chordata; class Mammalia; order Chiroptera; family Pteropodidae; genus Pteropus; species Pteropus medius. Next base: position 1,297,549 of record NW_024355695.1, on the reverse strand, counting down.
TGCTTAATAACATAATTAACAAAAACAAAATGAGTAGTTAATAAATATTGTTGGTTGACTCATGCTAGAATTTTTTTTCTAAATATTATTTAGGAGAGTTATTTCTCAAATCAAAGCCATTTATTTGGTATCATTCATCATGTTTCTGTAATAGAAAATAGAATAGCATATTTATTTTGAAATAATCTCTCATAAATGATTGTTATTGACCCTAGTATCAGTTAGCATCATTTTTAGTGAAACCCTCTCTGGTTCAAATTCACTGAATACTCTCCTTTCAAACCTCATCATCTTCTAAATTTTTCTATGAGCTGAGCTCATTAAACTTTACCTGTGCATGAACAGTAGATAAATAGGCACTGTGTGCAAATTATTCCATGTCTTGCATGACAGGAGTTTAATATGATAAATGAGTTTCTGTGAGGAAGAAAAAATTTCTATGTTCATAAAGACCAATTTTAACTTAGAGGGAATATACCTTTAAATTAGTTAAATCAAAAGAGTGTTACTTAAGATAAATAATTTAGTACTGGTGCATACAACTATCAGTACTCTACTACAATATTCTGAATGAATAACTTAATAGAAAGTATACCTGAACTGAATAAGTCATGCCTAATAAAATGAGTTTTACAAAATTGTAATAAAATATTATCTATTTACTTCTAAGATAGTGTCTCCTTAGAAATTGGTATCATCAATCTCTGACAACAATCCCAGCTGTCACTATCTCATCAGAATATAGAGTAGCATGTTTGTGGTGCATACAATGCCAAAGTGATTCTCACAGTTAATTTTTCCTTTGATTGATTTTAAGGTGTATTCTCTCTAAATTAAGGTTGGCTTAACTTATCTAGGAACATTATATTCGTCACAGAAACTGTCATTTCTCTCAGAAAACCACCACCAATGTAATTCTTTCCATAGCCTCCCTCAGACTGCTTACTGCAGCTCAGAAAGTAAATAAGCATTCTAAAATGGTAAGACCATCCAATGACTTTACTCATATTTTCCTTACCCTCATTTGAACATAGCACAAAATAGTATATTGCAAAAAAACACATTACAAAACTACAAGATATTGAATAAACGTTGTTTCTGAAAACCATCCTTTCTTGCCAAGACATATACAACATATAAATTCCAAGATCCCCTGAAGCCTTCTTTAAAGCAAGAAATACCTTCTAAGGTAAGTGGTCTATCAGTGGGCCTTGCTCCTGTAGAGAGCTTGGGTGGCATGTAATCAATCATCAACTCACTATAAAGCACGTGGTAATCAGTTGACTTCAGGATAAAGTCCACTCCAGGAAACATATGTGAATCGCTCCCTATGCATTCAATTTGCACTTCTAAAAGGCTTGCTCTTTTGTGCCTCCATACTTTTATAATTATTTTAATTGCCTCAGCAATGATCCTTTGTCAGATCAGAAATTAAAGGGACATAATGATAAATATCAGATTTTGAGTATTTATTTCTGGCACTAATAACTTTTTTGCTTATCTCCTGAATTTGATTGGCAATATTTTACATTAGGTGTGAGTTATTTTTAATTTAAGTAGCTAAAATCTTTTATACTTTCCCTAAAGCGATGCTTCTCAGGTGAAGAGACCTACATGGAGAAAAAGTAAATTGAAAAGGTTTTTTTTTTTTTTTCCACATAAAAGCATAAAGTCATAGATGCACATTTCAGAGTTTACATAGGAGATAGATGGGGTGGAGAAAACATATGTAAACTTAAAAACAAAATACGAAGACTATATGGGAAATTTCTGCTTTTGGTTATGACTTAGAAAGTCACAAGAGAATATCTTTCCCACGCTAAATATGAACTGATCTTAACTATATCTGCAACAAAGTATAGATCAATAAAGCCTTCGCTGATGTAAGGCGGATGATATCAGAATACAGGGAGGTTGATATATCAAAAATTTTGAGGGAGAATATCATATAAAAGTAAAACTCAGAAAAAGAGTTTTAGAAATCTTCATCTAAAGAAATCTTCAGTGACGTCAGAAACATGGCAGAGTGAGAGATGTCGCTAGATGTCTCCCCTTGAAAGAACAATAAGCTGAACATCTAAAACTCAACAAAGAACAACCAAACTGTACACCAGCACATCTGAGCGTGGGATCTGTGCATGAGAGCTACCAAAGGTCAGAACTCTGGGTGTCGGGCAGTGGACTGGGAGAAACAAAGAAGCTTCCTCTCGAAGCTGGAGCTCCCTATAGGAGGAGGAAGAGGGGAGAAGGTGCATTGAGTTCCCTGAACAGCCCTGCCTGGGAGAGCTGTGGGCTCCACATGGATGGCAGCAGTGTCCAGTCATCAGAGCAGAAGGCAGAGAAGCAGAAACAGCAGAAAAAGAGAACAGCAAAGAAAAAAAAAAAACAGTTGATTTTTGCCAGCCATGATTGCAAAACTGAGACCGAGCCACAGCCCTATCACCAACACAGAAGGGCCCTCAACCCATACCCTCAGAGACAGAACACCGCAGAGCCCCAGGGGAATCTGAGCAAATGTTACCAAAACTCTCCCTAACACTGACAGGATTTGATACTGAGGGTAGCGAGCATGATTAAAACATCTATAAGAAAAAAAAAGGTATTATTAAGACTTTATATAAAGCAAGAATTCAAGAGGCTTAGAATCCACCAACTGAAAACCAAAAGAAAAACACTTTCTTTGCAATAGGCTAGAGAGACTATTATATAATAAATGTTCTTTCTGAAAAAAAAAAAAAAGCAGAATACTCTTCTATTAATGTTCAGGTGTAGAGATAGTCTATTAAACACCATGAACAAACAAGATAGCAAAGCATCTCAGAAAGAAAGAGAAAAATCTCCATAAAAATGAGCTTATAAACATAGAAATATGCAACTTAAATGACAGAGAATTCAAGATGGTACTTCTGAAAAAACTCAATGAGATCAGAAACGAATTATATCAACAATTTCAGGAAATGAAAAAAATAACTAGATGAGCAGAATGAGTTCTTTAGCAATGAGATTGAACCCTCAAAAAGAACCAAATATAACTTCTGCAGATGAAGAACACACTGCAAGAGTTGAAAAATGAAATAGCAAGCTTTAGAAATACAGTTGACCAAATGCAGGAAATGATCAATGATAGCAAACACAGAAATCTAGAAATAAATCAGAAGGGGAAGAGAGAAACCGAAGAATGAAAAATAATGAAAGAGAAATTAAAGAACTTGCTGATACCATCAGGAGAGAAAATATAAGAATAATGGGCATTACCAACGGTGAGGCAAAGGAGCAGGGACTAGAAAGCATTTTCAGACAAATAGTTGACGAGAATTTCCCAAATCTAAGGAATGAGCTGGAGCTTGGAATTCAAGAAGTAAACAATTATCCAATTATCAAAATTCAAAAAGGCCTTCATCAAGACAAATTTTATTAAAATTATCAAAAATCAACGACAAAGACAGAATTCTCAGGGTAGCTAGGAAGAAGAAAGTAACTTATAAAGGAAATCCCATTAGATTATACTCAGACTTCTCAGCACACACGTTACAGAGCCAGAAAGGAATGGAATCAAATATTTAAACTATTAAGTGAGAGGAACTATTAGCCTAGAATAAAGTATCCAGCTAAGCTCTTCTTTAGGTATGAAGAAGAAATAAAGATCTTTCCAGACAAACAAAAATTGAGGGACTTTTCCACTATGAGGTCTGCACTACAGGTAATATTGAAAAGGGTCAGTTCACCTTAAACAAAATGACAAAAAAATACATAATTAGGAGTAAAGTGACTATCAGGCAAATAGAAGCAGAAGAGTGCAACACTTACTAAGAACAGGGCATTATAGCTTAAATAATAAGAAGAGAATTATAACAAGATAGTAATGAACATTCAGCTTACATAGGGAAAAATTGAGATAACAATTACTGGAAAGAGGAGGATTCAAAGATCCAAATTTACAAAGGGGAGTGGAGATAAGGCACGAGCAAGAAGAAAATGGAAGACTATAGATATATAACTATCCTTTACATATTTGTAAAAACAACTACACACAGAAGACTCAGAACTGAAGTATATAATATAAAACAAGAAGGACCAGATAGAAAACTCACAAAAGCCAACCAAAATAAAGAAAACAGACACACAAGAACAGGGAAGCAATGGAAACACCGAGCTACCAGAAACCAAAAGATAAAATGGCTATAAGAAGACCTCGTATTTCAGTAATCACCCTAAATGTAAATGGACTAAATGTACTGATAAAAAAGCACAGAATGGATGGATCTAAAAACAAAACCCAAACTTATGCTTCCTCCAGGAGACACATCTCAGCTCCAAAGACAGATATAGACTCAACGTGAAAGGATGAAAAATTATATTTCAAGCAAATAATTATATTTCAAGCAAATGGCATTCAGAGAAAAGCAGGAGTAACAATATTATTATTGGCCCATATAGACATCAAAATAAAAATGGTAAAGAAAAATACTGAGAGACATTTCATAATGATAAAGTAAATCATGCACCAAGAAGACATAACACTTCTTAATATCTATGCTCCCAATCAGGGAGCTCTGAAATATGTAAAGCAATTACTAACAGAACTAAAGGGAAAAACAGACCAAAACACTATCATAGTAGGGGACCTAAATACCCCACTATTGGATATGGACAGATGATTCAAACAGAAAATCAATAAGGAAATAACATCCTTAAATGACACATTAGACCAACTGGACATAATTGACATTTACAGAGCCTTCCATTCCAAAACAGCTGTTTATACATTCTTCTCTAGTGCACATGGAACAGTCTCAAAGATTGACGAGATAGTTTCAACAAATATAAGGGTGAAAACATAAGGAACTGCAAAAAAAAAAAAACAGGAAGAACCCTAAAATACACATAAGAAGATTAAATATAACATGGTACTGAAGAATAACTAGATCAGAAAATAAATTAAAAGCGAGACTAAGAATTACATAGAAACAAATAATAATGATAGTACATAATATTAAAACTTTTGGGACTCAGCAAAAACTGTCATAAGAGGAAAGTTTATATCATTATAGGCCTACCTCTAAAAACAATAATGAGTGAAAATAAATAACCTAAAACTTCATCTTAAAAAACTGGAAAAGGAAGAACATATGATGCAAAAAAAGTAAGCAGAAGGAAAGAAATATTCAAAATTAGAGCAGAAATAAATGAAATTTAAAACAAGAAAATAATAGAAAAAATAAATGCAATAAAGACTGGTTCTTTGAGAAGGTTAATAAAATTGACAAACCCCTGGCTAGACTCACTAAAGAAAAAAGAGAAAGGACACAAATAAACTAAGTCAGGGATGCAAAAAAGGAAATGATGACACACACCACAAAAATGCAAAGGATCATACAAGAATACTATGAAAAAGTATATAACGCCAAATTTAATAACCTAGAAGAAATGGACCAATACTTAGAAAAATACAACCTTCCTAGAATGAATCAAGAACTAGAAAATCTAAATTGATCAGCTGTATGGAAATTGAAACAATCATCAAAAACCTACCAAAAAGTAAAAGTCCAGGACCAGATGGCTTCACCAGTGAATTCTACCAAACATTCAAAGATTTAATACCGATTCTCCTCAAACTCCTCCAAGAAATTGAACAGGAGGCCACACTTCCCAACTCATTTTAAGGCGCCAATATTACCCTGATACCAAAACCTGGTAAAAATAATACTGAATAAGAAAACTACAGTCCGATAACTGCCATGAACACCGATGCAAATATCTTAAATAAGATAGTAGCAAACAGAATACAGCAACATATTAAAAAGATTATACACCATGATCAAGTTGGCTTCATCCCAGGGGCACAGGGATGTTTCAACATACACAAATTGATTAACATGATACACTACATAAACAAATTAAAATATAAGAATCATATGATCATATCAATAGATGCAGAAAAGCCTTTGATAAGATGCAGCATTCATTTATCATCAAAATCCTTAACAAATCAGTATAGAAGGAAAGTATTTTAAAATAATAAAAGCCATTTATGGCAAACACTCATCCAATATTATACTTAATGGTGAAAAACTAAAATCCTTCCCTCTAAAATCAGGAATAAGACAAGGTTTTCCACTATTGCCACTGTTATTCAATATAACATTGGAATCAGCGAATGAAATCAGAGAAGAGAAAAATATAAAAGGCATTCAAATAGGAAACGAAATAAAAATGTCACTATTTGCAGATGACAGGATTCTCTATATAGAAAACCCTAAAGACTCCACAAGAACACTACTAGAAACAATAAGGAAATACAGTAAAGTTTCTGGATACAAAATCAATGTTCAAAAATCCATAGCGTTTCTATGTTCTAATATTGAAGTGTCAGAAAAAGAAGTGGAAAAAAATAATTCCTCTTGCATTTGCAACAGCAACAACAAAAATACCTTGGAGTAAATCTAACGAAACATGTGAAAGACCTATATAGTAAAAACTACAAGACCCTATTAAAAGAAATCGAAAAGATACAAAGAAATGGAAAGATAGTGTTCTTAGATTGGAAAAATCAACATAGTTAAAATGATAATACTATCTAAAGCATTATAAAGATGTAATGCAATCCCCATCAAAATTTCATCGGCATTTTTTTTAAAGAAAAGGAACAAAAAAATCATCAGATTTATATGGAAGCACAAAAGATCTCATATTTCCAAAGCCATCCTGAGAAAAAAGAACAAGGCTGGAGGCCTCACTCTGCCTTCAAATTATACTACAAAATATCGATAATCAAAATGGCATGCTATTGCCAGATAAACAGACACATGGACCAGTGCAACAGAATTGAGAGTCCAGAAGTAAACCCATATTTATATGGGCAAATAATTTTTGACAAAAATGCCAAAAACATACAGTGGAGAAAGGAAAGCCTCTTCAATAAATAGTGCTAGAAAAACTAGAAAGCCACCTGCAAAAGAATGAAACTAGACTGCTGTCCATCACCACACACCAAATTTAACTCAAAATGGATTAAGGACCTGAACATAAGACCTGAAAAAATAAAACGCATAGAAGAAAACATAGGAATGAAACTGAAGGACCCTGGACTTAAAGAGGATTTTATGAATTTGACCTCAAAGGCAAGGGAAGTAAAACCAGAAATAAATGAATGGGAATACAACAAACTAAAAAGCTTCTGCTCAGCAAAAGACACTGTCAACAAGGTAAAGAGACAACCATCCAAATGAGAAAATATATTTGCAAGCGACACTTCCGATAAGGGCCTAATATCCAAAATATACAAAGAACTCAATAACAACAACAAAAACAAATAATCCAATCAAGAAATTGGCAGAGGACCCGAATAGACACTTCTCTCTAGAGGACATCCAAATGGCCAACAAATACATGAAAAGATGCTCAACATCACTACCTATTAGGGAAATGCAAATCAAAATCACAATGAGATACTATCTCACACCTGTTCAAATGGCTATAATCAACAGGACAAGTAATAATAAATGCTGGAGAGGATCTGGAAAAATAGGAACCCTCATACACTGCTGGTGGGGACTGAAAATTGGTACAGCCACTATGAAAACAGTATGGATGTTCCTCAAAAAACTAAGAATTGATCTACCATATGATCCAGCAATCCCTCTACTGAGTATTTACCCCAAAGACTTGAAAATTCATATCCAAAAAGATATTTGCACACCTATGTTCATAGCAGCATTATTCACAGTGGCCAGGCATGGAAGCAACCGAAGTGTCCTACAATAGATGATCAGCTAAAGAAGCAGTGGTACGTATATACAATGGAATATTACTCAGCCATAAGAAGAGATGAAATACTGTCATTTGTGACAACATGGATGGACCTCTAGGTAATCATGCTAAGTGAAATAAGCCAGGCAGAAAAAGTTGAAAATCACATGATTTCACTTATATGTGGAATATACACCTAAAAGCAATGAACGAACAAGGCAAACAAACAGAGACTCATGGACATGGACAATAGACTAATTGTTACCAGAGGGTGAAGAGGAGTGGGGAGGTGGGTGGTAGATGGAGTAAAGAGTTCAAATATGTGGTGATAGAATGATATCTGACTATGGGTGGTGAACGCACAATGCAATATACAATATGTCTTACTGTTAAATTGTATACCTAAAACTTACTGGATTTTGCTAACAACATCACCATAATAAAAATTAAAAGCAATTAAAAAAAAAGAAAAACATTATTTGTTCATTAAAAATAAAACAAAAACAAAACAAAACAAAAAAAAATGTTTAATTCATTGTATCAATTGATGTTCATGTCTTCTTTTATTTCTTTAATATTATTCTTAGTTTCAAGTATACTGTATATTGGTTCTACATTTATATAGTTTATGAAATGACTCCCCTGATTGCTTTTTCTCTCCTCTTGCCCTACCCCTAGACATTACAATAATGTTATCTGCATTCCCTATGCCATCCTCCCCATCCCTGTGATCATCTATTAACTACTAATTTGTACTTCTCTTTTTTTCCCCTTCTTTAATTGACCCCCCTCCACACTTCCACCCCTGACCTATGGATGTTACCGTTTCCCCTTAAGAACTGGATCTCTGAAGGCGAGGCGTCTCCTCCCACACGCTTGTGGCATGCCCCTGGGACCTGGGGCCTCAGGGGCCTGACACCCCTGGCGCACTAGGGGCCTGGTGCACCCGGGGAGCCCAGTGCACCCAGGACCTGGTGCACCCGGGGTATGATCTGTGGCTCCACCTGGGAGGCAAACCCAGGAACTTCCGCATGTAAAGCAGATATGCTAACCACTACACTATGGAGCCACCCCTAATTTGTACTTCTTTAACCCTTCACCTCTTTTCCCCAGCCCCTTAAATCTCCTCCCATCTAGCCATCATCATATTGTCCTCCATATTTGTGATTCTGCTTTTGATTAGTTTGTTCTATTCGTTCCTTAGGTTCGGCATATAATTGAAATCACATGGTATTTATCTTTCTCCCTCTGACTTATTTTATTCAGCATCATAACTTCTTGGTCCATCCATGTCATTGAGAATGGTAGGATTTCATTTTTTTTTAAATGACTGAGCAATATTCTATTGTATATATGAACCATAACTTCTTTATCCAATTGTCTGTCGATGGGCATTTAGGTTGCTCCCATGTCTTGGCTATTGTAAATTGTGCTGCCATGAGCATAGGGGTGCATATATCTTTACAAATTATTGTTTTGGTTTTCTTTGAATAAATACCCAGTGTGGAATTCCTGAGTCAAAAGATATATCGACTTTTAATTTTTTGAGAAACCTCCAGACTGTTTTCCATAGTGGCTGTACCAATTTGCAATCCAACCAACAGTGTATGAAGGTTACCTTTACTCCATATCCTCGCTAACATTTATTCTTTGATTTATTGATGATAGCCATTCTGACAGTTGTTGGGTGATATCTCACCGTGGTTTTCATTTGCATTTCTCTGATGATAACTGATGTTGAGAATCTTTTCATATACTTATTGGCCATCTGTATATCCTCTTTGGAGAAGTATCTGTTATTATGCTAGTGCCATGCCGTTTTGATTACTGTAGACATGTAGTAAGTTTGATATCAGGTACTGTGATACCTCCAACACCGTTCTTCATTCTCAAGATTGCCGTTGCTATTTGGGGTCTTTTATGGTTCCATATAAATTTTAGTATATTTTGTTCTAGCTCTCTGAAAAATTCCATTGGTATTTTTTGTATTTATTATTGATTTTTATTTTAATAATCAATAATATGCTCTAGTTATAATCCCTTCATGAAACAGTGGTGCTGATTATAATTTTTAAAAAATTCAAGAAGAGGATTTTTTTCAAAAATTGCAAAAAATTATATTTCTAAGTTATTGGAAATAGAAAATAAAACAAATGCAAATCAACATATGGATTAATACATAATTTTTGAAAAAGTCTTGCTGATTTAGGAAAAATCACATGCTCTATAAATATCAAATGTTCTTGTTTCTTTTTTTTGTTGTAGTAAACTTTATTTCAAAATTTTGCTTTGTTTATTTTTAAAATTTTTATTATGGTGACACTAGTTAATGAAATCCACTAGTTTAATCTAATCATAATTAGATTTCACCACATAATAGATCCCTTTTCCCACATCTATATCTTCCCTCTCCCCATCCTCTATGCTCTCTGATAAACACTAGTCTATTGTCCAAGTCCATGAATCTCTATTTGTTTGTACTGTTAGTTTGTTGCTTTTTCATTTATATCTCACATATAAGTGATATTACGTGTTTTTCAACTTCATCTGCCTGGCTTATTGTGCTTAGCATGTTTATATCAAATGCATCCATGTTGTCACAAATGAAGTATTTCATGTCACAGATGAAGTATTTCATCTCTTCTTATGGCTGGGTAATATTCCACTGTATATATGTACAACTGCCTCATTATCCAATTATCTATTGTAGTGTATTTCAGTTGCTTCCACGTCCTGACCATCATGAATAATGCTGCTATGAACATCAGTGTGCAAATAACTTTTTGGATATGAATTTTCAGGTCTTTGGGGTAAATACCCAGTAGAGCAGTAGAGGGATTGCTGGATCATACAGCAGATCGATTCTTAGTATTTTGAGGAAACTCAGTACTGTTTTCCATAATGGCTGTACCAATTTGCAGTCCCACCATCAGTGTATGAGGGTTCCTTTTTATCCACATCCTCTCCAATACTTGTTATTAACTGTCCTGTGGATAACAGCTACTCTAACAAGTGTCAGATGGAATCTCATTTGATTTTGATTTGCATCTCTCAAATAGCTAGCAATGCTGAGCATCTTTTCATATGTTTGTTGGCCATTTGTATGTCTTCATGGGAGAAGTCTCTGTTCAGGTCCACTGGCCATTTTTTAATTGGATTTTTTTATTGTTATTAAGTTGTATGAGTTCTTTGTATATTATGGATGTTGGGCCCCTTATTGGAGGCATTGCTTGCAAATATATTTTACCATTCAGATGGTATTCTCTTTATCTTGACAGTTTCTTTTGCTGTGCAGAATCTTTTTAGTTTGATGAAGTTTTATTCGTCTATTTTTGGTTTTACTTCCCTTGTCTTTGAGGTCAAATTCATAAAATCCTCTTTAAGTCCCAGGTTCATGAATTTAGTTCCTATGTTTTCTTCCATTCAATGCATTGTTTTAGGTCTTATATTCAAGTCTTTAATCCATTTTGAGTTAATTTTGGTGTGTGCTGATAGACAACAGTCTATTTTCATTCTTTTACAGGTGGCTTTCCAGGTTTCCCAGCACCAATTATTGAAGAGTCTTTCCTTTCTCCACTTTATGTTTTTTCACCCTTTCATGAAAAATTATTTGCCCATATAGACATAGATTTATTTCTGGACTCTCGATTGTGTTTCACTGATCTGCGTGTCTGTTTTTCTGTGATTACCATGCGAATTTGATTATTTTCGCTTTGTAGCATAATTTGGAGTTGGGCGGAGGGACACCTCCAGCATGTTCTTTTTTTCTCAGAATGGCTTTGGTGATTCATTGTCTCTTTTGCTTTCATATAAATTCGATGATTTTTTTGTTCTATTTCTTTAAGAAATGCTGATGGGATTTTGATGGGAATTGCTTTACATCTGTATAATTATTTAGGTAATAAGGTCATTTTAACTATATTGATTCTTCCAATCCAAGAACACAGAATATCTTTCCATTTCTTCGTACCTTCTTTGATTTCTTTTAATAGAATCTTAAAGTTTTCATCATATAGGTCCTTCACAAGTTTTGTTAAATTTATTCATAGGTATTTTATTTTTTTCATTTCAATTGCAGAAAGAATTATTTTTTTCCACTTCATTTTCTGACCATTCATTATTAGAGTATAGGAATGCTATGGATTTTTGAACATTGATTTTGTATCCAGAAACTTTAATGTATTTGCCTACTGTTTCTACTAGTGTTCTTGTGGAGTTTCTAAGGTTTTCTATATAGAGAATCCTGTCATCTGCAAATAGTGACAGTTTGACTTCTTTATTTTCTATTTGGATGTCTTTTATATATTTCTCTTGCCTGATTGCAGTTGTTAGGTCCTCCAATGTTATATTAAACAACAGCGGTGATAATGGACAGCCTCACCTTGTTCCTGATCTTAGAGGGAAGATTTTTAGTTTTCCACCATTATGTATAATGTTGGCTGAGGATTTGTTATTTATGGCCTTTATTATGTTAAGGTACTTTCCTTCTATACCGACTTTGTTAAGTGTTTTGATCATAAATAGGTGCCATATGTTGTTGAAGGCTTTTTCTGCATCTATTGATATGATCATCTGATTCTTATTTTTTAATTTATTTATGTAGTGTATCACATTAATCGATTTGTGCATGTTGAACCATTTCTGTGCCCCTTGGAAGAGACCACTTGATCGTGGTGTATAATCATTTTAATATGTTGCTGTACTCAGTTCGCTAGTATCTTATTTAGGATTTTTGCATCGGTGTTGGTGAGAGATATTGGTTTGTAATTTTCTTTATTTGTGTGTGTTATATTTACCAAGTTTTGACATCAGGGTAATATTGGCCTCATAAAATGAGTTGAGAAGTATTGCCTCTTCTTCGATTTTTTAGAGGAGTTTGAGGAGAATAGATATGAAATCTTTGAATGTTTGGTAGAATTCACTGGTGAAGCCACCTGGTCCTGGACTTTTACTTTTTGGTAGGTTTTTGATGATTGTTTTCATTTCCATCCTGCTGATCGATCTATTTAGATCTTCCAGTTGTACTTGATTCAGTCTAGGAAAGTTGTATTTTTCTAAGTCGTGGTCTATTTCTTGTAGGTTATTAAATTTGGTGTTGTATAATTTTTTAAAGTATTCTTGAATGATCGTTTGCATTTCTGCAGCATCTGTCGCGATTTCTCCTCTTTCATCTCTGATTTAGTTTATTTGTGTCCTTTCTTTTTTCTTTAGTGAGTCTAGCCAGGGGTTTGTCAATTTTATTAACCTTCTCAAAGAACCAGATCTTCTTTGTATTTATTTTTTTTTACTGTATTATTTGTGTTTTCAATTTCATTTAATTCTCCTCTAACTTTGATTCTTTCTTTCTGCTTACTTTAGGCTTCATTTGTTCCTTTTCTAGTTTTTTTGTTTGTTTGTTTGTTTTTTAAGATGTAGAGTTAGGTTTATTATTTGGGTTCTTTCTTGTTTTTGGAGATAGATCTGTAATGTTATTGACTTTCCTCTTATGACCACTTTTGCCGAGTCCCAAAAGTTTCGATATGTTGTACTATCACTATCATTCATTTCTATGTATCTCTTGATATCCCTTTTTATTTCTTCACTGATCCAGTTATTCTTCAGTAGCATGTTGTTTAATCTCATATATTTGTGGTTCTCCCCGCTTTCTTTTCACAGTTGATGTCTACTTTCAAATCATTATGATCAGAGTATGTGATTGGTATGATTTCAACTCTCATATTTGTTGAGGCTATCTCTGTGTCCCAGTATGTGACCCACCCTTGAGAATGTTCCATGTGGACTAGAGAATAATGTATAAGTAGCTGTTTTGGGATAAAGGGCTCTGTAAATGTCAATTATGTCCAGTTGGTCTAATGTGTCATTTAAGGATGTTATTTCCTTATTGCTTTTCTGTTTGGATGATCTGTTCATATCCAACATTGGGTATTTAGGTCTGCTACTATGATATTGTTTTGTTCTGTTTTCTCTTTAGTTCTACCAGTCATTGCTTTCTATATTTCTTGGCTCCCTGAATGGGAGATTAGATATCAATAAGTGTTATGTCTTCTTGGTGCATGATTCCCTTTATCATTATGAAGTGTCCCTCAGTATCTTTCTTTACCTTTTTGATTTTGAAGTCTATTTCGTCTGATATTAGTACTACTACTCCCCCTTTTCTCTGAATACCATTTGCTTGAAATATCATTTGCCACCCTTTCACTTTTAGTGTATATGTCTTTGGAACTGAGATGTGTCTCCTGGAGGCACTATATGGTTGGGTTTTGTTTTTTAATCCATTCTACAACTCTGTGCCTTTTTATTGGTGAGTTAAGTCCATTTACCTTTAGGGTGATTACTGAAATATGAGGACTTCTTATAGCCATTTTATATTTTAATTTCTGGTAACTCAGTGTTTCTATTGCTTCCTTGTCCTTGTGTTTCTGTTTTCTTTATTTTGATTGGCTTTTGTTGATTTTTTCTCTGGTCCTTCTTGTTTTATTTTACCATTAAATATAATGTTGTCCAAGGATTTGTTATTCCGAACAAAGATTCAGTTCTGAATCTTTGGCATGTAGTTACCATTAAGAATATGTAAAGGATAATTTTATATATACAGTTGACTATTTTCTTCTGCGTTTGCCTTATCTCCATTCCCCTTTGTGAATTTGGATATTTGAATCCTCCCCTTTTCAGTCATTGTTATCTCAATTTGTCCCTAGGTATGCTGCACATTCATTACTATCTTGGGACAGCAAATCTCTTCTTATTGTTTAAGCTTTTAATGCCCTTTTTCTTAGTAAGGGTTGCACCCCTCTGCTTCTCTCTGCCTGCTAGACTTCTTACTCCTAATTATGTATTTTTTGTCATTTGTTTTAGATGAGCTGACCCCTTTCAGTATTTCCTGTAATGCAGGCCTTGTAGTGGAGAATTAGCTCATTTTTGTAAGTCTGGAAAGGTTTTTATTTCTCCTTCATATCTAAAGAAAATCTTTGCTGGATGTATTATTCTTGGCTGGTAGTTCCTTTCATTTAATAATTTCAATATTTGATTCCACTCCTTCCTGACTTGTAAGGTTTGTGCTGAGAAGTCCGACAATAATTTAATGAGTTTACCTTTATAGGTTTCCATCTTCTTTCACTGACTGCCCTGAGAATTCTTTCTTTGTTGATGATTTTTGATAATTTTAATACAATGTGTCTTGGAGAAGGCCTTTTGGTTTGTGATAATTGGGTGTTTTGTTGACTTCCTGAATTTCCAAGTCCAGGTCATTCCTTAGATTTGAGAAATTCTCGTCAACTATTTATCTGAAAATTCTTTCTAGTCCCTGCTCCTTTTCCTTCTGTTCAAACATGTCCATTATTCTTATGTTTCCTTTCCTGATGGTTTCAGCTAATTCTTGTATTTCTCTTTCATTATTTTTCATTCTTTCGTTTCTCTCTTCTTCCTTCTGATTTATTTCTAGATTTCTGTCTTCGATATCACTGATCCTTTCCTGCATTTGGTCGACTCTATTTCCTAAGCTTGCTATTTCATTTTTCATTTCTTGCAGCATGTTCTTCATATCTAGGAGTTCAATTTGCTTCTTTTTGAAGGTTTCAATCTCCTTGCTAAAAAACTCATTCTGTTCATCTAGTTGTGTTTTCAATTCCTTGATTTGTTATTTGAGTTATTTTGGATCTCACTGATTTTTTTTTTCAGAATCACCATCCTGAATTCTCTGTCAGATATGTCGCAGATTTCTATGTCTTTAAGCTTATTTTTTGGAGATTTTTCTTTTTCTTTCTGAGCTATCCTATCACCTTCATTATTCATGATGTTTAATGGATTATTTCTGTGCTTGGGCATTAATGGACGTGTATTCTGCCTTTTTTTCTCAGAAAGTAGATTTATTATACAAAGGTCTCTCTAGCTTGTTCGAAGGAAGGTGTTTTCCGTAAGGTTTCCAGTAGGTGGCATTTAAACCTCTTTTGAGTGGAATTGAGTGGATCTTAAGTGGAATATAAGTCAAAATATAAGTGGAATTGAGTGGATTATTAAGATTTTATAAAAGTCTTAATAATGCCTTTTATAAAGTCTTAATAATGCCTTTTATCTCATATATATTCAATCAAGCTTGGTACCCTCAATGTCAGTCCCTGTCAGGTGTTAACGACAGTTTTAGTAGTGTTTGTCAGATTTTCTGAGATTCCATGGTGTTCGGTCTTGGAAGATATGGGGGTTGGTGTCTTCTGAGTGCCAGGATGGGGGCTGCATCTCAGTTTCATGTTTTGCAACCGCAGCTGGTAATCAACTGCTGCTTCTCTGCTATACTCACTTCTCTACTTTCTGCCCTAATCCTTGGACATTGCCACCGCGTGTAGCTCACAGCTCTTTCAGGCAGATCTGTTCAGGAACTCTGTTGTACTTTCCCCCTCTCCCTTATTAGGGTTCTGCAGCTGCTGAGATGTAGCTTCGTTTCTCACAATTTATCGCCGGACTCCCGTGTTTTTCACCTATGGTAGGTGTTATTCTCAGATCATTCTCTCAGACATGCTTGTGTGCAATTTGAGTGTTTTTTGTTGAGTTTTGAATGTTCAGCTGATAGTTGTTTCAAGGGGAACGATCTGGGGACATTTCTCACTCTACCATGGTTTAGATTTGTTACCTTCATTTTTTAACCTGCAGGATAAAGTGTGAACTCTCATATATCTGCAGAGGAAAATATTTTGTGCAATAATGTAGAAAGAACAGACTCTTTATGTTCATTCTTCCTTTTCCTTATCCTTTAGACTACAGTTTTTAAGCAGCTATTTTAAGTATCATCAAAACATAAAAACACATTACCTAAGTGCTAGGATAGTTCAAAGATATAAAAAGACTTAAGAAAGGTTTAGATAAGAGCTTGACAACCAATGTCTTATGAAAGCTATATAAGTAAGCCTGAAATATTGATTTCTAAGACTTCAGGTGGCCAGGTGGGGCCTAGGATAGTCAAATCCTCTAAGCTGATGACACTCTGGCTATAAGCAGCATCTACATGTATGATGATAAAATTAAGTTTAGGATGAACTAATTTAGTTAGATACATTCACAGAAGCCTTATTCATTCATTCATTTGCTGAGTTTTCATAACATATTATTTAGTATCACTTTTAGGTACAAAATTCCAAACTGGTGAGGCAATATAGAGTATTGGATGAAAACAAGGTTCTAGAGTAAGACAGAGCTGGTATTAGTTCCCTCTTTGGATATTGACTAGTAGAATAAAGCAGTGGCTAATGCTATAGTCTTTAGAATCAAACTAGCCTAGGATTTGAATCCAAGACATGGTAAGTACCAACTATATGACCCTAGGCAAGTTATTCAACTTCTCTCTGTCTCATTTACTATTCTCTAAAATGGTACTAATAGTAGTAACACACCTCATAGGATCACTTTGAGATTAGAGTTAATATATAGTAAGCACTAAGAACAGAACAGAACACAAAGTAAGTATTTAATAAGTATTAATTGTTAATAAATGAAATAGTGGTTTTTATTATTAGCTGAATTATTTAGACCATGAAGTTCAATTTATGTGACAAATTTTATGGTTAGAAGAGCAAATCCAATTATACTGTTCTGTTAAGGAGCATAACTTTTGTCATTAGGTGAGTGGAGTTGATTTAACATGATACTATGCATTAGAGGTTGTATGTTTGTGTTTTGGAAGTGGGTGGTATAGGAGGGAGACAATCACATCTATTAACTCGTCTAAGCTATAGTCAATTACATAGATATGAGGAAACCTGACTGAGATCAAAAGACAAATTCCATTTATAAAAACCAGGGCTGAATTATATAATTCAAGAAGGTAGGCATAAGTAACTGATGCCCACAGATGTTCTTGTTTAGAATTGTCAGAATTATTATGTGGAATTAAGTTTAGTATATTAGCTTTATCTATTTGTCACCAAGATGTCTGTCACATGGAGGTGTTCTGTCATACCTTGTTAAATGTCAATTCCACTCAAAAGATAAACAATGTCTACCACAATTTCAAAGTCACCTATTTATCTAGATCTTAAAATTTTATCTTGAACATTGTAAGGTAAAAATAAAGGAATTATCAGCAACTATATCCAATACTATGATTCATTATTAAGTCTTTGCTCTATTAATCTTGCAAGCTCGAATTATATCAGAAATGCCTAGATTTATCTTATTTAGTAAAGTTGATAAGTAGTGGATAGCTTAACTCAGAGAAATACAACTTTATACTGAGTTCAATTTGACTGTGTGGTAGACACGTATAATCTCTTTAGAGTCTCTGAGATTTTTAAGCTTTTCCCTAGAACACATTTGTATCTCTGTTATGTACCAGAAAGCTTCCCTACTCAGAAAGATTAATAAAATTCTGGTGAAACTGAAAGACAGTACAAAACAACAGAGAACACATGTGTCCACTTACACCAATCCTTGGTACTTTCGCTCTTGGGATATGGTAAGAAATTCTGATTGCTGTAATTGAACAAAGATAAAAATGTAAAAGTCAGAGAAATGGAAACTGAAGGAAAGGGTTGATTAAGATATATGTAAAGATTCTGGGAAACATGGCAGAGTGAGAGACATCCTCAGATCTTTCCCCTTGAAACAACAATAAGCTGAACATCTAAAACTGAACAAAAACACCCAAACTGCACACCAGCACGTCTGAGCATGGGATCTGTGCATAAGAAGTACCACAGGTCAGAACCCAGGGTGTCGGGCGGTGGACTGGGAAAAATAATGAAGCTGCTTCTTGCAGCTGCCAGAGCTCCTTGCAGAAAAAGGTGGAGGGGTGAAGGTGTGGCAACTTCGCTGAACAACTCTTCCTAGAAGTGCTGGGACTTCCACGCAGCCGGCAGCAGGGCCAAGGCATCAGCGCAGAAAGCAGAGAAGCAGGACAGGATCGCAGAGAAACAACAGTAGATTTTTACCAACCGTGGTTGTAAAACCAAGGCTGAGCCATGTCCCCCAATTTCCAACCAAGAGGGCCTCACCCCCATAACCTCCAAGGCCAATTACCACGGAGCCCCAAGGGAATCTGAGCAAACACTACCGAAACTGTTTGCTAACGTTGACAGGGACTGAAACTAAGAGTAGCAAGTATGATTAAATTTCTACAAAAAAAAATGTTGAAAAAGAAAACATTATTCAGGCTTTATATAAAGCACAAATCCAAGAGGCTTAGAATCTACCTACTTGAAACTAAAAGAAAAGCGCCTTCTTTGTAGCAGGCTAAAAAGAGACCTTTATACAGTAAATATTCTTTCAGGAAAAACAGCAGAATACACATCCATTAAAGTCCAGGTTCAGAAATAGTCCATTAAACACTATGAACAACCAAGATGACAAGGCATCTCAGAAAAAAGAGAAAAATCTCCAGAAAATAAGCTCACAGACATAGAAATATGTGAATTAAATGACAGAGATTTCAGGATGGTACTTCTGAAAAAAACTCAGTGATTCCGAAATGAGTCGTACCAACAATTTCAGGAATTGAAAAAAACAACTAGAAGAGCAGAGAAAGGAGATTGAAACCCTCAAGAAGAACAGAATAGATATTCAGGAGATTAAAGAAATAATAATAAAAAAATAAAAAATAAACTGCAAGAGTTGAAAAATAAAATAGCAGGCTTGGGAAATAGCGTTAACCAAATGCAGGAAAATATCAGTGATATCAAAGACAGAAATCTAGAAATAAATCAGAAGGAAGAAAAGAGAAACCGAAGAATGAAGAATAATGAAAGAGAAGTACAAGAACTAGCTGAAACCATCAGGAGAGAAAACATAAGAATAATGGGCATTATCGAAGGCAAGGAAAAGGAGCAGGGACTGGAAAACATTTTCAGACAAACAGTGGATGAGAATTTCCCAAATTTAAGAAATGAATTGGAGCTGGGAATTCAAGAAGTCAACAAAACACCCAATTATCTCAACCTAAAAAGGCCTTCGCCAAGATATATTGTATTGAAGTTATAAAAAATCAATGACAAAGATAGAATTCTCAGAGCAGTCAGGAAGAAGAAATGGTAACTTATACAGGAAAACCTATTAGATAATCATTGGACTTCTCAGCACAAACCTTACAAGCCAGAAAAGAATGGAATCAAATATTTAAACTGTTAAGTGAAAGCAACTACCAGCTTAGAATAATATATCCAGCTAAGCACTCTTTTGGATATGAAGGAGAAATTAAGACTTTTCTAGACATACAAAACTTGAGGGAATTCTCCAATATGAGGCCTGCACTACAACAATATAACAAGAAGAACTAGAAGCAAAGCCCACAAAAGCCAACTAAAATAAAGCAAACAGAAACACAAGGACAAGGAAGCAATAGAAACACCTAGCTACCAGAAAGCAGAAGATACAATGGCTATAAGACCTCATATTTAAATAATCACCATAAATGAAATGGACTGAACTCACAAATAAAAAGGCAAAGAGTTGTAGAATGGATCAAAAATCAAAACCCAACCATATGCTGCCTAGAGGAGACACATCTCAGCTCCAAAGACAAATATAGTCTCAAAGTGAAAGGGTGGAAAATGATATTTCAAGTAAATGGCATTCAAAGAAAAACAGGAGTAGCAGTACTAATATTAGATGAAATAGACTTAAGAAAAAAAATAAAAGGTAAGAAAGATACTGAGGGACACTTCATAATGATGAAGGGAAACATACACCAAGAAAGACATAATACTTATCAATATCTATGCTCGCAATCAGGAAGCCCCAAAATATGTAAAGCAATTATTAACAGAAATAAAAGAAGAAACAGGCCAAAACACTATCATAGTAGGGGACCTAAATACCCCACTGTCGGATACAGACAGGTCATCCAAACAGAAAATCAATTAGGAAATAACATCCTCAAGTGACACTTTAGTCCAACTGGACATAATTGACATTTACAGAGCCTTTCATCCTAAAACACCTGCTTATACAATCTTCTCCAGTGCACATGGAACATTCTCAAGAATTGACCAAATACTGGGACACAGAGATAGCCTCAACCAACATAAGAGAGTTGAAATCATACCAAATATATATATATATATATATATATATATATATATATATATATATATATATATATATATATTATCATAATGGTTTCAAACAAGAGATTACTGCAAAAAGGAATCAGGAAGCACCACAAATACATGGAGATTAAACAACATGCTACTGAGGAATAATTGGGTCAGAGAAGAAACAAAAAAGAGAGATCAAGAGATACATAGAAAGAAATGATAATGATAGTACAATATATCAGAACTTTTAGAACATGGCAAAAATGGTCATAAGAGGCAAGTTCACATCATTACAAGCATTTCTCCAAAAATAAGAATGAGCCCAAATACACAACCGAATGCTTCATCTTAAAAAAACTAGAAATGGAAGAACAAATGAGGCCTAAAGTCAGCAGAAGGAAAGAAATAATCAATTTTAGAACAGAAATAAATGAAATTGAAAACAAAACAAAAACAATAGTAAAACAAATCCAACAAAATGCTGGTTCTTTGAGAAAGTTAATAAAATTGACAAACTCCTGGCTAGTCTCACTAAAGAAAAAAGAAAAGGGTGACAAATAAACAAAATCAGGGAAATTACGACTGACATCGCAGAAATACAAAGGATCATGCAAGAATACTATGAAAAAAATATATAACACTAAATTTAATAACCTAGAAGAAATGGATCAGTACTTATTAAAAACGATCTTCGTAGACCGAATCAAGAAGATCTAGAAAATCTAAATAGACCGATCAGCAGTATGGAAATTAAAACAATCATTACAAACCTATCAAAAAGTAAAAGTCTAGGACCAGATGGCTTCATCAGTGAATTCTACCAAACATTCAAAAAAGATTAATACCTATGCTCTTCAAACTCTTTCAAAAAATTGAAGAGGAGGCAATATTTCCCATCTCATTTCATGAGGCCAATATTACTCTCATACCAGAACCTGGTAAAGATAACACAAAAATGAAACTACAGATGAATATCTCTCATGAATGCAGATTCAAATATCCTAAATAAGATACTAGCGAACCGAATACAGCAACATATTAAAAAGATTATACACCACGATCGAGTGGACTTCATACCAAAGACATAGTAATGGTTCAACATAAGCAAATCGATTAATGTGATACGCTACATAAACAAATTAAAATATAAGAATCATATGATTATATCAATAGATGCAGAAAATGCCTTCAACAAGATATAGCATCCATTTATAATCAAAACACTTAACAGAATCTGTATAGAAGGAAAGCACCTTAACTTAATAAAGGCCATCTATGACAAACCATCAGCCAACATTATACTTAATGTTGAAAAAATAAAAACCTTCCCTTTAAGATCAGGAACAAGGCAAAGCTGTTCGCTATTACTACTGTTATTCAATATAACATTGGAGGTCCTAGTGAGGGCATTCAGGCAAGAGAAAGATATAAAAGGCATCCAAATAGGAAATGAAGAAGTCAAACTGTCACCATTTGCAGATGACATGATTCTCTATATAGAAAACCCTAAAGACTCCACAAGAACACTACTAGAAACAATAAGGAAATACAG
Organism: Pteropus medius; assembly: GCF_902729225.1. Classification (NCBI taxonomy): domain Eukaryota; kingdom Metazoa; phylum Chordata; class Mammalia; order Chiroptera; family Pteropodidae; genus Pteropus; species Pteropus medius. The sequence continues at coordinate 1,275,232 of NW_024355695.1, read as the reverse complement.
TAAAGTTTCTGGTTACAAAATCAAAGTTCAAAAGTCATTAGGATTCCTATACTCTATGAAGTTTCAGAAAAAGAAGTGGAAAAAATAATTCCTTTTGCAATTGAAACAAAAAGAATAAAATACCTTGTAATAAATATAACAAAACATGTGAAGGATCTGTATAATGAAAACTGCAAGACTCTATTAAAACAATTCAAAGAAAATACAAAGAAATGGAAAGATATTCCGTGTTCATGGATTGGAAGAATCAACATAGTTAAAGTGACCATATTATCTAATGCATTATACACATTTAATGCAATCTCCATCAATGTCCAATCTGCATTTTTTTAAAGAAATAGAACAAACAATTATCAGATTTGTATGGAAGCACAAAAGATGACGAATTGCCAAAGCCATCCTGAGAAATAAGAATGAGGCTGGAGGCATCACTCTGCATGATTAAAATTATACTACAAAGCAACAGAAATCAAAACGGCATGTTATTGGCAGAAAAATATACACATGGACCAGTGGAACAGAATTGAGAGTCCAGAAGTAAATCCATATTTATATGGACAAATAATTTTGACAAAAAAGCCAAAAACATACAGTGGAGAAAGAAAAGCCTCTTTAGTCATTGGTGCTGGGAAAACTGGAAAGCCACCTGGAAAAGAATGAAATTAGACTGTTGTCTATCACCGCACACCAAAATTAACTCAAAATGGTTTTAGGACCTGAATATAATCCCTAAAACAATAACATGCATAATAGAAAACACAGGAATGGAACTCAAGGACCTTGGACTTAAAGAGGTTTTTATGAATTTGTCCTCAAACACAAGAGAAATAAAATCTAAAATAAATGAATAGGACTACATCAAACTAAAAATCTGTTCAGCAAAAGAAATCATCAACAGGTAAAGAGACAACCATCCGAATTGGGAAAAAACAAAATGAACAACAACAACAACAAAAAAAAAAAAACAGAAGAAAAACAATGACCCAATCAAAAAATGAGGAGAACACCTGAACAGACATTTCACCCTAGAGGACATACAAGCGGCCAATAAATATACGAAAAGATACTCAACATTGCTAGCTACTAGGGAAGTGCAAATCAAAACCATAATGATACCATCTCACACCTATTAGAATAGCTATAATTAACAGGACAAGTAATAACAAATGCTAGAGAAGATGTGGAGGAAAATGAACCCTCATACACTGCTGGTGGGACTGCAAATTGGTACAGCCACTATGGAAAACAGTATGGTGTTTCCTCAAAAAACTAAGAATTGATCTACTATATGATCTAGCAAACCCTCTACTGAGTATTTACCTCAAAGACTTGAAAACTCATATCCAAAAAGATATTTGCACACTGATGTTCATAGCAGAATCATTCACAGGGCCAGGCATGGAAGCAACCGAAGTGTCCTACAATAGATAATCAGCTAAAGAAGCGGTGGTACATATATACAATGGAATATTACTCAGACATAAGAAGAGGTGAAGTATTGCCATTTGCGACAACCTAGATGGACCTCGAGATAATCATGCTAAGTGAAATAAGCCAGACAGAAAAAGTTGAAAATCACATGATATCATTTATATGTGGGATATAAACCTAAAAGCAACAAATGAACAAGACAAACAAAAACTCAGGGATATGTACAATGGACTAGTGGTTACCAGAGGATAGGGTGTGGGGGAGGAAGGAGGAGGTAGAAAAAGTAAAGGGTCTCAAATATAAGGGAGTAGGGGTAGAGTGAAGTGCTTAAAGGGGATCAAATGTATGGCAGCTGAAGGAAACTGGACTTTGGGTGGTAATCACAAAATAGAATATATAGATTTCAAATCATAATGTGCACCTGAAAATTATATAATTGTATTAACCAATGATATCCCAATAAACTTAATTAAAAAAAAAAAAAGATTTATGTAAAAAGAAAAAAAAAACAAAATAGCAGAAATAAGTCTTGGCAATAATAGAACAATATGAGCTATGACGGAGAGATGTAATAGTAGGAATTACGCCTCTCTACCAAGTTGTCTTATAGGCACATGAAAGTAATTATATACCAACCTCACTCACTCATTTTAATCTCCAGTCTGTGTGTTCCTTGAGTTTTTTAACTCAGTTGGTATTACTATAACCATCCACCCAAACACTCAGTAAAGAAACTTGGAAGTTATCACGGACTATTTTCTTTCAATTTCAATATCCGACCCATCGTTAAATCCTCTCATTTTTAATTCCATCTTATCCCTTGAATTGGTATCTTTAAAAATATTCCATTTCCAATGATTTAATTCAATCTCATTATTGTCTGGATTTTTATATTAGTATCTTTGTTCTCCATTAATTCTGTTATCCTCAGCCCATAGTAAAATACCTGAAATATAATTAAATTAGTTGACCGGGCAGCCTCAAGAGCCATCTTTTAGTACTTCATTCAAAAGAGCTCACTGCCAGATAACAGAAACTACCAGCAAAGTCTATGAAATATATTGTAGGGAATTAGATCTAAGATTGAAAGTAGAAGAGGCCAAGTTCCACTGTTAAAAAAAAAATGGGTATTGTAGCCACGGAGAACCGGAAAATCTAAATAGACTGATCGACAGTAAGGAAATTGAAACAATCATCAAAAATCCACCCAAAAAGATAAAGTCCAAGACCAGATGGTTTCACTAGTGAATTCTAACAAACATTCAAAGATGATTGAATACCTATCCTTCTTAAACTCTTCCAAAAACTTTTTGAAAAAAGAGTGCAATACTTTTAACTATTTTATGAGGTTAATATTAGCATGATCCAAAAAACCGTATGATCACACACACACACACACACACACATTTACTACAACACAATACACACACAATAATACAAAACTGAGACAAATGTGTCTGATGAATAAAGATGAAAATTTCCTAAACAAAACACTAGCAACTCAAATACATTAAAAAAAGATTTTCGAGATAGGAAAAAATGGCGTAGATGATAGAGGCTTTGTTCGTCTCCCTTGTGACCAAATCAAAGTTGTGACAGAAACACAGAACAAACAGCAAGGAAAGTCACTAGGATCTAGATGAACAGAAATACCAAAACTAGAGAGAAAAATAATAAATCAACCTGCAACAGTAGAAGGTAGGAGGGGATAAAAATGCGAGGCTGCCTGGTCCTGAATAGCTGAGGGGCATGGAGACTGCTGCAGCCAGCAGCTGCAGACTGTTAAAGAGGCCGTGTCTGCAAACAGACATTTGCGGTGATAGACCTGCCCACTCTGAGAACCAGCTCCAGGTAGGTTGCACGGGGGTTAGGGGGGACACCATGGACTTAGAGGGGACACGGAGTTGTCAAAGTGAGGGCCAGAGGCAAGGCTCTCTCCCAGGCAGACATGCCGGCAGTGTTTCTGTTGAGACTTCCCACGTCACAGTATGTGGACACAGTGCTGCCATAGCTGAGATGTCACCAAACTGGATAAAAGAGGTCGCAATGCCCAGAGGATACCCAGAAACTCACCTCCTCCAACCCGTGGCCCCACCCAAGCCACATCCAGGTGTGTCCTCGATGAGTTCTGTACTGCTTGCTTAGCAGCGCCTAGACTCACCCTGGTGACAGCTGATCTCGTTTACTGCTGTGGTTCTTTATGCAACTACAAGTATAATATCTGTAATTGCTTGCTGAATCTTAACAGGTGGCCCTGGAGGGGCACAGGCTGAGGTTAAACTTGGCCTGCTGCTGAACCCCTCTGAGGACTGCGCCTCTAAAAACCTATTACACAAAGCTAAACTAGTTAGACCAGGAGACTTAGGATCTTTGCTTAGTACATAGAAACAGACACAGAAAGGCAGCCAGAATGGGAAGACAAAGAAGTAAAAACCATGAGAGAACAGAACAGAAGTCCAGGAATAATGATGTTAAGCAATCTAACAGATGCAGAGTTCAAAACATTAGTTATAAAAATGCTCAATGAACTTAGGAGAAGTATAGATGAACTCAGTGAGAACTTTAACAAAGAGATAAACATAAAATAGAAATTATCAAAGGGATCCAGTCAGAAATGAAGAACACATTATCAGTGATGAAGAATATATTCAATGAAATATACAGAGTCAATAGAAAAGGAGATAGAACCACTGATATATGAGGATGAGGAAGACAAGGACACTCAATCAGAATAACAAGGAAAATGAAACCAAGACTATAATAATAATTGCAGGAGCCTATGGGACACAATTGAATATAAAAACAACTGAGTCATGGGGGTACCTGAAGGAAAACAAGAAGTTGAAGAGCGATTTGAAGAAATAATGATGATAAACTTCCCTAACCTGGTGAAGGAATTAGACATACAGCACCAGGAAGCTCCGAGAGTCTGAAGAAAGTGGAACCCAAAGACGCCCACACCAAACACATCATCATTAAATACCAAAGGTTAAAGACAAAAATAATCTTAAAAGCAGCAAGAGAAAAGTAGTTAGGTATTTACAACGGAGCACCCATAAGACTAGCAGGTGATTTCTCAAAAGAAACTACGCACAGCAGAAGGGCTTGGCACAAAATATTCAATGTGGTGAAAACCCAGGATCTACAACTAAGAATATTTTATCTAGCAAAGCTATCGTTTAGAGTCGAAGGACAGATAAAGATTTTCCCAAACAAAAATAAGCTAAAGAAATTCATAAAAATTAAGCCAGTATTACAGAAAATGTTGGAAGGATGTTTTTAAGAAGAAAAAAACATGTATCAAAAACATAAATAAAATATGGTAATAACTGCATTTCTATCAACAACTTCCTTAAATGGAAAATAATTAAGTACTCCAACCAAAGGATAGGGTGGCTGAATTGATAAGAAAACAAGACCCCTATATATACTTCCTACAAGAGACTCACTTCAGATTAAAACACACACACTGACTAAAAGGAACGGGATGGAAAAAAGTATTACCTTGATAGATCTAGAGGGTATTGTGCTTAATGAAGTTAGTCAGATGGAGAAAGACACTATCACATGATTTCAAGTGATTTAGATTACATTTGGTGTCTAAAGAACAAAATAAACAACAACAACAAAAATGGAAATAAATTCATAGAAACAGAGACTATTTTGAGGGCTACTAGATGGGAGAGTGGGTGGTGGGACAGAGAAAGATGACAAAGGGATTAAGAAATACAAACAATAAAATGCATAGAAGAAAACATAGGAACTAAACTCAAGGACCTGGGACTTAAAGAGGATTTTATGAATTAGACCTCAAAGGCAAAAGAAGTAAAACCAAAAATAAATGAATGGGACTATATCAAATTAAAAAGCTTCTGCACAGCAAAGACACCATCAACAAAGTAAAGAGACAACCATCCGAATGGGAAAATATATTTGCAAACAACACCTCCGATAAGGGCCTAATATTCAAAATATACAAAGAACTCATATGACTCAATAACAACGAAAAAATCAAACTATCCAATCAAAAAATGAACAGAGGACATGAACAGGCACTTTTCCCTAGAGGGCATACAAATGGCCAACAAATACTTGAAAACATACTCAACATTGCTAGCTATTAGGGAAATGTAAATCAAAACCACAATGAGATACCATCTCACATCTGTTAGAATAGCTATAAGCAACAGAACATGTAATAACAAATGCTGAAGAGGATGCGGAGAAATATTAAGGCTTACACACTGCTGGTGGGACTGCAAATTGGTATAGCCACTATGGAAAACAGTATGGAGGGTCCTCAAAAAACTAACAATTGATCTACCATATAATCCAGCAATCCCATTACTGGGTATTTACCCCAAAGACTTGAAAACCCATATACTCAAAATATATTAGCATACCAATATTCATAGCAGTATTATTCACAGTGGCCAGGCATGGAAGCAACCGAAGTGTCTTACAATAGATGATTGACTAAAGAAACAGTGGTACATGTATACAAGGGAACATTACTCAGCCATAAGAAGAGATGAAATACTGTCATTTGAGACAACATGGATGGACTTTGAGATAATCATGCTAAGTGAAATAAGCCAGACAGAAAACATTGAAAATCACATGATATCACTTATATGTGGGATATAAACCTAAAAGCGAAAAATGAACAGGACAAACAGACACTCATGGATATAGGCAATAGACTAGTGATTAACATAGGGTAGGAGAGGTAAGGGAAGGGAAAGGTAGACAGGGTAAAGGGGGTCAAATATGTGGTGACAGAAAGAAATCTAACTATGGGAGGTTAACACATAATGTAAATATATATATATATATATACATTACTGTTAAAGTGTACAGATGATGCGTAGTGAATTTCATTACCAATGTCACCATAAAAATAATTTAATTAATTAAAAAAGATTATATAAGTTTTAAGATATAGTTTTATCATTTTTTATAATGGCTATATGATTTTGTTGTTTTGTTTTAACTTTTTGCTGTTACTGTGGGTTATCATTTTGTTCTACAATATTTTCCATTTGATTACTATCAGAATACAGGAAACTAATGATTTTGAAATTTTTTTCAAATAGTTTTTCCTATATGGAAATCTTGTTTTTCTCTAATTGATTTACATTTGAATCTATTGGGTTTTTCAGATAGAAAACCATATTTTGTGCAAATAATAATTCTGCTTATTTATTTCTGAAATAATTATAACTTATTTTATTCTATTTTCTTAATGAAGTATTTGTTGACAGTAGTAGAAACATAAATACTAATAATTACTGCAGGAAATATTATCTCACTCATAATTTTAATGGTCAGTAGAGTGAGGAAAGGGACAATTAGAATTAGACAGCTACACTCAATCTGTCATCTTACTAATGCATTGATTCCATTATTTTCATCTTTTTATTATGCTTTTCTTTCTAAATGTTTTATCTTGAAAGAGATTTTCTGGAGCAAATTCTTTGATTTTCTTTTAGCGATCAGTCACATCATACGTTTAAAAGCACGTTTCTACTGTGCTATTACATGTTATCAGAAGGATGAGAGGAATATTTGAGATAAGACATCTGAAAGCCTTGGATCCTAGATAGGAAATGGTTAAAAATAAACAAACAAAATTGACAATATAAGTACTGGCAAGGACCCAATTCTGCTGGAAATCACCTATATGCTTGTAGGAATACAAAATAATAGTGCAGTCAATCTGGAGAACATACAGGCATATTGTTATAAAATTATATATGTACTTAACATATGACCCAACAATCTGACACCTCAATATTTCTCCTAGAGAAATGAAAGTTATATTCATACAAAAAGCTCTTCATGATTGTTTATTGTAGCTTTATTCATAATAGCCCAGAACTGGAAACAACCTAAATGTCCCTTGAGTAAGATATGTATAAAGTGTGGCACAACCATGCAATGGAATACTATTCAGTAATACAAAGTATAAAATTATTGACACACAACTGGGATGAATCTCAAATGTATTATCTTAAGCTATAGAATCCAGACTGAATAATTTAGGTATTGTATGATTCCTGGAAAAGACAAATCTATAGGGATAAGGATTGTTGCTAGGAGTTGGGGTAAAGATAAGTGTTGCACAAAGGAATACTTTAGAATAAGAACCTGTTTTGTATTCTGATGATAGAAATGTTTAGATGAATTTATGTATATGTCAAAACATACAAAACTGTACAGCAAAAAAAATGCATTTTACTGGATGTAAATTCAAAAATAAATTTTAAAAATCACACAGAAGGGTCTTCCTTTGAGTTAATACGTGCTTCTTCCTCAGGAAGTTTACCTACTAAAAGCAGAGGTCAGCTTAGACATACCTGTGAGAAAAGCCCATACCAGAGGTTTTCTGTTCACTGCAGAAGCACATGCAATTTTAAGATTTTATATTCATCCAGCTACTTTTCAGAGAAAACAGATATTATTTGTTTGTTTGTTTGTTTGTTTGTTTAAATTTTTTGGGAGGTGTGAAACAACCCTTGGTTGACCTCACAGATTGCAAGGACCTTGTCAGTTTACAATCTCTTTTTTTTTTTAATTTCTTTTTATGCCTACAGCACTTCGTCTTCATAGATGGTCTCCCATCTAGAAAACAGATTTTTAAAAATGATACACAAAAGATTTAAGGAGAGGTAAAGCAAAATGTAACATCTGTGTTCATGAAAAATTATTGAGAGTATGTTACATACTGGACTGAATTTTAAGCCTCTGCTTGTATTCAACATAATGTTTGTTCTTTCACTAATTACATTTAAAATTCTGAGGATTCTTTGTGTCTTCTTCAGCTTAAGTTTAAGTGCTATCCATAATAAGAATAGTTAAATAGAATAATTATTATAATTCTTCTGAATTGTTACTTTTTTATCATTTTTAGCAAAACAATATTTTTAAATAATTTTTAAATTTTTCAATTACAATTGGTATACCATATATTAGTTTCAGGATTACAACACTGTGATTAGACATTTATATAAAATACAAGTGTTCACTCTGATAAATTTAGTACTCATCTAACACCATACATAGTTATTAAAATATTATTAACTATATTCCTTCTGCTATACTTCAAATCTCCATAACTATTTTGTAACTACCAATTTGTACTTTTAAATCTCTTATCCTTTTTTATGCACCTTTTAACCCCACTCCCATCTGGCAACCATCAAAATATTCTCAGTATCTATGAGATTGTTTCTATTTTGTTTGTTTATTTTTTTCTATAGATTCCACATATAAGTGAGATCTTATGGTATTTGACATTCTCTGTCTGACTTATTCAACTCAGCACAATATCCTCTAGGTCCTTCCATATCGTTGAAAGATTTCATTCTTTTTATGGCTGAGTAATATTCTATTGTATAATATACCACCTCTTCTTTATCCATTCATCCATTGATGGATACCCGAGGTTGCCTCCATATATTGACTATTGTAAATAATACTGCAATGAACGTATTGAATTACATGTCCCTTCAAAGTAACGTTTTAGGCTTCTCCAGAAGTGGGATTACAGGGTCCTTTCTTGTCTCTTGTTAAAGCCTTTGTTTTAAAGTTTGTTTTGTCTGATATAAGTATTGCTACTCCAGCTTTTTATTTGTTTATTTGTTTCCATTTTCACAAAATATTTTTTCCACCCCTTTACTTTCAATATGTGTGTTTTTTCATCTGAAGTGAATCTCTTATAGGCAGCATATACAAGGCTTTTTTTTTTAATCTGTTTAGTCACCCTATCTTTTGATTGGAGTATTTAATCCTTTTACATTTGAAGTAATTGTTGATAGATGTAGTTAGATGTAGTTATTGCCATTTTATTATTCATATTTTTATCATTTATTTTTCTTCTCCTTAAAAAAGTCCCTCCAACATTTCCTGTAATACTAGCTTAGTGATAATAAACTCCTTTAACTTTTTCTCATCTGAGAAACTCTTAATCTATCCTTCAATTCTAAATGATAGTTTTTCTGGGTAGAATAATCTTGGTTATAGATCCTGGCTTTTCATCATTTTGAATATTTCATGCCAATCCCTCTGGTTTGCAAAGTTTCTGTTGAGAAATCAGCTGACAATCTATGAGAGCTCCCTTGTAGATAACTAGTTGCTTTTGTCTTGTTACTTTTAGATTTTCTCTTTGTTTTTAACCTTTGGCATTTTAATTATGATGTGTCTTAGTGTGAGCCTATTTGGGTTTATCTTGTTTGAGACTCTCTGAGCTCCCTGGATTTATCTATTTCCTTGACTGGGTTAGGGAAGTTTTCCATTATTATTTTTTTAATAGGTTTTTAATTTCTTGCTCTGTCTCTCTTCTCTTTCTGGTATCCTTACGATGAGAATGTTGGTACATTGATGTTGTCCCAGAGGCCCCTCAAACTATTCTCATTATTTTAGATTCTTTTTTTTTTCTTGTTGCTCTTCTGATTGGCTGTTGTCTGCTACCTTATCTTCTAAATCACTAATTTGATCCTCTGCTTCATCTAATCTATTCTTGATTCCTCCTAAGGTATTCTTTAATTTAGTTATTGTATTTTTTATTTCTGACTTTTTTATGTTTTCTGTCTTCATTTTAATTTTTTCTATATCTTTGTTAATGTTCTCACTGAGTTCATCTACTCTTAAGTTCATTGAGCATCCTTACAACTAATGTTTTGAACTCTGCATCCAGTAGGTTGCTTGTCTTTATTTCGTTTATTTATTTATTTTTTTTCTGGAGCTGTGTTATGTTCTTTCATTTGGGACATGTTTCTTTGTCTATTTCTACTGTCTCCTTGTGTTTGTTTCTGTGTACTAGGTAGGTCTCCTAAATCTCCCATTCTTAGTAGAGTGGCTTTACGTAGTAGGTGTCCTGTGGGACCCAGTTGCACAATCTTGCGAAGTAACCTGAGCCGGGTACTTCGGGTGTGTCACTTGTATGGGTTGTGTGTCCGTTCCTGTTGTAGTTGAGTCTTGGTTGCTGTTTGGACATCAATGAGATGGACTGACCCTCTGGCTAATTGGTTGTAAGGACTGGCCGGTGACAACAGTGGAGGAGCTATTGTGTAGGGGTTGACCCTATGGAGTAGGATTTACTTTAGCAGGGCTATTATGCTTTCCCAGTCTGCTCTTTGGGTATGTTGTCCTCAAACGCGGTTCTGGGTGGTGTTCTTGCTCAGACCAAAGCTGGCCACTGGGTATGCAAGTCAAGACCCCCAGGGAGGGGCCTTACCACAAACCACATTCAGCCACAGTCTGTGCCTTGCTTGGGACAACCTAGATAGAACAACCAATAATCTACCAATGACTTCTACCCACTATGGACTTGGATGTGCCTCAGGAAGCCAAGATGTGAACTCTGGCTAGTTTTCACTAGTGCAAGGTTTGAGGCTGTTCAGCAAGAGGTGAAGGACACACTGAGGCTAAATGCTGCTTGTTTAGGTTTTCTGATTCTTTGAGAGATATTCATGGCTCATTGAGCATAAGCCAAGACAGGCCATTTGTATGGAAAAGTCACTGGAAGTGGCTTGGGTGGGCAAGTTGGGTGGGATGGAGTCTTAGGGAATCACTTAGGCAGGGTGATCAGTGTTAGACAAGTTTATGGAGACTCGGTGATGGTGGCTGCCTGTGTCTGCATGCTGCAGTCGGGGAGGGCTCAACAACAACAAAAAAATGGATTCTGTCAGCACTTCTGTCTGGCAGAAAGCTGCGTCTCCAGCCCTCGCCCTGAAGTTAGACAATTCAGTCACTCTCCAAATGTTTCTGGTGCCTTTTGAGTTGCTGCCCCAGTGGTAGAGCTCAGAGCGATTTTTGTCAATGGGTAAGTCCATGCACTGACCCTTTAAGAGGAATGCCTGGGACTCCTGAAACCCTTCTTGTTTTTTAGCCACAATCTCTGCTGATTTTTACATCTAGATTTCATGAGGTCTTCTCTTCTTAGCACTGAAACCTAAGCTGGCAAGCCCAGTATGGGGCTGGTACTCCTCACCCCTCTGGGGGTACTCCACAGCCAAGATATTTCTTCCAATTTTTAACCACCACACACAGGTATGGGGCCAGCCTGTTCTGCATATCTTCTCCTCCTATTAGTCTCAATGTGGCTTCTTCTGTATGTCTTTAATTATATGCCTTATGTTCATCTAGACTTCAGGTAATTTCTAATAATGATTGTTCTATAGTTTAGTTGTAATTTTGACATGGTCATGAAAAGAGGCAAGCACAGCATCTACCTAATCCACCATCTTGACTCCTCTTAAAATCTTAAATAATGAGATTGCAATTTAGTTTCTTACTTCTTAATTATTCCTATTGAAAAGAAATGAACAAATTTTTTTCACCTATATACAACAATGGCATACACTGACTTGCAAGTTAAGGAAACAGCTCAGTGAAATTTTCTTTGGCCACTCTAAATTCTCTCATTTGGTTTACCATTATTTTCCATGTTATATCCCATAGCCAGATCAATAGTTCTTCAATAATTTTTATATATCCTGTCTCCTGGATCCCTCTTTTATATTTTTTTCTTTTCTCCATTCTCTTTTGTTTTCCAAACATTTTTGTCTAGGATTACAGGTATGGCCTTCTATAGAGTTTCTCTTTCTCATAAGTAACCTTCCTCTCTCTTATCTACTAATAATTGACAAATGAGTGAAGGTATATGAAATCAGGATTACAGATTGGCATATGCAAATGTAGTATGCCAATCAACCAGACAATAAGTATTAGAAAAATTATAGCCAACCCACCAACAAATAAACTTCAGCTAATTGCAAATGTAATATTACAGTACCACTTTTACCATTGGAATTGGAAAATAATATAAAAGTCTGATACCTAGTTTTAACAAGTTCTGAGGAAATGTGCAGTATCAAGCAGGTGGCTACACGTATGAATTGCTATAATCTTTTGGTAAGGCAATTTATTTTGCATATTAGTGTTAAAATAAACATTTTGTGATATAAAATTTCTACTATTAAGAATCTATCTTACCTAAATAAAATGTATGTAAGATTCATACTGCATCATTGCTTTAATCATAATGAACTATAAATATTTCCATTCTGTAAGGGATTGGATGACTAAATTATGGTATGGTCATTCTAAAATTTAAAGAGAAAAATTTATATCTATGTCTATTGGCCTAGAAAGCTCTCCATGATATATTGTTCTTTGGAAAGAATGTTGAAGAACAATAAATATAAGATGATTAAATATTCACACAAAGAATAAAAAGCCTAAAACTTAGTAATCTTTACTGGATGTTTGTAATATTACAGAGAAAGGAATGAGATTGGGGATGGTTACAACTGGAGGGGAGATTGTTTGCTTATTTAAACAAATTAACCAAAAGTCAGCATCTTTTAATGAGGTTAGAAATGTGATTACTTGTGTGATTATAGGGAAAAGTATTGTAGTGGGGAGGATACATACAAGCACACAAAATTCGTTACCAATTGGATGAGGGTGATTGTTTCCTCTACCTTGTGACACTAGAGAGCCATTATAGCACAACTGTTAAGAACATATGGCTTATACCATAACTATGTGTTTGAATCTTAACTCACTATTTACAATATGTGTAATGTCCGACAAGTTTAGTAAATCACTCAGTGCTTCAGCTTCCTCAGTAAAATAGGTTAATAATAATACCTGATGAATAAACAGATTATGAGGATTACATGAACTAATAATATATATTTAATGCTTGGAATATTCCCTGTTACAAAGTAACCACTCAATAAATGTTAGATTCTATTCTAAAATAACAAGTCATATGAATATCTCACTTATTAGGACATAGTATTCTAAAAGAAGTATATATGCAAGTAAATCTAGGACATAGTATTCTAAAAGAAGTATATATGCAAGTAAATCTGGTATGTATGTGTGTGTGTGTGTGTGTGTATAATCAGTGATTTACTTGTGATATACATATTTATCAGTGATTTACACTGAGAATAAGATTATAGCACTTTATTTTATTATTTTTCATAATTTAGAAAATGAATATATATTATTTATTCAGATGAAAAGCCAAAAAATTATTACAAGTAATATATGCTTGATACTGAGGCAAATAAAGATAAACCACCTCTAGCTCACCATACAAAAATATCTAAGGCCAAGTCCTAGATTTCAGCCAAATATAATTCCACATTTCTTAAGCTCTAACTAGGATGACTATATAATTTATCACCCAATCCAGGGCACTTCTGAGAGGGAAATAGGGCACTCTATATATAATTACACCTAGAAAACAGATCTTAAAAGGGACTGTCTGAGTATCTAGGATACATTGTCACACTAGCCCTAATAGACTCGCCCTTGACATACCTACACTCACCCACTGTGTCCCAGTATATCTATGTTTGCCTCAGATTCACAATGGTCACTAAGGGCACTCTGGTTCAGACTACTGTCATTCTTAATTTGGATTAATCCAATAGCTGTATAAAAGACTTCCTTTCTTCTGTTCTTATTTTAATTCACTCATCAAAGCCATCAGAGTAATCATTTTTAATATATTTTAAATCACGTCACTTTTCTGCTGTTTCTCCAATGACTTTCTAAGTCACTCAGAGTAAAATTTAGAGTCTTTTCAATGGTCCTTATAAGAACCCACACTATAAGAATGTCCCCTATCTCCAAGTAAAGATCTCATTGATTCTCTAACCTTACCTCCCACTATTACCCTATCATTAATTTGCCTCCAGCAATACTGACTCCTTATCTGTTCTTCGAACGTAAAGACATGCCTCTACCTGAGGGTCTTTGCACTTTTTGCTCCCTCTGCTTTGTGCACTCATTCTGCCAATATCTATGGGGCTTACTCCCTCATATTTTTCAGTTCATTCTCAAAGTCTCATTCCCCACAAAGTCTACCCAACCACTTTATTTAAAATTGCAAATCACTTGCCCCTCTGATACTCTCCATTCTTTTACCTTATTTTACTTATTTTCTTTTTCAATTCACTAGAATGTAAGTGACTATAAAGTTAAGAATTGTCTTTTGACCTCACTGCTGTATCTACAGTCCTTAGAACAGCAGTGGCCACATAGTCAGAGCCTAATATATGTTTGTTGATTAACGGTGAAGAAAAACTTCATCTGCTTCTCTAATTTTGTCAATCACAGACTTGTTTATATTCTTGTTACAGGAACTAAACCCTATTCTTTTTGGGCCATGCCTAATGCCATAACTTTTATGAACATATTGCCTGTCCATTCTGAAAAAGCTCATGAATCTAGTAATAACCACAAGCTTTATGGTATAACTGTGTGCCAATTTGTTAAGAAACATCTTATCTCATATATTTTAAACAGGTGGGGTAGGAATTTGGTATCTGTTATCTGTGCTGGTGCAAATCTTTATTTTATAGTCACTAATTCCTCAGAGGAGTAATAAAGGAAGACGGCAAGAGAAGAAAATCTCCAGATTCATTTTTGTGTGATGATTTCCCAAGAGCAACATTATCAGAACAATGCATGCACCACATGGAGGTAGGAGGCCTTAAGAATGTGTGGATTTGTTTCCACAAACAAATTTACTCAATTCTATTGCCTTTACAATTTTACATCCTTGATTACACATTTATAAAACTGCCTCTTCTTTTGAACATAAATACAATGATTTGAAAATTTAATTGTGCATGTTTATCAGGTACCTAATTTATTTTACTTGCTAGTTACTAATTACAAATGAAATATAAATTAATCACAAGCCATATATTTTGTGTTAACTACTGCAAGAAAAACTTTTTGTAGGTTTAATCAACATTGAAGTTATCAGAAATAATAAGCCTCATGTCAAATATTTCTTATATACACTCTTTGTCAACCCAGACATCCAGGAATATACATTGAAAAGCAAAAACAAATTATATTAGAAGTAATATATTCTTGATACTGAGGCAAATAAAAATAAATCACCTCCAATTAGCAATGGTTTATGTATATATCCATAAAATGGGACAAAATATATAAATCTCATGGTAATTTTCTTTTGAGAAGTATTCATGTTATTAACAAGTATTTTAGCTTAACTTGCTCTAGTGCCACTAAGTTTATTTATTACAAGACTAAACTTCATGAAATCAACACTCGTATTCATCATTTTATATGTAGGTGTATTAGTCTCCTAAAGCTTTTGTGACAAATTACCATAGTTTCAACATCCTAAACAACTTACATTTAGTTGCTCATAGTTTTGGAGGCCAGAAATTTGAAATTAAGATGTCTGTAATACCACACTATCTCATCACACTTTGGGGAAGAATCCTTCCTTGTCTCTTCCTGTCTGTGGTGACTGGCCAGCATTCTTTGGTGTTCCTTGACTTGTGATTGCTTAATTCCAGTCTCTTAACATTATCTTTTCCTTTGCGTTCTTGTCTGTCTCAAAACTTTCTCTGCCTTTTTTTTTAAGAATACATGCTATTACAAAAATGCATGCCAGATAATACAAGGTAAGTGCCACGTCACAAAATGATGAACTTAATCATATATTTTGCCATATAAGGTAATGCACTCTATTTTGCATGTAAGACAATATTTACAGTTTCTAAGGATTAAGAAGTGAACGTGTCATTGGGGTTTAATTTTTTCAGCCTACCACAATAAGACAGTGCCTGATACATAATAGAAAGTTGGTAAATTAGTCCCTTATATACCTTGAGCAAGTGTCTTTTTCTCACTCCCACTCTCCTCTC
>NW_024355695.1:1239822-1257741 GCF_902729225.1 Pteropus medius | reverse complement strand
AAATGCTGTGCTTGCCTCCTCCCATGACCACATTAAAATTATAACTATATTATAGAACAATCAACATGGAGAACCATCTTAAAACTAACTGAACAGAACTTCTATAGCTTAAGATAAAAAGAAAAGGCCACGTAAAGACTGCTAGAAAGGGCAGAGACCTGAAACGTGCTGGCCTAACTCCCATGTGTGGCAGTTGGGCATCGAAAGGGATATCTTGGCTGTGAAGTCACCCCCTCCGCCTGAGGAGAGAGGTCCCAGGCCAACATCAGGCTCCCCAGTTCACAGTTCCAGTGATGGAAAGAAGAGTCCCCACAATATCTGGCTGTGAAAATCAGTGGGCATTCCATCCATCCAAGTAAGACGGAAGGAGGCTGGAAACCCAGGTTACTGGAACAAGATAATACTCAAAAAATAATTGAATGAAATGGAGTAAACCAACCTATGAGATACAGAGTTCAAAACACTAGTTACAATGATGCTCAAAGAATTTAGTGATAACCTTAACAAATAAATAATAAGCATAAAGAAGACATTAACATCATACAGAAAGAACTAGTCAGAAATGAAAAAAAAAAACAAACTGAAATGAAGAATGCACTAGAAGTAATCAACAGCAGATTAGATAAAACGCAGAATCGAATCTGCAATTTGGAACACAAGGTAGCAGAAAACACCCAACTGCAAAAGCAACAAGAAAAAAAGAATAAAAAAAATGAACATAGCTTAAGGGGTCACTGAGACAACATCAAGAGTAAGAACATTTGCATTATAGGGGTACCAAGGGGAGAAGAAAGAGAACAAGGGATTATGAACCTATTTAAAGAAATTATGCTGGAAAACTTCCATAACCTGGTGAAGAAAATAGACATACAAGTCCAGGAACACAGAGAGTACCAAAAAAGATGAAGCCAAAGATGCCCACACCAAGATACATCATAATTGAAATGCTAATTGTTAATGACAAAGAGAGAACCTTAAATGCAGAAAAAAAATAGTTACCTACAAGGGACCTCCTATAAGACTTTCAGTTGAATTCTCAATAAAAACTTTTCAGGCCAAGAGGGATTAGCAAAAAAATTTTCAAAGTGATGAAAAAAAAAGGACCTACAACTAAGACTACTCTACTCGGCAAGGCTATTATTTAAAGAAGTTGAAGGAGAGATAAAGAGCTTCCCAGACAAAACAAAACAAAGCAAAACAACAACAACAACAACAACGACGACGACGACAACAACAACAACAACAAAAACTAAGGGAATTTATCACCACGGAATCAGTATTACAAAAAATGTTAAAGGGACTTCTGTAAGAATAAAAATAAAACAAGGTAAATAATAAAATGACAATAAGTATATACCTATCAATAATCACTTTAAATGTGAACAGATTTAATGCTGCAATTAAAAGACAAAGGGTAACTGAATGGATAAGAAAATAAGATCTTTACATATGTTGCCTACAAGAGATTCAGGTCAGATCAAAATGCACACAGAGTAAAAGTAAAGAAATGGAAAAAGATATTTCACACAAATGAAAACAACATAAAAGCTGGAGTAACAGTATTTATATCAGACAAAATACATTTTAAAGCAAAGGCTATAATAAGTGACAAAGAAGGACATTTTGTAATGAAAACAGGATCAATTCAACAAAATGGTATAACCCTAGTAAACATTTATGCATCCAACATAGGAGTACCTAAACATTTAAAGTAAATATACTGACATAAAGGAGAGATTGACAGTAATACAGTCATAGTTGGGGACTTTAACACCAATAAGGAAACAGTGGCTTTAAATGACACACTGGACTGCATAGATCTAATTGATATTTTTTGAGCATTTCATACCAAAGTAGCAGAATCTATGTTCTCTTCAAGTATACATGGAAAATTTCCCAAGATAAACCATGTTAGGACACAAAACAAGTCTCAGTCAATTTTAAAAAGTTTGAAATCATACCAAGTGTCTTTTTCAAACACTATAGTATGAAACTAGAAATTAACTACAAGGGGAAAAAAACTGAAAACACACAAATTTATGGAGGCTAAATAACATACTACTAAACAATGAATAGGTTACCAATGAGATCAATAAAGAAATCAAAAGATACTCTGAGACAAAGAAAATGAAAACACAATGATCCAATGTCTATAGGATACAACAAAAGCAGTCTTAAGAGGGAAATTCATAGCAATACAGGCTTACTTAAGAAACAAACACATATCTCAAATAAACAATACCTTTTCTGGTTTAAGAATCATGGTAATGGTGGCCTCATAAAATGAGCTTGGGAGCCTTCCCTCCTCTTGAATTTTTAGGAATAGTTTAAGAATAGTTGTTATTTCTTCTTTGAATATTTGGTAAAATTTACCTGTGAATCCATCCAGTCCAAGACTTTCAATTGTTGGAAATTGTTTTGATTACTGATTCTATTTCAATAGTAGTAATCAGTTTATTTGGATCTACTTTTTTTTTTTTTATTCAGTCCTGGGAGATGGTATATTTCTAGAAGTGAATTCATTTTTATTTTCAGGTTGTTAAATTTGTTGGCATATAATTGTTCATAACATTTTCTTGCAATCCTTCATATTTCTATGATGTCTGGTCTAGTGTGTTACTTAAGGACACTATTTCCTCATTCATTTTCAGTTTGGAAGATCTGTACATTGGTGTCTATGGAGTATTAAACTCTCCTACAATGAGTGTATTACTGTCAATCTCTTCCTTTATATTGATCAATATTTACTTTATATATTTAGGTGTTCCTATGTTGGGTGCATAAATGTTTACTAGGGTTGTGTCCTGCTGTTGAATTTATCCTTTTATCATTATGCAATGTCCTTATTTGTCTCTTATTATAGCCTTTGTTTTAAAGTCTATTTTGTCTGATATAAGTATGGCTACCTCAAGTTTTGTTTTCACTCCCATTCTCATGAAATATATGTTTCAAACCTTTTACTTTTACTCTGTTTGTATCTTTTGATCTTCAGTGGGTCTCTTGTAGAAAGTATATGTATGGGTCTTGTTTTCTTATCCATTCAGGTACACTATGTCTTTTGATTGGAGCATTTAAATCACTTACATTTAATGATATTACTGATAGGTTCATAGTTATTGCTATTTTACTATTTATATTTGTTTTCCTCCTTCTTTCTAAAGAAGTCCCTTTAACATTTCTTGTAATTCTAGCTTGATGGTATTTATTTATTTTTATTTTTTAGCTTTTTCTGTCTTGGAAGCTCTTTATCTCACATTCAATTTTAATTGATAGCATTGCTGGATATTGTAGTTTTAGTCGTAGGGTATTTCTTTACATCTCTGAATATTTCGTGCCAATCCCTTCTGACCTGCAAAGTTTCTGTTGAGAAATCGGCTGACAGTCTTATGGAAGCTCCCTTGTAAGTAACTAGCTGCCTTTTTCTTGCTGCTTTTAAGATTCTCTCTTTGTCTTCAACCTTTGCCATTTTATTTATCATGGGTCTTAGTTTGGGCCCGTTTGTGTTCATCTTCTTTAGAACTCTGTGCTTACTGAACTTGTATTTCTATTTTATTCACCAAGTCAGGCAGGTTTTCAGTCATTATTTTTTTCAAATAAATTCTCAATCCTTGCTCTTTCATTTCTCCTTCTGGTATCCCCATGATATCGGTGTTGTTACACTTAATATTATCCCAGAGATCCCATAAACTTCTCAATTATTGATTCTTTTTTCTTTTTGCTGTATTGAATTTGTGTTTTCTGCTACCTTATCATCCAAATTGCTATTTCGATCCTTTGCTTTATCTGATCTACTGTTGTTTCTTTCTAATGTATTCTTCAATTCAGCTTTTGTTTACTTCATTACCGACTGGTGTTTTTTATGGTTTTTATGTCCTTTTTATACTTATTATCTCTTTGTTGAAGTTCTCACTGAAGTTATCTATTTTTTTCCCCTAAGTTCATTGAGTATCCTTCTAACCTGTATTTTTAATGCTGTATCTGGTAGGTTGCTTGATACCATTTCATTTACTTCCTTTTCTGGCTTTTTTCTCCTGTTATTTCATTGGGATATGTTTTTTTTGTTTTGTTTTGTTTTGTTTTCTCATTTGGGCTGCCTCTCTGTGTTCTTGTCTATATGTCAGTTTTATTTGTTATGTACTCCATTCTTGGCCATGTGGCCTTATGTAGTAAGTGCCCTATATGGCCCAGTGTGGAGAGCGGATTGCAAATCGACAAGGTCCTTGCAATCTGTGAGATCAACCAAGGGTTGCCTCACCTCTAGGAAAGGAGAAGTGCGAACTGATCAGAGGACAATGTGGTGTTGCTCCGAGGCAGGGAGTTTGCTCATAGCCTCAAGCAGACAGAAATGAAAAAGATTATAGCAGGATGTGTAGGTTGGGTGGCGATAATCTTATTTTAGTTAGCAATTGTATGCTCTTGTATAAAAGCAGCTTGCAAAAATAAAATCACGCCATTGCTTTACCATCAGTGGACGATGGTCCTCCTGATCTCAGCTTTCTATCTTCTTTCTTTTCTTAATCTCCCACCATTCCCACTCAGGAACATTATCCAGAGGCACGTTGGACATGGCAGGATTTACCACTTACTGGACGTGGCAGCCCAGTGGTACATTCTCCCTGTTCACCTGCATAGGGTGTTTCAAGAATGTCTTTTATGTGGTTTGTATATGCTCTCCTGTTGTAGTTAAGCCTTGATTGCTGTTAGCACATCAGAGGGTGATATTGAGTCTCCATCTGACTGGCTGTAAGGATGGGCCACACCCAGAGGGTATAAAATGCTGTGTGGGGACTGGCTCCACCAAGTGGGATTAACCCCAGAGGGTTTGTGTGCCTGTTGAGACCAACCTTTCTGTGCACCTCTTGGAGGATAACCAGATTATGCTCTGTTGTCTGATGCCAGCCTCTGTGTGTGTTGCTCCTGAGGCCCTTTGTGAGGGGTTCCTGTGCAGGCCAAGGTCAGCCACTGCCTGTGACTGGCTTGGGGCTACATGGTAGTAGTTATAAAATGACTTGTGGTTGGTTGCTGTCTATGCTGGACCTGGAAACATGTGGGAGAGTTGACACTGTGAATCGAGGCCAGCTTAGGGTTGCATAGTAAAAAGTCCAGGACATCCAAAGGCTTGAGGCTTCCTGCTAGCTTCCCATAAGGCTCAGCTGCTGAAGACTTCTTGGGTGGTAAACGAGTTTGGTGAGGCGAGGTCCAAGGAAGTCACAAGGGTGGAGTAAGTAGAATTCTCAGGTTAATGAAAATTCAGATTGTAGATGATTGCTGAGCCTGTGGCCACTCAAAAATGTCTCAAATCACACTGTGGCTAGCTGCCACCTGCTTTGAGTCCACAGACCCCCAAGATTTGTTCATGAAATACTGCAGCTCAGGCCATGGCTGGTTTCCCGCCACCAGAATTGTCTCAGGAGGTGCATGAGCCAAGGCCTGTTGATTGCTGCTAAAAGGGCCTTATGCCAAGAGGGTTGGGTTGGGCTTGTAGCCCAGCCAAGAAAATGCCTCTTACAATTCAGGAGTTAGGTGAGTTAGGGTTCCGAGAGAGTCACCAGGGTGGAAGTAGCAAACTTCACCAGGCCAATGTTATTTTGGATTTGGCCATTTGGGAGAAGACTCAACACAGACAAGATGGTGCCTACCTGTTGGCTGCACAGAATGAAGTCTCAACACTGGAATAATGGTGGCTGTACCTCCAGCCCTCGCCCTAAAGCCACTCAACTCAGTCTCTCCCTATATGTCTCTGGCACCTCCCAAGCTTCTGTCCTTTCTCCGGAGGCCAAGGGTGATTTCTTGTGAGTAAGACTGTGTGCAGGCCATTTAAGGGGCATTTGGGTTTCCAGCATCCTTCCATCTCACCTTTTGGGTCAGAATCCCCACTGATTTTCACTGTCAGATTTTGTCCTCTTCCAAGTACTGGAACCCTGAGCTGGGGAGGCCCACTGTGAGGCTGGGACCCCTTGCTACTCCAGGAGGCCTCCATGGCTGAGATATCCCTCCTGATGCTTGACCACCACACACAGGTGCTGGGCCAGCCCATTTTGCATCTCCACCCTTTCAACAGTTTCAGTGTTGCCTCTTGTTCATATCCTTAGTTATAGGAGTTATGTTCAACTAGTTTTTAGATGGTTCTCCTGGTTTATTGTTCTATAATTTAGTTGTAATTTTAATGCAGTCATGGAAGGAGGCAAGCACAGTATTTACCTACTCTGCCATCTTGACTGTAACCTCTTGCTTTTTCAAGACATTCTTCTAAGGAATTTATCAAAATCATTAAAATTAAAAGCAAATCATTCTCTATACTGAGGCAGGAATATTTTGGAGGGATGAGTAACCTGGAAGACCTCTAAGGAGATTGTTGAAACAGTCTTGAAAAGTGGTGATAAATACATAGGACTAATGTTGTGTCAGTGGAAATACAAATAAAAAACAGATTCAACCGACATTTATAAGGCTTTAGGAATTTATATGGGTGAAGAACTTATAATTATCAAAGATTAAAAACATGGTTTTGGCTTGAGAAACTTGGTAAACGGGTGATCCCATTATTGAGAAATGAACAGTTTTGCATGGGGTAGGGTTAATAGAAGAATAGAAGTCTCATTTGGATTGGTTATTTTTAAAGGGGAATGAGGACCTTTTGTTCCTCATACCTAGGCAAATGGACCCTATGTGAGATTATAGATTCATTAGCCCTTGGAAATTCTAAATCAAATTTATAAATATAGTATTGTGTTACTACCGTTATTAATTTTAAGTAGTATTGTCCACACCTTATCTTTGGTTTCTGCATCTGAGAAATTGATACAGTGGAAATTCTATGGGCATTGAATTAGAAATTTCTAATTTAAATCCCAGATCTTCCATTTTCTAGATTCTTAAACTTGGGAAAATTACCTTTTTTAGTATTTTTTTTCTTATCTATAAAATTAGTACAGTAGTATATATTTTATAGAATTCTTCTGAGAATTAAATTAGAAGTGGTCATAGCACATGTTGGCACTGAACATGTTTCCAATCTATTTATTTTCTCATCTTCTTGCTTTCATAGATGAGATCTAACATCATCATAATAATAACATATTAGGTGTATTGTAATTTTTAACTTATAAAGCAATAACACTGTAACTTTTGATTTCTTACTTAATGTACACTGATATACCTCATTATATAAAGTCGATATGCTTATATAATGTTCATTTTTCCTAAAAAAATATTTTCAAATGTATTGGAGAAGATAATAATTTAATAGAATTCTATTATGAAACATATTGTAAAATTAAAAGCTATTCTCTCATTCATTTATTCCTTTCCCCTTATTTTCATGTAGTTGTCATTTTAGGAATATGGTTTCTATTATAAATAAATCTATTTATTAATAAAGTTAAATATTGGGGTTCTTCATATAAATATACAGAAGTGAAATAATTGGGTCTTTTTTTGTCTCCTGTTATAACCTCTGTTTAAAGTCTACTTTATCTGGTATAAGTATTGCTACAACAGCTTTTTGTTTGTCTGTTTGTTTTCATTTTTATAAACCATAATTATTCATCCCTTTATTTCCAGTGTGTGTGTGTCTTTCAATCTGAAGTGAGTCTTTTGTAGGCAGCATATGTAAGGGTTTTGTTTTCTTATCCATTCGGCCACCTTATTTTTTGATTGGAGCATTTAATCATTTACATTTAAAGTAATTGTTGATAGATATGGTTATTGCTATTTTATTATTCACAACTTTGATCTATTTTTCCTCTTTTCTTTTTCTTAAAGAAGTCTCTCCAACATTTCTCGTAATATTGGCTTGGAGGTGATGACCTCCTTTAGCTTTTCTTGTCTGGAAAGCTCTTTATCTGTCCTTCGAATCTAAATATTAGCTTTGCTGTGTGAGTAATCTTGGTCATGCATCATTGCTTTATTTCACTTTGAATATTTCCTGCCAATCCCTTCTGGCCTGCAAAGGTTCTGTTGAGAAATCAGTTGACAGTCTTATGGAAGCTCCCTTGTAAGTAACTAAATGCTTTTCTCTTCTGCTTTTAAGATTCCCTCTTTATCTTTAAGCTTTGCCATTTTAATTATGATGTATCTTGGTGTGGAACACTTTGTTTAGGACTCTCTGAGCCTCCTGGGCTTGTATATCTATTTCTTTTGCCAGGTTAAGAAAGTTTTCAGTCATTATTTCATTAAATAGGTTTTCAATTGTTTGCTCTCTCTCTTCTAGTATCCTTATGATGTGAATGTTGTCCCACAGGCCCCTTAAACCATCTTCATTTGGGGGAGTCCTTTTTTTCTTGCCATTGTTTTGATTGGGTGTTTTCTGCTACCTTACCTTCTAAATTACTGAATTGAACATCTGTTTCATCTATCTATTGTTAATTCTACCTAAGGTATTCCTCATTTCAGATATTGTACTCTTCATTTCTGACTAATTATTTTTATGTTTCTTTTTTATCTCCACATTTATGATTTCTATCTTTTTGTTAAAATTATCACTGAGTTTATCTACTCTTCCCTTAAGTGCATTGAGTATCCTGATAACCAGTGTTTTGAGCTCTGCATGTGGTAGATTACTTGTCTCCATTTTGTTTAGTTCATTTTCCAGAGTGTTGTTCTGTTCTTTCATTTGGGACATGTTTCTTTGCTTTCCCATTTTGTCTGCCTACTTGTGTTTGTTTCTATGTATCAGGCAGGGCTACTATGTTTCCCAGTGTTAATAGAGTAGCCTTATGAAGTAGATGTGCTGTGGGTCCTATTGGCACAGTCTTCCCTGGTCACCTGAACCAAGTCCTCCAGTTATGTCCCTTGTATGGGTTGTATGTCCCCTCCCATTGTAGATGAGTTTTGGTTGTGGTATGCTCATCAAAGAGAAGGATTGACTCTAAAGCTGATTGTTTATGGTGACTGGCTTTGACCTGTGGAGGAGCTATTGTGTAAGAGTGAACCCTACAAAGCACAATTTGCTTAATCAGGGCTCTGGTGCCTGCCCTTTCTGCACTTTGAGTGTGTCACCCTTAGATATAACCCCTGGTGATGCTCTGGCGCAGACCAAAGCCAGCCAGTAGGCTAAAAGGCTGGAACCTTTTGGGAGGGGCCCTGCTGCAGGCCGAGTTCAGTTGCAGCTTGTGTCCTGCCTGGGGCCATCTGGCATGAGCAACCAAGCGATCTTCAGATGGTTGCCTATCATACTAGGCTTGGAAGTGCTTTGAGAGGTCACATTGCAAACTGATCCCTGCTGCCACTAGTGCTGGGCTTGGGGATGTTTGTCAAGAGTTATAGATCATGCTGAGGCCGGATGCTGCTTTTTTGGGTTTTGTGAATCTTTGAGAGATTTTATGAGAGTCCACAGCATAATCTAATATAGGCTGTTTGTATGGAAAGCCACTGGAAGCATCTTAGGTGGGCCTGTACTTTCGAATGGGCAGGATCTCGGGAAATCACCAAGGCAGGGTGGCAAGTGTTAGCTGTTAGCTTAGATATGGCACCTGCCTGGGTATGAAAGCCTGTCATGGGAGGGTTCAACAAAGGAAATTAAATTCTGTCAACACTTCTGTCTGGAAGAAAGCTGCCCCTTCAGCCTTCGTTCTGAAGCCAGACAAATTGGTTACTTTCCATATATCCTTGGCACTATTTGAGTTGCTGTTCCAGAGCTGGAACCCAGAGCAAGTAAGTTTATCTGTGAGTAATTCCAAGTATGGACTCCTTAAGAGAAAAGTTTGCAACTCCCTCAGTCCTTAGTCTCACTCCGCCACAATCTCTGCTGGTTTACACAGCCAAAAGTTATGGGGACTTCTCTTCCTGGTACTGAATCCCTGGACTGGGGAGCCTGGTGTGGATCTGGCACCCTTTACTCTTCCAGGGGTCCTCCACAGCAGATATTTCTCCCGATTCTCAACTACCACATGTGGGTGTTGGGCTAGCCCATTTTGCATTTCTGTTCCTCCTATCAGTCTCTAGGTGGCTTCTTTTGGATGTTCCTATTTTTAGGATTTCTGTTCATCTAGACTTCAGGCAACTCTCAATAATGATGGTCTGTTGTTTAGTTGTAATTTTGATGTGGCTGTGAGAGGAGGCAAGCACAGCATTTACCTACTCCACCATCTTGACCAGAAACCTGTTTTAACTTTTAAAACTTAACTATTATTGTCCTGTCCAGTATTCCTCAACCCTTATTTTGGAAACTAGTCCAACCCCTACTCCAGCCAGCTTGTTACCAAAGACTTTTATTTTTTATGTTCTCGTTAGCCTTTATTCTCTAGGCCACAGGTGAAAGATCAAGGCATTAGTATTTGACTGCAAGCTTGCCTAATTATTTTCTTCTATAGAGGTTTTGAATTTATAATCCAAGAGAACAATGTCTCTTTTATGGTAAAACTATAAGTTAAATCCTTAGAAGCTATTGGCAACTGCAAATAGTGTCATATAGCAAGAGCTGATTTGTGGTGAAAGACAATGAAACATATTCAGAGACAAATAGTTCTGAGTGACAACATTTGGATTTCTGGTCCAGTTGCTCCTGAGACAAAGTTACTCTCCTGTCATTTCCACAGCTTGGTTGTTCAATTCTTCTTTGAATTAATGAGCTAATAATCTCATTTAAAGCTAGTTTTGGTTGAGTTTCTAAAACTTGCATCAATAGGAGTCTTATTTTAAACACAGTATTGAATATCTTTGAGCATAGAACATGATCTGTATTTGAGAAGAACATGATCTACATGTTTAAAGAAACTGAAGGAAATGGCCTTGATAAGACATCAAGTTTTAGCTTATTTCTGAAGAAAATTAATTGTGAGAAAGATGGCCAGAGAGTTACAATCATATGAAGAAGCAGATGAATCTCACCATAAAAAAAAAAAAAAAAAAAAAAAAAAAAGCTTGGAACATTATGAAAATCTCTGTATAGAAAAGAAAACATATTAAAAGAAATGCATAGAAAACAGAGATTTAACATTTGATACAAGTTTTACTAATTTTAGTGAAGCTAGGCAAAATTGATGAATTTTGTGAGAAAATAGATTATGCAACATCATGTTTTAAGTATGACATGAAAATAATGCAGCAGTTTCTAGAGTAGTCCATTCTTAAAATATTCAAGGAATTTTTCATGGCTGAAACATAAGCAAACCTAAAAAAAAAACTTGTTTTAGTGTGCCATCAATGGCAATTTTTCATCAAATATTTTAATGATGTAGAATGTCCTATCCACCCTTTTGTGTAAGAATTTGTAGTCTTGTGATTGGATTCTTCAACATGGTAATTCTCTGGCTCAAAAACTATATATTTTTTTAAATATATTTGACCAAAACTAATTTTATTCAGATTGATCATCTATTTCCATTACCTGATTATGGTGTTCTATGACTATGTATTTTTTTTTTTTACTAACAATGTAATCCATCTTCCAAGGGTAAATATTTATTATAATTGAGGATATGTAAAGTGAGATTAAAATGTCTAAAAAATCAAGAAAGCTTTACAATTTCTGGTCAATATGATGTAGTAGGTAGACTGTGCTTGTCTCCTCACACAACCACATCAAAATTACAACTAAACTAAGAACAGCCATCATCGAGAGTCACCTGAGGTCTGGGTGAACAAAAGTCCTACAAAGGGGGATGTACATAAGAGACCACCAAAGACTGGTAAAAGGAGCAGGGACATGAAACCAGCCAGTCCCATAACTGTGTTTGGTGGTTGAGAATCAGAAGATAAATCTCAGCTGTGGAGGTCTCCCCTGAGGAGCAAGGGGTCCCAGCCCCAAACCAGGCTCCCCAGCCTAGAGTTACAGTGCTAGAAAGAGAAGTCCCCATAACTTCTGGCTATGAAAATCAGTGGAAATTCTGGTTGAGTGAGACTAAGGGCTGTGGCAGTCACCAACATTCCTCTTAAATGGCCCGCATGCAGATTTACTCACTGATGGATTCACACACTCTGAGCTCCAGCACTGAAGCATCTGCTCTAAAAGTACCAGGAACATCTGGTGAGGAACTGAATAATCTGGTTTCGAGATGTGGATTGGAATAGCAGTTTTCTACCAGACAGAAGTGCTAGCAAAAACCATTGATCTTTGTTGAGCTCTTCCCCTTCCTAGCATGCAAACATAGGCGGCTGCCATATGTGAGTATCCATAAACCTGTCTAACTCTGATTGTCCTGCCCTGGTGATTATCTGAGACCCTGACCCACCCAACTTGGCCTACCCAAGCTGCTTCCAATGTTTTTTATTTTTTTTTTCCCATACAAATAGCCTGTCTTACCTCATGCTGGAGACTTTCCTAAAATTTCCCAAAGGTTCATATAACCTAAGCTAGCAGCATCTGGCCTCGAAATATCTCTAACTCTTGCTGTGCAGCTCCAAACCTGGCATTAGTGGCAGCAGAACTCAGTTTGCAACTTGGCCTCTTGAGGCACATTTAAGCCCGGCACAGGTGGTGACCATCTTTAGATTGCTTGGTGACTCTTGCCAAGTGGCCCTGGGCAGTGCACAGGCTGTGGCTGAACTTGGCCTGTGGCCAGGCTCCTTCTTGGAGGCTCTTAGGGAGGCACATCCAGAGCTAGAGCACCACTCAGGGCTGCATCCAAGGACTACACATCTAAAGGGCAGATTGTGCAGGCACCAGAGTCTTGCTAAAGTGAATCCTGCTCCATAGGATCAGACCCTCACTGGCCAGTTCTCAAACCACTTAGCCTGAGTGTTGATCTCTCTCACTGATATGCAACCAGCAGCTAAGGCTCAATTACAACAGGAGGGTACAAACAACCCATACAAGGGACACACCTGGAACATTTGGCTCAGGCAACCAGAGAAGATTGCACCATTGGGCCCCACAGGACAGCTACTACATAAGGTCACTCTACTAAGACCAGGAGACATAGCAGCCCTACCTAATACATAGAGCCAAACACAGAGAAGCAGTTAAGCAGCTAATAAGAAGAGAAAGAAACATGTCTCAAATAAAAGAACAGAACAAAGCTCTAGAAAATGAAGTAAACAAGAGAGGAAACAAACAACCTACCAAATACAGAGTTCAAAATAGTGATTATAAAAATGCTCAATGACCTTAGCAGAAAAATAGATGAACTCAGTGAGGACTTTAATAAAGAGATAGAAAGAATAAAAATAGAAACAGAAAACATAAAAAAAGAATCAGTCAGAAATGAAGACTACAATGACTGAAGTGAGTAATACTTAGAGGGGATCAACAGTAGATTACATGAACCAGAGGATCAAATTTTCAATTGAGAAGATAAATAGCAGAAAATTCCCAATTGAAACAGCCACAGGAAAAAAGAAACCTAAGAATGAGAATAATTTAAGGGGCTTCTTGGACAACATCAAGCATACCAACATTTGCATCATAAGAGTATTGGAAGGAGAAGAGAAATTGCAAGGAATTGAAAACCTATTTGAACAAACAATGACAGAAACTGTCCTAACTTGGAAAATAAAATAGACACCCAAGTGCAGGAAGTGTAGATTGTCCCAAACAAGAAGAACTCAAAGAGGCCCACAGCAAGACACATCATAATTAAGATGCCAAATGTTAAAGACAAAGAATCTTAAAAGCAGCAAGATCAAAACATCTAGTTACTTACAAGGGAGCTCCCATAAGATTGTCAGATGATTTCTCAACAGAACTTTTGCAGGCCAGAAGGGATTGGCAGGAAATATTCAAAGGAGTAAAAAGTAAGAACCTACATTCAAGATTATTCTACTCACCAAAGCTAAGATTTGGAATTGAAAGACAGATAAAGAGATTCTCAGACAAGAGAAAAGCTAAAGGAGTTTATCACCACCAAACTAGTATTATAAGTAATATGAAAGGGACTTCTTTAAGAAGAAGAACAAAAAAAAGAGAGAGAAAATATGAATAATAAAATGGCAATCAGTACATATCTATTAACAATTACTTCAAATGAAAAATGAGTAAATGCTTCAATCAAAAGATAGCATGTCTGAATGGATAAGAAAACAATCCCTTGCATATACTTACCTACAAGAGACTCGCTTCAGATTGGAAGACACACACACAGACTGAAAGTAGAGAAGGAAAAAGATATTTCATGAAAATGTTAATGAAAAAAAAATCTGGCATAGCAATGCTTATACCAGACAAAATAGACTTTAAAACAAAGACTATAATAAGAGACAAAAAAAGACCCAGTAATTTTACTTTGGAGTATTTTTCCAAAGTAAACCAAGTACTGCTTTGAAGAGACATGTGCATCTACATGTTGATTGCAGTATTATTTATAGTAGTCAAGAGGCATCCTGGTGTCCAACGGTGGATAAATGGATAAAGAAGAGGTGGCACATATACAATGGAATATTATTTAACCATAAAAAAATTTAAAAAGAGTAAAATTTTGCCATTCACAACAACATAGATGGACCAAGAGTATATTGTGCTGAGAGGAGTAAGTCAAAAAAGAAAAGACAAAGCCATGATTTCACTTACATATAGCATCTAAAGAGCAAAGTAAACAAACAAAATAGGAATAAACTCATAGATACAGAGCACATTTTGATAGTTGCCAAATGGGAGGGGTTTCAGGGGCTGAGTGATAAAAGAGAAGAGATTTAGAAATACAAATTTGTAGAAATACAAAATATAGTTACAAAATAGTCATGAGGATGTAAGGTATTGCATAAGAAATATAGACAATAATATTGCAAAAACTATGTATGGGGTCAAATGGATACTAGATTTATCTATGGGATCACCTCATAAGTTATATAAATGTGTAATCACTATGTTGTACACCTGAAAATAATATAATGTATTCCAACAATAATTGAAAAATAAAAAATATATATTTAAAAAGCAAACTTTACAAATATATTTGTGTGTAGTAGCTATGCTGTTGTAATAAGTAAATTATCTTTGATACTACTAGTTTGAAGTAAATGTCATTTGTTTTGATACATCTGAAGAAATTATATTATTTTCTTGGGATCATGTTTTGTATAACAACATATTTTAACTTCACCCCTTTTTGAAGTTAACTTTGCAACTGATGGCAAATGTTAAGTTTGTAACAGAAAGTTTTGTGATAGTTTGCACAGTAACTTGCTCCTAAAATGCCATTTGCAAATGTATATTGAATTAATGTGAAGTATAATAACCTTTCCAGTCTTATTTATCCTTCAGACTATATACTGCACTCGGATCTCAAGAGAGTATTTTCTAGATCTCGTTTCAGGAATGAAAATCTTTTAATTAAACAATCCCAAATTCCATATAGTAAATCGATACGTTTCTAATTTAGCAAAGGTTTATTATAAGAATTTAGTTTGATTACATACTTAAAATAACAGATTTCCCTTACCAAGTAAAATAAAAAAAATAAAGTAGATTAATCACCATTATATCAAGCTCATTACTATCCACCCTCCAGAGATCTTATCCTTACAGACAAAAAGACAAAAATGTTTGTGGGAAAGATCCTTACAATATATATGCAGATATTTACATAATCTCATCTTGCCTACCCAATTGGATAGTCAGGATGTAACACTTATCTCAATTATGTATACTCTTGCTAAGCCCTTTAGCACTGGATTATGTATGAATTGAATGAAAGTGTCTGAAGAGCCCTATGAAGTAAGGTTCCCAGCCTCCATCCCATCTATTCTGATGTCCTTCTCCATTAGAGAAAACTTGCAATACTGAGAACCTAGAAAGTTCCTGCCTAAATGAATGGTCTTTTCAGACTTACTATATAGAAAGGTCTTAAGAGAAAGCCCTTATGGTTGGAAGGTAGACTAAATGACTTATCTAACAGCTGCATTTATATAGAATGTGCATATTTTTACTTAGTTTGTAAACAAATTTGAGACAGCTTGAGGATGCACTGATGGATATCTGGGAGTGTTTTAATCACCTATCACCTATCATTCCTTGGTTTTATCTCTGTCCAAAATCATCACAAGTTTAACTACCATAAAATATATATTTAGCTATCTTGTTAAAATTAACAAAAATCTCTGGAACATGGAGAAAATTTTCTGTTAAGTCCAGATATTTATGCTATTGGAGTGGATCTTTATCAGACTGAGTTCCAATAAGCCAAGAATACCAGGTACCTTGAAGGATTTGGGAGGAAAGGGAGAGGATCTCTGCCGACAATGGTGAAGGAAATACAGGGAACACTGGAATGTGAATTTTAAGATTTTGGTAGGAGAGATACATTTTACAATTTATATCTTGGCATAGTGGTATATATTCTATATTGTGTTAAAATTAAGCTATAAAGAAACTTGTTAAGGTATGATATAGAATGTTTAAATGAAACCTTTGGAATATATATTGTGAAGTATGTCCAATTTTTTTTTTTTTTTGCTCACCTGGAATTAGTTCATAAAATTAACACATATCTTCCTAAGTATTGTGTTAATAGGAGAGAGAATAAGTAAACTCACACTAGGAAAAATAGTAAATGTCCTTTGATGCTTCTGAAAACGTGCATTTTCCAAAGTGACTAAGAAGTCACTTAATCAGTAGAAGAAATATTTCCTAGCTCAAAAATTTTACATGAAGATGGATATTCCATGACTTTGAAACAGTCTGTTTCCCGTCATTTATTAATGAAACCTGAAAAAAAAAAGAATAAGGCCCATGAAGTAGAGAGCAACCCAGAGAAGCTGGCAATGAACAATAAGAAGCACAGTTGGGAGGACCATTTGACATATAGAAATGACTGAGATTGCCTTGGGTTGATTCAATCAAGGGTTTTTCCTCATTGCTAACTTCTGCCCTTCTCCCTAACAGTACAGAGAGTTCAGTTAAATTAACTCAGGTCATTTCCTGGCTAAAGGTCTGGCTTATTATGATCTCTATCTTTATATTTGCTTCTCCTTGAATTTGCAGTTGACCCTAATATCCATCTTCATTTTTTGGTATGAAAGGAATTGCCTTTCCACTTGCTGCAAGCTAGGATTAGGATGCAATTTTCGTAGACACAGTACCAACTCCATCCCTCCCATGGAATTGTAGATAAAGGATGATATGGAGAATAATATTTAATATCAAGATGGGCTATTTGAATTCAGTAATTTCTGATGTCAGTTGCAATTTTCTGAAAGTCTCTCAGACAAGAGATCTCTGCATGATTAATGGAAAAGTTGTGAGCACCTACGGCTAAAATCACTCAAAATTAGTTTATCAATTTTACATCTGTTAAAAACTCCTGCAACTGAATCTTAAGTATCTGCCCGGTATGTTTGCTTTATTTTCTTTTATTTTTCTCCATATTTCTAGTCTTGTGCAGAAATGTTGCAGTTAAAATGGGGGGACTAGGGCAAAAATCACACATATATTTAGAGGGGAAAAACTGAAAATGTTTCCATAAATCAGGGTTGAAACAAGTAGATGGCACCTCTGTCTTTTTCCCTCAGGGCTTTTTTGTGCTCCAGGGGATTTCAGCTCTCTGCTAAGTGGCTCACCTCTAACATTCTTTGCCATCACCAAAAAGCTGTGCCTCCTTGCTCGGCATAATTTTTGCCTCTGTTCTTTGGGTGTTGATTCTTCCTAGCAGCTGGGAAGGCATCTTGCTTTGATTACCCTTTCCTTGAAACTTGTCAAGTGAAGCAGAGCTGCCTATTAGAGCAGTGGTGATATCACTCTGTATTCTTGCAAGAGCCCCTAGTCTGAGTTTGAGAGGTGGGAGGTGACTAAATATTATTTGAATACTTATAACCATGCCTCCTTCAACAGAGGCTAGATCAAAAGCTTCCACTCTGGTGACAACTACAGTATGAAAGTTTTTTATTAGCTCTCATATCAATTCCTTCTCTTTTGCTGTATAAAATTAAAGAATCTCTAGGTCCTTTTGATGTCATGTAGTCCAGTGATTTTCAAATACTTTTTATCTGAGGCATGGTGAGCAATACAGTTTACATTACAACAGTACACACAAGTGTAAATATATA
>NW_024355695.1:1194493-1239811 GCF_902729225.1 Pteropus medius | reverse complement strand
TATATATTTACACTTGTGTGTACTGTTGTAATGTAAACTGTATTGCTCACCATGCCTCAGATAAAAAGTATTTGAAAATCACTGGACTACATGACATCAAAAGGACCTAGAGATTCTTTAATTTTATACAGCAAAAGAGAAGGAATTGATATGAGAGCTAATAAAAAACTTTCATACTGTAGTTGTCACCAGAGTGGAAGCTTTTGATCTAGCCTCTGTTGAAGGAGGCATGGTTATAAGTATTCAAATAATATTTAGTCACCTCCCACCTCTCAAACTCAGACTAGGGGCTCTTGCAAGAATACAGAGTGATATCACCACTGCTCTAATAGGCAGCTCTGCTTCACTTGACAAGTTTCAAGGAAAGGGTAATGAAAGCAAGATGCCTTCCCAGCTGCTAGGAAGAATCAACACCCAAAGAACAGAGGCAGATATATATGTATATATATATCTGAAACAAAAGTTTCATAAAGCATTTACTAAATGTGTGTCTTTTTGATATTTTCTATTCTATCCTATTCTATTAAAATACTTCTTGTGGACAGTGATTGCAGTACATTGATCATAGAGAACACCAGAGCAAGTACAAGCCGAACAGGCACTGGGAAAGTCTGTGCTTACTGAGGAAAAGTAATTAAACATGGGAAAAGGAGATTTTAAGAAGCAGAGAAGTAAAATGTCATCATATGCATTATTTGTACAATCTTGCCAGGAGGAGCACTCAGATGCTTCAGTCAATGTCTCAGAGTTTTCCAAGAAATGCTCAGAGAGATGGAAGGCCATTTCTGCTAAAGAGAAAGGAAAATTTGAGACATGGAAAAGGTGAACTATACTTACTATGAAAGAGAAATGAAACTTACATCCCTCCTAAAAAGGAAAACAAAAACGAAGTTTAGAGATCTCGATGCACCCGAGGACTCCTTCAGCATTCTTCTTGTTTTCTTCTGAGTATTGCCCAAAAATCAAAGACAGGTTCTCAGCTTATCCATTTGTGATGTTGCAAAGAAGCTGGGAGAAACATGGAATAATGCTGCTGCAGATGACAAGCAGCCTTATGAAGAGAAGGCCATAAGCCGATGGAAAAATACAAAAAAGATAGTACTGCAAGTCAAGCTAAAGGAAAGCCTGATGCAACAACAACAACAACAACAACAACAACAACAACAACAAAGGGAGTTACCAAGGCTGAAAAAAAAAGAAGAAAAAGAAGAAAGATGCAGAAGATAAAGAATATGAAGATAAAGAAGATGGCGATAAACAAGTTGGTTCTAGTGTAGTTTTGTTTTTAAACTGTACAATCTTTTTTAACTTTTTAAAATTTAAATTTATTGGGGTACCATTAGTTAATAAAATTATATAATTTTCAGTTGTGCATTATAATTCTATTGTGTGTTTACCAGCAAAAGTCCAGTTTCCTATGGCCACCAAACATTGGATCCCCTTTACCAACTTCACCCTACCATTAACCCCCTGTACTTGACACCCTTGACCATCTAGTTACCCCTTCCTCCCCCACCCCATACCCTCTCTAGTAACCACTAGTCTATAGTCCATGTCCATGATTCTCTGTTTGATTGTCCTATTTATTTGCTGCTTTTAGATTTATATCCCAAATATGAGAGATATCATGTAATTTTCAACTTTCTCTATCTGGGTTATTTTGCTGAGCATGCTTATCTCCAGGTTTATCTATGTTGTTGCAAATGGAAGTATTTCATCTCTTCTTATGGCTGAGAAATATTCCATTGTAAATATGTACCACCGCTTCTTTAGCCAATCATCTATCATAGGACACTTCGGTTGCTTCCACACCCTGGCTACTGTGAATAATGCTGCTATGAACATCGGTGTGTAAATATCTTTTTGGATATGGGTTTTCAAGTCTTTGAGTAAATACCCAGTAGAGGGATTGCTGGATCATATGGTAGATCAATTCTTAGTTTTTTGAGGAACCTCCATACTGTTAGCTTTTACTTGCCTTAATTTTGAGGTCACATTCATAAGTCCAAGGTCCTTGAGTTTAGTTCCTATGCTTCCCTCTATGCATTTTATTATTGCAGATCTTATATTCAAGTCCTTAATCCATTTTGAGTTAATTTTGCTGTGTGGTGATAGACAACAGTCTAGTTTCATTCTTTTCCAGGCGGCTTTCCAGTTTTTCCAGCACTATTCATTGAAGAGGCTTTCCTTTCTCCACTGTATGTTTTTCACTTTTTTGTTGAATATTATTTGCTCATATAAAAATGGTATACTTCTGGACTCTCGATTCTGTTCCACTGGTCTGCGTGTCTGTTTTGCTGCCAATACCATGCTATTTTGATGACTGTCACTTTGTAATATAGTTTTAATTCAGGCCGAGTAATGCCTCCAGCTTCATTCTTATTTCTCAGGATGGCTTTGGTGATTTGGGGTCTTTTGTGCTTCCATGTAAATCTGATGATTTTTTGCTTTATTTAAAAAAAACAAACAACAACAACAACAAAAAAAAAACGCTGATGGGATTTTGTGGGGATTGCATTAAAACTGTATAATGCTTTACGTTATATGGTTATTTTAAATATGTTGTTTCTTCCAATCCAAGAACACAGAATATCTTTCCATTTCTTTGTATCTTCTTCAATTTCTTTTTATAGGGTCTTGTAGTTTTCATTATATTGGTCCTTCACATGTTTCATTAAATTTATTCCTAGCTATTTTATTCTTTTTATTTTTTTGCAATTGCAAAAGGAATTATTTTTTCACTTCTTTTTCTGACACTTTATTATTAAAATATAGGAACGCTATGGATTTTTGAACATTGATTTCGTATACAGAGTCTTTACTGTATTTGGTTATTGTTTGTACTACTGTTATTGTGGAGGATTTAGGGTTTTCTGTATAGAGAATCATGTCATCTGCATGATTCGAATGCCTTTTATATTGTTCTTTTGCCTGATTGCACTAGCTAGGACCTCCAATATTATATTGAATAACAGTGGCGATAGTGGACAGCCTTGCCTTGTTCCTGATCTTAGCAGGAAGATTTTTGTTTTTCACCATTATGTATAATTTTGGCTGAGGGTTTTTCATAAATGGCCTTTATTATGTTAGGGTACTTTCCCTCTATACTGATTTTGTTAAGTATTTTGATCATAAATGGATGCTGTATCTTGTCGAAGGCTTTTGCATCTATTGATATGAACACAAGATTCTTATTTTTTAATTTCTTTATGCACTATATCACATTAATCAATTTATGTATTTGAACCATTCCTATGCCTCTGGGATGAAGCCCACTAGTTCATGGTGTATAAGGTTTTCAATATGTTGCTATATTCAGTTCGCTTGTATATTATTTAGGATTTTTCCATTTGTGTTCATGAGAGATATTGAGTTGCAGTTTTCTTTTTTTGTATATTCTTTACCAGGTTTTGGTATCAGAGTAACATTGGCATCATAAAATGAGTTGGGAAGTATTTCCTCTCTTCGATTTTTTTGGAAGAGTTTGAAGAGAATACATATTAAATCTTATTTGAATGTTTGGTAGAATTTACTGGTGAAGCCATCTGGTCCTGAACTTTTACTTTTTGGTAGATTTTTGATGATTGTATCCATTTCGATACTACTGATCAGTCTATTTAGATTTTCCAGATCTTGATTCAGTCTAGGAAGGTTGTATTTTTCTAAGTACTTGTCCATTTCTTCTAGGTTATTAAATTTGGTGTTATATATATTTTTAATACTATTTTTGTATGATCCTTTGTATTGCTGAGATATCAGTCGTAATTTCCCCTCTTTCATCCTGATTTTGATTATGTGTGTCCTTTCTCTTTTTCTTTAGTGAGTCTAGCCAGGAGGTTGTCAATTTTATTAACCTTGTCAAAGAACCAGCTCTTTGTTGTATTTATTTTTTCTATTGTTTTTTATTTTTTTTCACTTTCATTTATTTCTGCACTAATTTTGATTATTTCCTTCCTTCTGTTGACTTTAGACTTCATGTGGGCTTCTTTTTCTAGTTTTTTTTAAGATGAAGCGTTAGGTTGTTTTGGGGGGCTTGTTCTTGTTTTTGGAAATAGGCCTGTAATGATATGAAGTTCCCTCTTATGTCCTCTTTTGCCATGTCCCAAAGTTTTGATATATTGTACTATCATTATCACTTGTTATTATGTATCTCTTGATCTCTCTTTTCATTTATTCTCTGACAAAGTTATTCTTCAGTAGCATGGTGTGTAATCGCCATGTATTTGTGGTTTTTCCTGATTTCTTTTTGCAGTTGATTTCTAGTTTCAAAGCATTATGATCAGAGAATATGATTGGTATGATTTCAACCCTCTTATATTTATTGAGGCTATCTCTGTATGCCAGTGTGGAGTCAATATTTGAGAATGTTTCATGTGCACTAGAGAAGAATGTATAAGCAGCTCTTTTGGAATGGAAGGCTCTGTAAATGTCAATTATGTGCAGTTGGTCTAATGTGTCATTTAAGGATGTTATTTCCTTATTGATTTTATGTTTGGATGATCTGTCCATATCTGACAGTAGGATATTTAGGTCCGCTACTACTATAGTGTTTTGTTGTGTTTCTCCCTTTAGATCTATCAGTCATTGCTTTACATATTTCAGAGCTCCTGATTGGGAACATAGATATTAATAAGTGTTATGTCTTCTTGGTCCATGATTCTCTTTATCATTATGAAATGTCCCTCCGTATCTTTACCTTTTTTAATTTGAAGTCTATTTCATCTGATATTAGTACTGCTACTCCACTTTTCTCTGAGTGTCATTTGCTTGAAATATCATTTTCCACCATTTCACTTTGAGTCTATATTTGTCTTTGAAGCTGAGATGTGCCTCCTGGAGGCAGCATATGATTGGGTTTTGTCTTTTGATGTGTTCTGCAACTCTGTGCCTTTTTATTGGTGAGTTCAGTCCATTTATATTTAGGGTGATTATTGAAATATGAGGTCTTCTTATAGCCATTTTATCTTTTCATTTCTGGTAGCTCAGTGTTTCTATTGCTTTCTTTTCCTTGTGTTTCTGTTTTCTTTATTTGGTTGGTTTTTATGGGTTTTTCTGTCTGGTCCTTCTTCTTTTATGTTATATACTTCAGTTCTGAATCTTTGGTGTGTGGTTACCATTATGAATATGTAAAAGATTGTTATATATAAACAGTCACCCATTTTCTTCTGTGTGTGCCTCATCTCCATTCCCTTTGCAAATTTGGATCTTTGAATCTTCCCCTTTTAGTCATTGTTATCTCAATATGTCTCTGTGTATGCTGAGTGTTCATTACTATCTTGTTAAAACAACTCTCTTATTATCATTTAAGCTTATAATGCCCTCTTCTTAGTAAGGGTTTCACTCCTCTGCTTCTATTTGACTGATAGTCACTTTACTCTTAATTATGTATATTTTTGGTCATTTTATTTCAGGTGAACTGAACTCTTTCATTATTTCCTATAGTGCAGGCCTCATAGTGGAGAATTCCCTCAATTTTTGTTCAATTTTTGTATGTCTGGAAAGGTCTTTATTTCTCCTGCATATCTAAAGAAGAGCTTAGCTTGTTACATAATTGTAGGCTGGTAGTTCCTTTTATTTAATAGTTTAAATATTTAATTTCATTCCTTTTTGGCTTGTGACTTTTGCAATGAGAAATCTGAAGAAATCTAATGGGTTTTCCTTTATAAGTTACTGTTTTCTTCTCCCTGGCTACCCTGAGAATTCTGTCTTTGTCGTTGATTTTTGATAATTTTCATACAATGTGTCTTGGTGAAGGCCTTTTTGAGTTGAGATAATTGGGTGTTCTGTTGACTTCTTGAATTTCAAGCTCCAGCTCATTCCATAGATTTGGGAAATTCTCATCAACTATTCGTCTGAAAATGCTTTCTAATTCCTGTTCCTTTTCCTCGCCTTCAATAATGCCCATTATTCTTACGTTTCCTCTCCTGATGAATCAGCTAGTTCCTGAATTTCTCTTTCATTATTTTTCTTCTTCGGTTTCTCTCTTCTTCCTTTCGATTTATTTATAGATTTCTGTCTTCGATATCACTGATTCTTTCCTTCATTTGGTCGACTCTATTTCCCAAGCTTGCTATTTCATTTTTCAGCTCTTGCAGTTTATTTTTTTATTTTTTACTTTTTTATTTTTATCTCCTGAATATCTATTCTGTTCTTCTTGAAGGTTTCAATCTCCTTGTTCTGCTCATCTAGATGTTTTTTCAATTCCTGAAATTGTCGATATGACTCATCTTGGAACTCACCTAGTTGTTTCAGAAGTATCATCCTGAATTCTCTGTCATTTAAATTGTATATTTCTATGTTTGTAAGCTTATTTTCTAGAGATTCTTCTCTTTCTTTCTGAGATGCCTTGTCATCTTGATTGTTCATGGTGTTTAATGGACTATTTCTCTGCCTGAGCATTAATGGAAATTTATTCTGCTGTTTTTCCAGAAAGAACTGTTATATAAAGATTTTTCTTTATCTTGTTGCTAAGAAGGCTCTTTTCTTTTGGTTTCCAGTAGGTGGCGTCTAAACCTCTTGGATCCCTGCTTTATATAAAGTCTTAATAATGCCTTTTTATTTTCTGAAAGATATTTTATCACGCTTGCTACTCTCAGTTTCAGTCCCTGTCAGTGTTAGCAGCAGTCTCACAGTATTTACACAGATTCCCCTCAATCTCTGCAGTGATTAGTCTCAGAGGTTATGGAGGTAGGGGCCCTCTGGGTTGAGGTTTGGGAGCTGCGACTCAGCCTTGGTTTTGCAACCGCGGCTGGTAAAAATCAACTGTCATTTTTCTGCCGTCCCGCTTCTCTGCCTTCTGCCCTGATGACTGGACTCTGCTGCCGGCCAGCTGGGGCGGGGCGGGGGGAGCTCACAGCTTTCTCAGGTAGAGTAGTTCAGGGAACTTGCCGTTCCTTCTCTCTTACCCCTCCTCCTACAGGTAACTCCAGCAGCTATGAGAGACAGCTTCTTTATTTCCCCCTGTCCACCACCTGACACCCAGGGTTCTGACCTGTGGTAGCTCTTATGCACAGATCCCATTCTCAGATGTACTGGTGTGCAGTTTGTGTGTTTTTTGTTGTTGTTGAGTTTTAGAAGATCAGCTTATTGTTGTTTCAAGGGGAGATATCTGGGGATATCTCTCGCTCTGTCATGTTTCCAAAGATTCTCAGTCTTTTTTGTTTAGTTAACGCACTATCGTATATGTCTTTAGATAGCCCTGTCCTGGTGGTGTTTCAATAACCCCTAAGCTTGCCTGGTACGTTTTAGGGATTGTAAATTGGCATGGCATTTTAAAGCAGGTTCTTGGTGGTGCACAGCATAAATTAGTTACATATGGAGATGGTAATGTTTCATCTTCAGTTGTCTCTGATGCAATTCATACGAAATAATTGTTCTGTTAACTGAATACCACTCTGATTGCAAAAAAAAAAAATGCACCTATTTTGTTGACATTCTGAATGCTTCTAAGTAAATACATTTTTTTTATTAGGAAAATTTTCTTCTACCTTATTCAATTGATTCCAAAATCTACTAATGGGCTGATATATGCTATGAAAAGCATTGATCTAGTCCAATAATAATGTGATTTATAAATACTTTCTTTTGTGTATATTTATCATTTACATGATTTCTTTATTAAAATGAGTTTAAATCTGTATGAAGAAAACTGGACCCTACATAGATGCAGTTTAAAATCCAACAACAAAGATAATCTTCTGTTCCTTATATTTCCTACATATATAAGAGGGAGTATGATAAAGGAAAAGAGTACTTGTTTGGAAGTGTCAGTCCCAGATCTGACACTAATTAACTTTAAGACCTTTAGCAAATGATATCCCTTCCCTAGGTCTCAAATTCCTCAACAGTATAATGTGAAGAGACAAGATTATAAAGGATTTAGAATGTCTATTTTAGGTATAATCTGTGAACTTATGTCATTTCTTTTAGGGAATTGTTATTATGATGATGTGAGATAATATGCATAAGTCTATAGACAATGTTATGACTCTAATTTGTTTATAACAAGTAGTGAATTTTATACCTATTTGATGTCTCAGTACTGTGCCAGATAAGTGAAGGACTAAGAAAATATAGTGAGCTAATATGCTGCCGAATATAATGGTATCTGAGCTCATAGAAAAGTGCTTTATAAATATAAGATAGAAGGACTCCTGAATTTAAAATATGGTTTAAGGCACTACTTAACTATCTCAGTTAAAATAAAAATGGAGATAGAATCACATAATCATGATGTCAGATGTAGAAAAGAACTCAGAGATTATTTAATTCAAACTATACAGTAGTGTAGTCCAAAGTATGTCCAGATTTGGCAGAGAAAGGCAAAGTAAAACATCAGTATTGAATGAATTTAGTCAGCAGAACAGAGGAATTCAGAATCTCCCCTAGGTGGAGAGAGACTTGTTTTAAAGCACTTAATACAAACCCAGTTTTAATGAAATCATTGACAAATTGATTTGAGAGCTGGGAAGTAAAAGTATTTTTGGATTTTTGAATAGTTGGGAGAATATTTTGTAATGATACATTATTTTTTCCTTTGGTCTGAGTCCAAAAATTGGTGCTTAACTTTAACAGTAAGTTTAAAAGTGTGATCTCTTTGTTGCTGATAGGTTCCATAGCTCTCACAAACCAAGCTCAAGGTGATTCTAACATATACTAAAGTTTTAAAACTGCTCTGGATTTCAATCCATCAGCCTTGGGGATTTAGAAATGGATATATGGAGGAGTCAGGCCTAAAACTAATCAATTTCTGTTTACCCCAAGTTTTCAACATAGTAGGGCTTTTTTGATAGTACCTGTATGGATGGGCAGGTGTAACTTGTCTGATTTATCTTCTCACAGCAACTTGAACAACTTTCTTCTCCAGATTACAGCCACGTCATTCCCTTACATCCAGACACATCAGTTCAAAAGCATCTTCACTCTTCCCAGAGGTTTTTCTACTTTTGTCTTTCTCTTATTCCATGTTTCACCTTATAGATACTCCATGTTGGAATTTGGGAAATGGAACTAGCAGGGCATGTGAAATCTTCATCTCAGCAAAAACAACTGATCTACCATGAACTCTATAACATTTTATTATGTTTTTAGTTTGTTTCTACTAAACTGCAGAGGTTTTGGCCATCTTTGGAATTCTTGTATATGGAAAATATGAGATGATCAATTAGGCTTTTTGGGTATAAATTCATTAAGTTATATTTATTAAGGACCTACCCTTGTTCTACAACTTAAATATATATTCAAAAGAGAGCTCTTGCTACTGTGAAACTTGTCTTCTTGTGTGAAAAAAGAAAACATTTTGTATCTAAAATCCAGAGTAATCATTCATTTAATATTGTGTAACGATCAATTAAAAAATAAAATTGCAATATTTATATGGGAATAGATTAATAAAAGTTAAATATTAAAACCCTATGAAAAATGTTCATCTCCACTAGAAACCAAAACACTGCAAATTTAAAAATAGATACTATTCATCTATACAATTTGTAAGTATATTTA
Organism: Pteropus medius; assembly: GCF_902729225.1. Taxonomy (NCBI): domain Eukaryota; kingdom Metazoa; phylum Chordata; class Mammalia; order Chiroptera; family Pteropodidae; genus Pteropus; species Pteropus medius. The sequence goes on along the minus strand of NW_024355695.1, from coordinate 1,230,310 downwards.
AGTATAGAAAGTGCCAAATCCAGGCGAAGAGCATGAAATTTTCATATTCTTATTTTGCTAGAATGATCAGCATTTTGAAAATCAAATATTATTAAAATGTCCATAATCTTTATCCCAGTAATTCCACTTTTGGGTCATTCATCTAAAAAAATAATCTTTAAAAAACTTACAAATTCATAAAAAGTAATACAAATTTGTTTAGATTCTTCCATCTCTGATGGGATGGTCTGGGATTGTGTTCTGAAGCACCACTTGTAACATAGTCACTTGCTGATCAGAAATATTTATTTAGGATTTATGTGATCTAAGAAGAAACATATATATATATATTTTTAAGCATTAGTTATTTTTTATTTAAAAATTTTTTCAATTATACTTTACATCCCATGACTGTTTTGTAACTGCCAATTTGTATTTAGCTTTGCATATTTTAGTTTTCTGTCTTTATTGAAATATAATAGATAATTATTTGCTCATATTTTCATGGTACAAGTCAATGAGTTTTTTCAATTATATTTGGTATACAGTATATTATTAATTATATTAACTAACTAATATATTAATATTAGTTTCAGTTGTACAGCATAATGATTAGAGATCTATATAACTCACAAAATGATCACCCCACTGAATCTAGTACCCCTTTTCCCCCTTACGCATTTATTACTACATTATTAACAATTTTTCTTATGCTACATTTTATATTTACATGTCTATTTTGTAACTACTCATGTGCACTTCTTAATACCTTTGCCCTTTTCATTGTCCCCCAACACCCTTCCTATCTAGTAGCTCTCTACTATGAGTGCCACTTATCTATGAGTTTATTTATATTTTTGTTGTCACTGTTATTTATTTTGTTATTTAGATTTCATATGTACGTGAAACCATGCAATATTTGTCTTCCTATTTCTGACTTATTTCATTCAGCATAATATCCTCTAGATATATCAAGGCAATATATTTTTCCATCTCCTTCCTTTTAGTCTGTGTGAGTCTTTTAATCTAAAGTGAGTCCCTTGTAGGAGGCATGTATAAGAGTCTTCTTTTCTCATCCATTCAGCTACCCTATCTTTGAGTTGGAACACTTAATTCTTTTCCATTTGAGATACATATTGATAGATATATCGTTATCATTCTTTATGTTTTTGATACATGTTTTTTCTTCTTAAAGAAGTCCCTCCAACATTTCCTGCAATACTAGCTTGGTGTTCATAAATTCTTTTAGCATTTTTTTTTTTTTTTTTTTGGTCTGAGGAGCTCTCTCTCTATCCTGTGACTCTAAATGATAGCTTCGCTGGATAAAATATTCTTGGTTGTAGATCCTGGGTTTCATCACATCGAATATTTTGTGCCAAGCCCTTCTGTCCTGTATAATTTCTTTTGAGAAATCAACTGCCAGTCTTATGAGTGTTCCCTTATAGGTAACTAATTGCTTTTCTCTTGCTTCTTTTAAGATTCTCTTTTTATCTTTAACCTTTGGCTTTTTATCTTTAACCTTTGGCTTTTTAATGATGATATGTTTTGGTGTGGGCCTCTTTGGTTTCCTGGTTTTTTGGACTCTCTGAGAATACTGGGGTTTTATGTCTACTTTCTTCACCAGGTTATGAAAGTTTTCCATCATTATTTCCTCAAATAGGTTTTCAGTTTCTTGTTCTCCTTCTTCTCCTAAGGGACCCCTATGACAGATATTGTTACATTTAATTTTTGTCCCATAGGATCCTTAAATTATTATCATATTCTTGACTCCTTTTTTTTGCTGTTCTGATTGAGTGTCCTTGGCTTCCCTATCCTCTATATCAGTAATTCAATCTTCTTATTTATTCACTCTCTTGATTTTCTCTAATATACTCTTTATCTCGAATAATGTGTTCTTCACTTTTGACTGATTCTCTTTATAATTTCCATTTCCTTTTTTATGTGTTTCCTTTAATATTTTTGTTAAAGTTCTCACTGAGTTCATCTACACTACCCCTAAGTTCATTGAACATCTTTATAACCAGTGTTTTGAACTCTGCATCTGTGAGATTGCTTGACTCCATTTTTCCTGGAGCTCTGTGCTGTTCTTTCATATGGGTTCTTCTTCTTTGACTTCCCATTTTGGCTGCATTTCTATGTCTGTTTCTATGTACTAAAGAAAGCTCCTAAGTCTTCTGGTCTTATTAGCATGCCTTTGTGTAGTAGGTGTCCAGAGACACAGTCCTGAAAGAGATTCAGCTGCAGGCCAAGTTTAGTCCCAGCCTGTGACCTTCCGGTTCTACCTATTAAGATTCAGCAAGCAATTCACAGATGCTGTGCTTATAGCTACCTCAAGAAACCACACCAGAAACTGAGGCTGCCTCCAGTGTGAGTCTTGGTGCTGCTCAGCAAGGAGCACCAGACTCGTGGAGAGCACAACTGGATGTGGCATGGGTAGGGCCTTGAGTTGAGGGATGCGAAGTTTCAGGGAATTCTCTGGGGAAAGTGACCTCTGTTATCTAATTTGATGATATCTCAGTTATGGCGGTGCTGCGTTTGCACACTGGGAGTGGAAGAGGGTTCAAAAAAGGAATAAGGGATACCACAGGCAATTCTGCCTGGGAGACAGCCTGCCTCTGGCCCTCACTCTAACAACTAGTCCCTCCACCCCTGTAAGTTTCTGGTGCCCCCATGCAACCATCCTGGCTCTGGTGTTCAGAGCAAGCGTGTCTGTCACCGCAAAAGTCTGGTAATGGACATGGCCTCTTTAAGAAGCATCTGCAGCTGCCAGCTGCTGCTGCCACAGACTCTGTGCCACTTAGCCTCTCTGGACAGGGCAGCCTCGTATTCCCGTCTCCTCCTAACTTCTACCATTGCGGATTGATTAATTATTTCTCTCCCTAGTTTTAGTGCTTCTGTTCATCTAGATCTCAGATGAATTTGCTTGCTGTTTGTTTCATGTTTCTGTCACAACTTTGATTTGGTCGCAAGAGGGATGAACCAAGCCTCTATCATCTACACAATATTTTCTCATCTCTAGAAGAAAATTTTTTATTGAGCCATCAAACTTTTGGTATTTGTTTGTTAAAACAGCTAACATTACAATTTTTTGGAACTTAAATCACATGCAAAAATCATTTAAGGCAGAGTCTGTAGTAAAGAAACCTCTCAGTAAATATTGTGTACTATTATTATAAATATTGTTTATAATAGAAAAAAATGAAAATAATCTAAACAACCATAATGGAAATAGTTAGGTAATGATGATATATTCATTCAATGGAATACTGGGTAAATATAAAAATATGAAAAAATATACAAATGAAATAAAGCAACATAGAAAAATGTACATTAAAAGACAAAAATAATATATAGCCACTGTGGTCTATTTTAGTATTTGGAACTAACAATAAAATCTAATATACTAAGAATAGTAGAAGACTACTTGAATGGAAAAGACAAAAATGTTAACAGGTCATGAATATTCTTAGTACATGGGAATTGCAAGGAATATTTTTCAAAGAACTTGGAAGTAAGGTTATATTATGAAATTTACACATAATAGACAAAAGTAGAAATGTTCTAAATTATGTTAAGACAAGAGAATGTTTTTTAGCCCTTTAAGAGTTTATTTTAACCTAATTTAAGTATATTAACATGAATTGGAGGAAAAAATACAACACCCTGAAGTAAGCAAGGAATTGCATAGTATTCAGGCTGGATATTATAAAGAAAAAATTGAGAGTGCCCCTAAACCACAGTCAAAGGGAGGAAGTGCTAGTAAATCACTTGGATTATTCAGGAGATCATAGCAAAGAGACATTCAGCATTTATCCTCATCAGCATTCTTATTGCAAAATGGATGCATTAGCTGCCTTAAGCTACTATTATGAAGCATTAAATAACTATTTGGGGAAATATTTTTCAGATTATATGTTGCTGAAAATAGATGTATTTAAATAATTTAATTACTGGAACATGATTTTTTAAAATAAATTTATTTATTTTAATTAGTTTCAAGTATACAGTACATTGGTTAGACATCTATATTGTTCATAAAACAATTCCCCCAATTGCTCCCTCCCTCCCCTGGCCCTCCACTTAGCCATCATATTAATGCTAACTGCATTCCCTGTGCCGTGCTCCCCATCCTCGTGCCAAACTTGTGGTCTCACCCAAGCCACATCTATGTGTGTCCTTGGCAAGTCATGTGTTCCTTGCTGAGCAGCAACAAGATTCACACTAGTGGTAGCTGGCCTCAGTTTCTGGTGTGGTTTCTTGAAGCAGCTATAAGCACAGCATGTGTAGATTGCTTTCTGAATTTTAGCAGGTGGCTCCAGAGGGGCACAGTTTGGCCTGCAGTTGAATCCCTCTCAGGACTGTGCCACTGGACACCTACTACACAAAGCCATGGTAATAAGACTGGGAGACTTAGGATTTTTGCTTAGTACATAGAAACAGACACAAAAAGACAGCCTAAATGGGAAAACAAAGAAGCAGAAACCATATGAGAGAACAGAATAGAGTTCCAGAAATAATGAAGCCAAGCAATCTAACAGATGCAGAGTTCAAAACACTGGTTATAAAGATTTTCAATGAACTTAGGAGAAGTGTAGATGAACTCAGTGAGAACTTTAACAAAGAGATAAACATAAAAATGGAAATGGAAATTATAAAGGAAACCAGTCAGAAATGAAGACCACATTATATGGGATGAAGAGTATATTAGATGGAATAAACAGAGTGGATAAAAAAGAGGATCAAATCACTGATATAGAGGATGAGGAAGCCAAGGACACTCAATCAGAATGGCAAGAAAAAAAAAAGTCAAGAATATGATAATAATTTAAGGAGCCTATGGGACAAAATTAAATGTAACAACATTCGTGTCATAGGGGTACCTGAAGAAAAACAAGAAGTTGAAGAGCTTTTTGAAGAAATAATGTTGGAAAACTACCCTCACCTGATGAAAGAAATAGACATACAATCCCAGGAAGCTCAGAGAGTCCCAAGAAAGAGGAACCCAAAGAGGCCCACACCAAAACACATCATAATTAAAATGCCAAAGTTTAAGTACAAAGAGAGAATCTTAAAAACAGCAAGAGAAAAACAGTTACCTACAGGAGAGCACCCATAAGACAGGCAGCTGATTTCTCAAAAGAAACTATGCAGGACAGAAGGACTTGGCACCAAATATTTGATGTGGCAAAAACCCAGGATCTACAATCAAGAATAATTTATCCAGCAAAGCTATCATTTAGAGTAAAAAGACAGATAAAGAGCTTCCCAGACAAAAAAAAAAAAAAAAAAAGCTAAAGGAATTTATGAATGCCAAACCAGTATTACAGGAAATGTTAGACTGACTTCTTTAAGAAGAAAAAATCATGTATCAAAAACAGGAATAACGAATGGTAATAACTACATTCCTATCAGCAAGTACCTCAAATGGAGAAGAATTAAGTGCTCCAACCAAAGGATAAAGTGGCTGCATGGATAAGAAAACAAGCCCCCTACATATGCTGCTTACAAGAGACCCACTTCAGATTAAAAGACACACACAAACTAAAAGGAAGTGGATGGAAAAGTTATTGTCTTGATGGACATAGAGGGTTTTGCGCTGAATGAAATGGGTAGGATAGAGAAAGACAAATATTGCATGATTTCATGTACATATGGAATCTAAAAAACAAAATAAACGACAACAGCAACAAAAGCAGTAATAAAGTCATTGAGGACTACTAGATGGAAAGATGATTGGCAGAATGGAAAAACAGGCAAAGGGATTAAGAGGTACAAATGGATAGTTGCAGAATAGGCATGGAGATGTAGAGTGTAGCATAGGGAAGATGGTTAATAATGTAATAAATATGTAAGGGGAAGTGAGGTACTAGATTTAGTGGGGCGACTGCTTTGCGAGTTATGTGGAACTCTTATCACTAGGCTGTACAACTGAAACTGGTATCTTATTGTATGCCAACTCTAATGGAAGAAAAAAAACTAATTGAATTGTACAATGTAAATACAGGCAGCTCATTGTCTACTATATTTCAATAAACCTAGAAAAAATCAAAATAAACCAAATTCAAAAATAAATAAATAAAAATAATCAGCCTAAAATAAAAAAGACATATGAATAATAGTTTACATTATGACCAATCATATGGTCAATTTTACTTAATATATCACACACAGTTGAAAATAATGTTTTCTGTAATTCAATTGCTTCAAAACCCTTGTAGAAATTACTTTATTGTATGTGTGTGGTCCTGTGTTCCAACTTTTTATTCCATTCTTTTGATCTCTTTGTTTTTCCACAGTATCATACTATCTTGAGCTTTGTAGCTTGAAATATGGTAATACAATTTCTCCAACTTTCCTCTACTTTTGCAAAATTGTTTTACATTCTATATCCTTTGTATCTTCATATAAATTTTAGAACTAGCTTGTTTTCTACAAAAAAGTCCTGCTGAAATTTTTATTGGCATTGGATGGAATCTATAGATCAATTTTGGGAGTACTGTCACCTTTATAATATTGAACTTTCCAACTTGTAATGTGATATATACCTTCATTTATTTAAATGTACTTAAAACCTTTATGTTTAATTTGTGCTTTTCCTAGATTTTTATGGTAGGAGCTCCAAGGATGTTTTGTATGGATAGAAATTTAGTTTTTCTGGTTTTTACTCCATCTCCACTATTTTAAAGATGCCCTTCCATCTCCTTTTGGCATCCTTAGTTTCAGACAAGAAGTCTGTGATCATTATTAGTGTTCCTCTATGATTCATATCATATGTCTTTTTCCCTTAAATTAGAATTTTTTTTTTACCTTTGGTTTGCAGCAGTTATACTTTGATGTTCCTTGATTCTATTTTCTTTGTATTTGCCCGATTTAGGATTTTATGTGATTCCTAGATACATAGATTACTATTTTTTATTAAATGTGAAAAAATTTAATGTAATATTTCTTCTAAGTTTTATACTCCATCTTCTCTCTCCTGTTCTTCTGGGTCTCCAGTTTCAAGTATGTTAGATTATTTCACAATGTCTCACAGCTCATTGAGCCTCTGTTCATTCATTTCCATGCATATATTCCTCTATAGATTTTAGTTCAAATAGCATTTGCAACTTGCTTTCGAGTTCATTAACCATTTCTTATTTTTGTCTAATTAGATATTAATTGCATTAAATTTTCCAGTTGAAGAATTTTCATTTGATTATTTTTTCTTGTTACATTTTTATATCTCAAAATTCCCTATTTCTTCATCCATTATATTCATTTTATCTAGTAGAGCTTTTTACATATTTGTTATACTTGTTTTAAAGGTCTTGTCTGATAATTTAACATTTAGTCATTTGTGTGTCTGGTTTTATTTCTCTGTTTCTTTACATGTTAATAATTTTTATTGTATTTTAAACTTTGCAGATAATACATTAGAAAACTCTGAATTTTAACTTCATTTTAAGAATGATTTTTTTAAGCACATAATTAAATTTCTGGTACATTTTCATGGACATTTGGAAGTTTCATTTTATGATTTGTGTGAATTATCTCCTTAGTCCTGGGTCATAGTCTTTACTTCCAGGGTATGCCCTTTTATGGTCTCGCTGGAAAGTCTGTGATGTTTATTGTAGTAATCTTCTTGGCATGACTCAAACTATAAATTCTGTGGTATGCAGTAGCAGAATTCTCTGTTCAGAACTTTTAAATTTTTTACTTCGCCTTTTTATTTTCCTTTTTTCCCCCACAGATTTTCATCATAATTTGCAGTAACTCTGGCAATCCTAAATTCTACCCTTTGCCCCTCAGACCTATAAGACTGTCACTTTTTGCTTGAATTCTAAGTGCTCTGAACAAAAGTTATTGAGGATTGTTTTTGAGGAAAAGCCATATAAACACTGATCTCATTCAGTGTTTACCATCTTTCAAGTGTCAAATTGTCTTCAGATTCTGCCTGCTTTTTGTTGTTGTTTTTGCTTGCTTGTTTGCCTTTGTAAAAATTTGGTTCAGTGTTAAAAATGTTATCTGTGGGAAAGTTAGTCTGATATACACTACTTTATTATTACTCTATTGGTTTTTTCTAATAGATAAATATTCTTTGGTGAAATCTCCCGTAATCTGATCTATGTTTTCTCTCTCTTTCTTTCTTTATTTTCTCAATCATATTAATCAGTTGTTGTTATTGCTGTTAAGTCTTTATCTGTGAGCTCTACTATTTAGACCACCTATGGCTTTGTTTCCTGTTGTTGTTGTTGTTTGTTTGTTTGTTTGTTTTTAATTGTGTCTTTTAATTGGGAAGTCTTTTTTCTTGGAATGCTCAGTAAATTTTAAATGAGTGTTGGACAATGCATGTGAATTTTTTAGAAGTTCCAAATAGTGTTTCTTTATTCTTTCCAAGTTTATTCTTTATCTGTTAGGTAGATAAAATGGGGGTGTGGATTAACTTAATCCATTCGCCTATTTTGCTGAGTCTAGCCTGGGTTGCAGTTTTGATGGAAGCCCTGTGTATCTCTGGTTCATCTCTGTCCCTTGGAACTATCCCTGTAGAATTGAAACTGAAAATCTTACATGTCTACCAAGTCTCTTCCTTCTGGCAGGTTCTGAATTCTGTTTATCTCTTAAGCACTATGATACTGTGATATGCTTTGTTTATTAATTTTTTGAATATTTGAATTTATGTATTTATATTTAGCTTTAAGAAATAACATTATGATGGTTGTTCTTGCATATATAGCTTTTCATATTTCAACAGTATAGAAACAGATTTTTTTAGAAAGATCGTAAATTTATTTTTAAATTTTATATTAAGATGTAATTTAGACATCAAAAAAATTACCTTTTTACAGCACATAATTCAGTGGTTTTTAGTATATTCACAGAGTTATACAACCACTACTATTAACTAATCTCAAAATATTTTAATTCAACCACAAAATAACTCCTGTATCCATTATCAAACACTTCTTATTTCCTACATTTCTATGCTCTGGTTACCACTAATCTACTTTTTGTCTCTATGAATTTGACTATTCCAGACATTTCATAAAAATGGAATCATACAATACATGACATTTTATGTCTGTCTTCTTCCAATTAGCATAATGTTTTCAAGGTCCATCCACACTGTATCATTTATCAGTACCTTATATTCTATTGTATGAATATACCACATTTTGTTTATGCAGTCATGAGTTGATGGACATTTGGGGTGTGTCTATTTTTTTGGCTGTTATGCATAATACTTCTGTGTACATGGTGGACAAGTTTATGTGTAAACATATGTTTTCAGTTATCTTGGGTATAAAATTAAGAAAAGAAATAGTGGGTCATACAGTATTTTTAAGTTTAACTTTTCATGGAACTCCCACACTATATTCTAATATTATTTTAAGGAGTTTTTGCTTAGCTTTTTACTTTCTTATTCATGCAACAGCCTTCTGCCCAGGTCCGACTTATAAATTAATCCTCTTGCAACTGCTCAAAATCAATAAATATACTTTGGGAAATGACAGTTTCTCCCATTCCTGAATTATATCTTCTCTAGTCCTTGTTGCTCTTAGTGGAAGCATTTTCCTGCTATAAATTGATTTGTCCTACCTGGCAGGATGAGCTTTGTTCTTTTTATCCCATGTATGATATTTTTCATGTACAAAAATGTTCAAATAAAGTAATAAATTTACCAATGGTTTTCTTTAATTGAGTGTGCTTTCCATGATTTTATTTAAAAAATCTTTTCCAACTCTACATATTTTTTGATCAGTTACTACACAGTTCCTTTATACCACTTCTCCCCCACATTCCATACACTAGTATCAATATCTTGCATTAGTGTGATATCTTTTTTTATAATTGACAACTCAATATTGATATATTATTATAAGATAAAGTCCATAGTTTACATTAGGGTTTTTTCTTTGTGTTGTACATTTCTACAGGTTTGACAAATTCATTATGTCATGTATGCATTATTAAAGTATCGTGCAGAATAGTTTCACTGACCTAAAAGTTCCCTGTGGTCCACCTACTGATATCTTTTTCTCTTCCCTCATACCCTGGAAACAACTGATATGCTTACTCTCTTTATAATTTTTCCTTTTTCGGAATGTCATATATTTGGAATTATACATGATGTAGTTTTTATCAAAGTAATTTCTTTAGCTTAGCTGCATATATTTATTTAAGGTTCCTCCACATCTTTTGTGATTTGCTAGCTCATTTCTTTTTATTATTGAATAACATTCAACTGTATGAACATATCTCTGTTTATTTACACACCTAGTGAAAGACAGCTTGATTGTTTCTCATTTTTGTCAGTTTGAAAAATGTGGCAATAAATAGTTATGTGAAGATTTTTGTGTGGACATAATTTTTTAATTAATTGGATTAAGCACCTAGGAGCACAATTGCTGGATCATATGGTAATATTATGTTTACCTTTGTATGAAGAAGATAAAATATACTCAAGGGTGGCTGTACCATTTTGCACTCTCATGGGTAAGACCTAGAATTCCCATTGTGTTACATTCTAGCCAGCATTTGGTGTTGTCAATATTTCGAATTTCAGCCATTCTAATAGATGTGTAGCAGTATTTTATTGCTGTTTTAATTTTCAATTCCCTAATGGCATAGATGTTGCAGATCTTTTTATATACTTACCTATCATTGGTACATCTTCTTTGATGAAGTGTGTATTCAGATAATTTGCCCATTTTTAATTGGGTTGTTTGTTTTTTTTATTGTCGAGGTTTACTGTTTTTTTTTTTTAATGTATTTTAGATGCAAGTCCTTTATCAGTCACATGCATTTGAAATATTTTTTTCCCAGTTTGTGGCTTGTCTTTTCATTCTCTTAAGAGTGTCTTTAGCAGAACAGAATTTTAAAATTTTAATGAAGTTCAATTTATCAACTTTTCGTTTAATGGGTTTTGCTTTTAGTGGTGTATCTAAGAAGTTTTCAACACAACATCACCTATATTTTTCCCTATGTCATCTTCTAGAAGTTTTTTAGTTTTGCATTTTACATTTAGATTTATGGTCCATTTTGAGTTAAATTTTGTGAAAATTTAAAGTCTGTTTCTATATCCGTTTTTTTTTATGTAGATGTCCACTTTTTCCAGTATTATTTGTTGACATGACTGCCCTTTCTCCATTGAACTGCCTTTGCTCCTTTGTCAAAGATCATTTGACTATGTTTCTGTGAGTCTACTTCTGGACTCCATTTGGTTGCATTCATGTATTTGTTCATTCTTTTACCAATACTACACTGTCTTGGTTACTGTATAGTAAGTTTTGAGATCACATGGTGTCAATTCTCTTTTTTCCTTCTCCTTCAGTATTGTTTTGTCTATCTTAGGTTCTTTCTCTCTATATACAAACATTGAATTAGTCTGTCTAAATCAACGAAATAATTGGCAGATATTTTGATTGGTATTGCATTGAATATATAGATAAAGTTGAGAAGAACTCACATCCTAAGGTATTGAGTCTTTTGTACATGAATATGGAATACTTCTCCATTTATTTAAATATTATTTCATTTTTATCACAGTTTTGTCATTTTATTCAAACATATTGTTCATATTTTATTATATTTATACATAAGTATTTTATTTTTTGATGATAACGTAAATAGCGTGGTGTTTTAAATTTCAAATTCCAATTGTCCATTGCAGCTAAATAGAAAAGCAATCGAATATTTATCTTACAATTTTGTCCTTAAAAGTTCTAGGAGGTGTTTTATTGATTTTGAAGGGGTTTCTGCATAGACAGTGATATCGTCTGCAAATAAAGGCAGTTTTTTTGTTTTTGTTTTTTATCTTCCCAATCTCTGTACCTCTTACTTCCTTCTTTCATCATATTTCATTAGCTAGGTCTCTCTGTATGCTGTTAAATATGTGTGATGAGAGGAAACATCCTGTTCTTATTATTTTTTACAGTGACATTAGTTAATGAAATCCAGTAAGTTTCACTTTAACAGTAAGGCATATATATATTTCCACTGTGTGTTCACCTCCCATAGTTAAATTTCTTTCTGTCATCATATATTTGGCCCCTTGTACCCCATATACCTCCACGCCTCGACACACACCCTACCCTCTGGTAACCACTGCTCTATTGTCCATATCCATGAGTCTCTGTTTGTTTGTCTTGTCTGTTGCTTTTAAGTTTATATCACACACATACATGACATCTTGTGGTTTTCAATTTCAACTTTTTCTACCTGCCCTATTTTGCTTAGCCTGATTGTCTCGAGGTCCATCCACTTTGTCATTAAAGGTAGTATTTCATCTCTTCTTATGGCTGAGTAATATTCCATTGTATGTACGTACCACTGCTTCTTTATCTAATCATCTATTGTAGGACACTTCAGTTGCTACCATGTCCTGGCCACCATGAATAATGCTGCTATGAGCATCAGTGTTCAAATATCTTTTCGGATATGGGTTTTCAAGTATTTTGGATAAATACCTAGTAGAGGGACTGCTCGTAGATCAATTCTTCGATTTCTGAAAAACTTCCATACTGTTTTCCATAGTGGCAATACCAATGTACAGTCCCACCAGCAGTGTATGAGGGTTCCTTTTTCTTCGCATCCTTTCCAACATCTATTATTAATTGTCCTATTGGTAATGGCTATTTTAACAGGTGTGAGATATTATCTCATTGTGGTTTTGATATGCATTTCCAAAATAGCTAACGATATGAGCATCTTTTCATATGTTTGTTGGCCTTTTGTATGTCTTCTTGGGGGAAGTGCTGTTCAGGTCCTCTGCCCATTTTTTTTTATTGGATCATTTATTTTTGTTGTTGTTATTGAGTTGTATGAGTTCTTTGAATTTTATGGACATTAGGCTTTTATTGGAGGCATTGCTTGCAAATATTTTCTCCCATTCCGATGGTTGTCTCTTTACCTCGTTGATGGTTTCTGTTGCTGTGCAGGAGATTTTTAGTTTGACATAGTCCCATTCATTTATTTTAGTTTTTACTTCCCTTGCTTTTGAGGTCAAATTTATAAAATCCTTTTAAGTCTAAGGTCCATGAGTTTAGTTTCTATGTTTTCTTCTTTGTAATTTATTGTTTCAGGTCTTATGTTTAGGTCCTTAATCTGTTTTGAGTTAATTTTGGTGTATAGTGATAGACAACAGTCTAATTTCATTCTTTTGCAGGTGGATTTCCAGTTATCCCAGCACCATTTATTGACGAGGCTTTTCTTTCTCCACTGTATATTTTTGGCTCTTATGTCGAAAATTATTTGCCCATATAAACATGGGTTTTTATATGGACTCTCAATTCTGTTCCACTGGTCTGTATTTCTATTTGTCTGCTAATATCATGCCGTTTTGATTATTGTTGCTTTGTATAATTTGAAATCAGGAAGAGCGATGCCTCTAGCCTTCTTCTTATTTCTCAGAATGGCTTTGGCGATTCCCAGTCTTTTGTGCTTCCATGCAAATCTGATGATTTTTTTCTTCTATTTCTTTAAGAAATGCTGATGGGATTTTGATGAAGAGTGCCTTAAATCTGTATAATGCTTTAGGTAGTAAGGTCATCTGAACTATATTGATTCTTCCCATCCAAGAACATGGACTATCTTTTCATTTCTTTATATCATCTTCAATAAGGTCTTTAATAGTGTCTTATAATTTTCGTCATATAGAATCTTCACATGTTCCGTTATATTCCTAAGTATTTTATTCTTTTTATTACCATTGCAAAAGGAATTATTTTTTCCACTTTTTTTTTTCTGGAAATTCATTATTAGAGTGTAGGAACGCTGTGGATTTTTGAATATTGATTTTGTATCCAGAGACTTTATTGGATTTACGTATTGTTTCTAGTAGTGTCCTTGTGGAATCTTTAGAGTTTTCTATATAGAGAATCATGTCTTTTGCAAATAGTGACAGTTTGACTTCGTTTCCTATTTGGATGCCTTTTATATCTTTCTCTTGCCTGATTGCACTTGCTAGGATCTCCAATGTTATATTGAATAAGAGTGGCAATAGGGACAGCTTTGTCTTCTTCATGATCTTAGAGGGAAGATTTTTAGTTTATCACCATTAAGTATAATGTTGGCTGAGGGTTTGTCATATATGACTTTTATTATGTTGAGCTATTTTCTTCCTATACTGATTTTTGTTAAGTGTTTTTGACCATAAAGGATAATGTATCTTGTCAAAGGCTTTTCCTGCATCTGTAAATATGATCATAGAATTCTCATTTTTTAAAAAGTTTATGTGGTTATCACATTAATGATTTGCATATTTTGAACCATCCCTGTGTACGTGAGATGAAGCCCACTTGATCGTGGTGTATAATCTTTTGAATATGTTGATATATTTGGTTGGCTAGTATCTTATTTAGGATTTTTGCATCTGTGTTCATGAGAGATATTGGTCTATAGTTTTCTTTTTTGGTGTGTTATCTTTATCACGTTTTGGCATCAGAGTAATATTGACCTCATAAAATGAGTTGGGAATTGTTGTCTCCTCTTCGATTTTTTGGAAGAGTTTGAGGAGAATAGGTATTAAATCTTCTTTGAGTATTTGGTAGAATTCATTGGTGAAGCCATCTGCTCCTGGACTTGTACTTTTTTATTGGTTTTTGATGATTGTTTCAATTTCCATACTGCTGATCTGTCTATTTATATTTTCCAGTTTTTCTTGATTCAGTCTAGGAAAGTTGTATTTTTCTAAGTACTGGTCCATTTCTTCTAGATTATTAAATTTGGAGTTACATACTTTTCCATAGCATTCTTGTATGATACTTGTATTTCTGCAGTGTCTGTCATAATTCACCTCTTTCTTCCCTGATTTTGTTTATTTGTGTACTTTTCCTTTTTTCTTTAGTGAGTCTAGCCAAGGATTTGTCAATTTTATTAACCTCAAAGAACCAGCTCTTTGTTGTAATTTTTTTCTCTTGCTTTTTTGTTTTCAATTTCATTTATTTCTGCTCTAATTTTGATAATTTCTTTCCTTCTGCTGAGGTTAGGTTTCATTTTTTCTTCCTTTTCTAGCTTTTTTTTTTTAATGTAGCGTTAGGTTGCTTATTTGGACTTGTTCTTGTTTATGGAGATAGGCCTTTAATAATGTGAACTTCTTTCTTATTACCACTTTTGCCATGTCCTCAAAATTTTGATATATTGTACTATCATTAGCATTCATTTCTATGTATCTCTATATCTCTCTTTTTATTTCTTCTGTGACTCTTACATTCTTCAGTAGCATGTTGTTTAATATCCATGTATTTGTGGTTCTTCTCTCTTTCTTTTTACACTTGTTCTCCAGCTTCAATGCACTATGATCAGAGAATATGGTTGGAATGATTTCAAGCCTCTTATATTTGTTGAGGCTCTCTCTGTGTCCCAGTATGTGGTCAATCCTTGAGAATGTTTCACGTGCACTAGAGAAAAATGTATAAGCAGCTGTTTTGGGATGAAAGACTGTAAATATAATTTATGTCCAGTTGATCTAATCTGTCATTTAAAATTATTATCATTCTCTTTTTATTTTTTATCTTATGTGAATAAATCTAGTTCCTCACCATTAAGTATAAAGTTAACTGTAGGTTTATTTCATATTCTTTATCAAGTGAAGGAAGTTCTCTCTGTTTCTCATTTTCCGAAATCTTTATCATGAGCTGGTGTTAGCCATGTAAATATTTTAAGTTTGATTTTCACATTCTAGTTTTTATTTTACCAGAAATTATTTTTGTAAAATATTATGCAATTATCCTTTTATGTTTTCTTTTTATGAATAATTTATTGTACCAATACCATATATAAAGCTGTCCATCCTTATCTCACTGATATTTTTAAAAATTTTTTGTTATTTATTTTTATTTATTTTTATGGTTACACTAGTTAACAAAATCCAGTAAGCTTCAGCTGTACATTTTAACAGTAAGGTGTTTGTGTATATATATATATATATATATATATATACATATACATATATATACATATATGTATATGTATATATATATATATGCCTTATTGTTTGTATATATATATATAATTTACTATATATATGTGTATATATATTTACATTATGTGTTCACCTCCCATAGTAGATTTCTTTCTGTCACCACATATTGGACCCCTTTTACCCCATCTACAACCCTCTCCCTCTGCCTCCTTACCCTTTGTTAACCACTAGTCTATTATCCATATCCATGAGTCTCTGTTTGTTTGTCCTGTTTGTTAGTTGCTTTTAGGTTTATATCTCACATATAAGTGATATCATGTAATTTTCAACTGTTTTATGTCTGGCTTATTTTGCTTAGCATGATTATGTCGAGGTCCATCCACGTTGTTGCAAATGGCAGTATTTCATCTCTTCTTATGGCTGAGTAATAGCCCATTGTATATCTATATATACCACTGCTTCTTTATCCGATTATCTATCATAGGACACTTCAGGATCTCCCATGTCCTGGGCACTGTGAATAATGCTATTTGAACATTGTTGTGCAAATATCTTTTTGAATATGGGTTTTCAAGTCTTTGAGATAAATACCCAATAGAGGGATTGCTGGATTATAGAGTTCAATTCTTAGTTTTTTGAGGAAACTCCGTACTGTTTTCCATAGTGGCTATAACAGTTTGTAGTCCCAACAGTAGTTTATGAGGGTTCTATTTCTCTTCCTCTTCTTCAACATTTGTTATTACTTGTCCTGTTGATAACAGCTATTCTAATCTCTCTTATTTTTAATATCACTTCTGTCATATTTTCATGTCTTTGAACTCTTCTATTAGTCAATATTTTTATCATTGTGCCTATATTACTCTCCTTTATTACATTTTCTATTAAACCATAATTAAAAGAAGTATACCAAATTGATTTAACAAATAAAATGGACTGAAAAATCAGAATCCTACACCTGCCATTTTTTTGACCCTGGATAAAGAATGTAATGTCTCCATATCATCTTAAATATAGAAAAGAGGATTAAATGAGTTAATTATGTAAAGTATTTAAAGTAGTGCCTAAAACATAGCAAGTGTTCAGTGAATATTAGCTGCTATTAATAAGGTCGTGTAAACAGATCATTTCCACACTGTACTTCTAAAAATTGTTTTACTTTCTTTGCCTTTGCTTATGATGAGGACTTGGGAAACAGTTTTATATGTTTTCAGAAAAAAAAATAATTGTGGTTTTGATAAAAAGAGAATCGATTTTTTTAGATAAATTTTAAAATATACATTTTATGTATTTTTTTAAAATTTTATTTTCAATTACAGTTGACATTCAATGTTATTTTTATTGATATCATGTGTAGAGCATAAAGATTAGACATTGATATAATTTATGAAGTGATCCCTTTGATTAGTATCCACAAGACACTATATGTAGTTATTACAATATTATCGACTATATTCCCTATGCTATATTTTACATCCCCATGAATATTTTGTGATTACCAATTTATACTTCTTAATCCTTTCACCTTTTTCACCCAGCCCCCAACCCACCTCTCATCTGGCAACCATTAGTTTATGCTCTGTATCTATGAGTCTGTTTCTATTTTGAATGTTCATTTATTTTGTACTTTGTATTTCACATTTAAGTGGATAATACTGTTTTTGTCTTACTCTGTCTGACTTATTTCACTTAACATAATACCTCCCAACTCCATCCATGTTGTTGCAAATGATGAGATTTCATTCTTTTTTATGGCTGAGTAATATTCCATTGTGTATACGTACTACCTCTTCTTTATCCAATTGTCTATTGATGGAAACTTAGGTAATTCCATATATTGGCTATTGTACATGGTACTGCAGTGAATATAAGAATGCATGTATCTTTTTGAATTAGTGCTTTGGTTTTCTTTGGATAAATACCCAGAAGTGAAATTTCTGGGTCAAAATGTAGTTCTATGTTTAATTTTTTTGAGGAAACTCCAAAATTTCCCATAGTGGATGCATCAGTGTGCAATCCCACCAAAAGCACGCTGGGGTTCCCTTTTCTTGACATCTTTGCCAACATTTGTTCATTAATTTATTGATGATAGCCATTCTGACTGTGTGAGGTGATCTCATTGTAGTTTTAATTTGCATATCTCTGTTGATTAGTTTAATTGAGCTTCTTTTTATATGTCTATTGGCCATCTCTATGTCAATTGGAGAAATGCCTAGTCAGATTCTCTACCTATTTTTTAAATTTGGATTTTTTTTTTTTTGGTGTTGAGTTATATGAGTTTTTTGTAAATTTTGGATATTAACCCCTTATCAAATGTATCATAGGCAAATATCTTCTCCCATTCAATAGATTCTCTTTTTGTTTTATTGATGGTTTTCTTTGTTATATTAAAAAAAAAAGACTTTATAGTTTGATGTAGTCCCATTTACTTATTTTTTCTTTTGTCTCCCTGGCTTGAGGGGATATATCAGAAAAAAAATATATACTAAGACCAATGTCAGAGAGTTTGCCACCTATATTTTCTTCTAGGAATTTTATGGTTTTGAGTCTTATATTTCAGTTTTTAATCCATTTTGAGTTTATTCATGTACATAGTGTAAGATGAGGGTCCTGTTTCATTTTATTTGCATATATTTATCTAGTTTTCCCAGCACTATTTATAAAAAAGACCATCTTTACTCCATTGTATATTCCTGCTTTTCTTTTGTCATAGATTTAATGACCATACAGGTATGAATTTATTTCTAGACTCTCTATTCTGTTACATTGATCTCCGTGCCTATTTTGTTGTTGTTGTTGTTGTTGTTGTTGTTGTTGTTGTTAGTTCATTTCTTTATTAACCCATATGCAATTACTTGTCTTCTGGTTTGTTGAAGCAATAGTTCAGACAACATTTGCCACAATAATGTCTGTCAAAGTGATGGGCCATGAAAACTCCAGCATCACGTTCATCTATCTGAAGGGCATTCCCGACAATGGCAACTGATTTAGCTGTTCTCATGCACTTTATGTTATTTTAGGACAGCCAGCTTAAACTTTGCTCTCTTATGCTTATTTTTCTCAAGAGTGGTATAAGACTTCTTTTTTTCCTTTTCTAAGCACCACCATGAAGTCTCAACACAAGATAAAGAGTGAACTCCTTTTGAATTTTGTAGACAAAGTATGTCCATCTTCCACTTGCCAGCAAAGATTATTCTGTTGACCAGGAGAAATTTCTTCCTTATCCTGAATCTTAGCCTGTACATTTTCCATTGTATTCGAGGTTTCAGCCTCGAGAGTAATGGTCTTCTCCCTAAGCTTTTCACAAAAATTTGTATCTTAGCAAGGATTACAATTAAGATGGCAGATTGGAAAGTTATATGTGTCTGTTTTTGTGCTGGTATGATGTTTTAATTACTATAGCCTTGTTTAGGCATGGGTTTACATGTGGGCTCTCTATTTTGTTCCATTGATCTATATGTCTGTTTTTATGACAAGAGCATGCTGTTTTGATTACTATAGCCTTGTAGCAAAGTTTGATAGAAGGTTGAGTAATAACTCCAACTTTGTTGCTCTTTCTCAAGATTGTTGTGGCTATTTGAGGTCTTTTATGATTTCATATAAATTTTTAGATTATTTGTTCTAGTTCTGTGAAAAATGCATTGGAATTTTGATGGAATTTCATTGAATCTATAGATTGTATTTGGTAGTATGGACATTTTAAATATGCAAATATTTCCTATCCATGTGTACAGTACATGCTTTCATGTATTTGTATCTTCTTCAATTTCTTTCTTTAATGACTTATAATTTTCCAAGTACAGGTGTTTTATCTCCTTGGTTAAATTTATTCATAAGTATTTTAGGTTTTTTGATGCAATTGTTAAAGGGATTGCTTTCTTAGTTTTTCTTTCTGAGAATTCACTGTTGGTGTATAAAAATACATTCAAAATCCAAATATTAATTTTGTATTTGGCTACTTTACTGACATCATTTACCTGTTCTAATAGTGTTTTTGGTGGAATCTATAGGGTTCCTTACATGCAGTATCAGGTCATTTGCAAATAATGACAGTGTTACTTTTTCCTTTCCAATTAAGATGCCTTCTATTTCTTTTTCTTGTCCGACTGCTGTGGCTAGGACTTCTAAAATTATATTAAATTAAATAGTGAAAGTAAACATCCTTTCTTTCTTATCTTAAGGAAAACATTTTTGATTATTTTCTCATTAAGTATAATGTTAGCTGTGGATTTTTCATATATGGCTTTTATTATTTTGAGATATATTTCCTTCATTCTAACTTCATCGAGGGTTTTTATCATAAGTGGATGCTGGTTTTTATCAAACAATTTTTCTGTATAGATTAATATGTTCATGTAATTTTTAGCCTTCATTTTAATTAAGTGGTATTTCATGTTAATCGATTTGAAGATAGTGAACCATCCTCACATCGCAGGAATAAACCCTACTCAATAGTGATGTATAATCTTTTTAATATATTGCAGAATTCAGTTTGCTAATGTTTGGTTAAGAATTTTTGCATCTATGTTCTTCAGGGATAATTGGCCTATAATCATTTTTGGTAAAGTCTTTGTCTTGCTTTGAAATCAAGGTAATAGTGGCTTTTTAAAATGATGTTCGGAAACTTTCATCATCTTGAATTTTTGGAATAGCTTGAGAAAGATAAGTATTAATTCTTTTTTAAATGTTGTTAAGTTCACCTGTGAAGCCATCTGTTTCAGGATTTTTATTTGTTGGAAGTTTTTTGATTACTGATTTAATTTCATTAGTAGTAATCAGTTTGTTCAGATTTTCTGTTTATTCTTGATTCAGACTTGGGAAATTGTATGTTTCTAAGAATGTATCCATGTCTTCCAGATTGTCCAATTTTTTGACATATAATTGCTCATTGTATTTTCTTGTAATCTTTTGTTTTTCTGTGATGTCAGTTGTCACTTCTTCACTTCTGATTTTATTTATTTAGGTTTTCTCTCTCTCCCTCTCTCTCTCTTTCTACCCCCACCCCCTTTTTGGTGAGTCTGGTTAAGGCTTTATCCATTTTGTTTATCTTTTCAAAGAACTGACTTTTGGTTTCATTTTTTTTTTTTGTAAAATTTTTTAGGTTACATTTTGTTTATTTCCACTTGATTTTTATTATTTCCTTCTTTTTACTTGAGATTTTGTTTGCTGTTTTTTATTCTTTCCTAGTTTTTTTGTTTTGTTTTGTTTTGTTTTTAGGTGTAAGGTTAGATTGTTTATTTGAAATTTTTGTTTGTTTGTTTCTTGTAGTAGGCTTGCATTACTGTAAATTTTCCTCTCAAGACTGCTTTTGCTGTGTTCCATATATTTGGGGGCATTGTGGTTTCATTTTCATTTGTTTTACAGTATTTTTTTATTTCCTCTTTGATCTAATTGTTAACCCATTTGTTATTTAGTACAATGATATTTAGTCTCCATGTGTTTGTGTGTTTTTTTTGCATTTTTCTAGTAATTTTTTTCTTTTTAGTTTCATACATTTGTGGTCAGAGAAAATGTTTGATTTGATTTTATACTTCTTAAATTTATTGAGACTTTTTATGTGTCCTGACAAGCAATCTCTGTTGGAAAATGTGTAGGTACTTGAAAAAAAAAGTATATTCTGTTGTTTTGGTTTGATATGCTCTAAAAATATTAATTAAATAAATCTGGTCTAGTGTGTCATTTATGGCCACAGTATCCTTCTTAATTTTCTGTCTGGAAGATCTATCCCTTGGTGTCAGTGGGGTGCAAAGTACCCTACAATAACTGTATTTCTGTCAGTCTCTCCCTTTATGTCAGGCAATATTTGCTTTATGTATTTATGTGGTCCTATATTGGATACATAAATGTTTACTAAGGGTATGGCCTCTTGTTGGATTGATCCTTTTATCATTATGTAATGTCCCTCTTTGTCTCTTATTATAGCCTTTGTTTTAAAGTCTATGATATTAGTTTTGCTACCCCAGCTATTTTTTTTTCACTTCAATTTATATGAAATATTTGTTTTTATGCCTTTATTTTCAGACTTTGGATTTCTTTCAATCTGAAGTGTGTCTCTTATAGTCAACATATGTATGGGTCTTGTTTTCCTTTCCATTCAGCTCACCTAATATATTTTTTTTTATTATTACAGAATTTAATCCATTTACATTTAAAGTCATTATTGGTAAATGCATACTTATTGCCATTTTATCATTTATCTTTATGTTTTGTATTCTCTCCTTCTTCTTCTTAAATAAATCCTTTTAACATTTCTTGTAGTACTGGTTTAATGGTAAGTTCCTTTAGCTTTTATTTTTTTTTTTTTGTCTGAGAAGCTCTTTATCCCTCCTTAGATTATAAGTTGTTGACCTTGCTGAGTAGAGTAGTTTTGGTTGTAGGTCCTTGTTTTACAATAATTTGAATAACTTGTGCCCATTTTTTTTCTGGCCTGCAAAGTTTTTGTTGAGAAATTAGCTGACATTCTTATGGGAGTTTCTATGTAAAGAACTCTCTGTCCATCCTGGACTTGTATGTGCATTTCTTTCACTGGGTAAGAGAAGTTTTCTGTCATTATTTCTTCAAATCAGTTCTCAATCCTTGTTGTCTTTTCTCACTCTGGTAACCCCATGATGCAAATGTAGTTACACTTGATGTTGTCTTAGAAGTCCCTTAAAACTATCCTCAATTTTTGTTCTCCTTTCTTTTTGTTGTTTTTATTGGGTATTTTCTGCTACCTTGTCTTCCAAACCACTGATTCAGTCCTCTGCTTTATCTAATATGTTGTTGATTTCTTCTAGTGTACTGTTTAGTTCAGTTATTGCAGTTTTCATTTTTAATGTGTTCTTATTTATGGTTTCTATGTTCTTTTTTATGCTTACTATCTCATTGTTGAAGTTCTCACTAAGTTTCTTACACATCCTTATAAAGTGAATTGAACTCCATATCTGGTAGATTGCTTGCCTCCATTTTATTATTTTTTTTCCTAGAGTTTCCTCCTTTTCTTTCACTTGGAATATGTTTCTTCATTACCTCATTTCAGCTGCCTCTCTGTGTTTATTTCTACGTATTATATAGATCTGCTATGTCTCCCAGTCTTGGCTGGTTGGCTTTATGTAATAGGTATCCTGAAGAGCCCAGTGGCACAGTCTTCCTGGTTGCCTGAGCTAGATTTTTCTAGATTGTCCCTTTTTTGGGTTTTGTGTGCCTTTCTTTTGTAGTTCAGCCTTGATTGCTGCTGTCACATCAGTGGGTGAAATTGACCATCAGACTTATTGGATGTGTGGGTTTGCCATGAGCACAGCTTTTGTGTCATGCAGGGGCTGGTCCCATAGAATGTGATTTGTCATAGCATTCTCTAGTTTTGGCCTGCGGGATAAAATAAGAACTACTGATGCACATTTTTATTGTTTTATTTAAACCATTTCATTAAAGTAGAATTGACATACACAAAGCTCTACATTTTTAGTTTATAAAACTTGAGTTTGTAGATATGTATACACTCATGAAATAATTATAATCAATGTCACAAATGTATCCAACAACTACAAAAATTTCCTCCTGCCTTCATTTTATTAATGTTGTTTTTAAAACTTACTTATGTAAATTAGTTTCAAGTATACAGTATATTGGTTAGACATCTCTATAGTTCATAAAAACGATTCCTCCACTTGCTCCCTCCTTTCCCTTGTCCTCCATCTAGTCATCATGTTAATGCTAACTGCCTTCCCTCTGCTGTGCTCCCCATCCCTATGACCAACTATCAACTATTAATTTGTACTTCTTTAACCCTTTGCCCCATTCTCCCAGCTCCCCAACCAGTCTCCCCACTGTCCATCACCAAATTGACCACTATATTTGTGAGTCTGTTTTTGATTAGATTGTTATTTTTGTTCCTTAGATTCCACATATAAATGAAATTATATGCTATTTAACTTTCTCTGGCTGACTTATTTTACACAACATAATAACCTCTAGGTCCACCCATGTCATTGCAAATAGTAGGATTTCATTTTTTTAATGGCTGAGTCATATTTCATTGTATATATGAACCATAATTTCTTTATCCGATTTTCTGTTGATGGACATTTAGGTAGCTTCCATATATGGCTATTGTAAATTGTGCTGCCATGAATATTGGAGTGCATAGACTTTTACAAATATTGTTTTGTTTATCTTTGTGCAATTGCTGGGTCAAAAAGTATATCCATTTTGAATTTTTTGAGAAACCTCCATACTGTTTTCCATAACAGCTGTGCCAATTTGCAATCCCACCAACAATGTATGAGGATTCCCTTTTTTCTGCATCCTCGCCAACACTTTCTGTTTTTTGATTTATTGATGTAGCCATTCTGAGAGGTGCGAGGTGATATCTCATTGTGGTTTTAATTTGCATTTCTCTCAAGGTTAGCGACCTTGAACATCTTTTCATATGTCTATTGGCCATCTGTATTTCCTCTTTGGAGAAGTATCTGTTCAGGTCTTCTGCCTATTTTTTTAATTGGATTTTTTTTTTGTGTGTGTGGAGTTGTGTAAGTTCTTTATATATTACAGATATCAACCCCTCGTCAGATGTATCATTAGCTAGTATCTTCTCCCAGCCGGTTTTCTTTTTGTTTTGTTGATGGTATCTTTTGCTGTACAAAAACTATTTAGTTTAATGTAGTCCCATTTGTTTATTTTTTCGTTTGTTTCCCTTGCCTGAGGAGATATATCTGTAAACAAATTCCTGTTAGTAATATCAGAGAGTATACTGCCTATGTTTTCTTCTAGAAGTTTTATGGTTTCGGATCTGACATTTAAGTCTTTAATCCATTTTGTATTTATTCTTGTATACGGTGTAAGAAGGTGGTCCAGCTTCTTCTTCTTCTTCTTCTTTTTTTGCATGTATGTGTCCAGTTTATCCAACATCATTTATTGAAGAGACAGTCTTTAGCTGATTATTAGCTTCCTTGTCATATATTAAGTGAGCATATAAGCGTGGATTTTTTTCTGAGATTTCTATTCTTTTCCATTGATCAAAGTATATGTTTTTATGCCAGTACCATGCTGTTTAGATTACTGTAGCCTTGCAGTATAATTTGATATCAGGTAGTGTGATACCTCCAACTTAGTTCTTCTTTCTCAAGATTGCCGTGGCTCTTCAAGGTTTTTTATGGCTCCATATAAACTTTAAGATTATTTGTTCTAGCTCTCTGAAAAATGCCATTGGTATTTTGATAGGGATTGCATTAAATTTATAGATTGTTTTAGCTAGTATGACCATTTTAACGATGTTGATTCTTCCTACCCATGAACAGGGGATATGATTCCATTTATTTGTATCTTTTTCAATTTCTTTTTTTAATGACTTATAATTTTCTGAAAACAGGTCTTCTACCTTCTTGGTTAATTTGATTCCCAGGTATTTTGTAGTTTTCAACGCAATTGTAAATGGGATTGTTTTCTTAATTTCTCTTTCTGAAAGTTCATCATTAGTGTATAAAAAATGCGACTGACTCCTGAATATTTATTTTGTAACCTGCAACTTTCCTGAATTCACTGATCAGTTCTAACAGTTTTTCTGGTGGAATCTTTAGGGTTCTCTATATATAGTATCATGTCATCAGAAAATAACAAGAGTTTTATTTCTTCCTTTCCAATTCGGATGCCTTTTATTTCTCTTTCTTTTCTTATTGCTAAGACTTCCAATACAATGTTAAAGAGGAGTGGTGAAAGTGGGCATTCTTGTCTTGTTCCTGATCTTAAGGAAAATGGTTTAAGCCTTTCTCCATTGATTATGATGTTAGCTGTAGATTTGTCATATATGGCCTTTATTATGTTAAGCTATGTTCCCTCTCTTCCCACTTTGCTGAGAGCTTTTATCATAAATGGATGCTGGATTTTGTCGAATGCTTTTTCTGCATCTATTGATATGATCATATGGTTTTTATCTTTCAATTTGTTAATGTGGTGTATCACATTAAGTGATTTGCAGAAATTGAACCAACCTTGCATCACAGGAATAAATCCAACTTGATCATGGTGTATGATATTTTTAATGTATTGCTGAATTCGGTTGCTAATATTTTGTTGAGGACTTTTGCATTAATGTTCATAAGAGATATTAGCTTATAGTTATTTATTTATTTATTTATTTATTTATTTATTTATTTATTTATTTATTGTAATGTCTTTGCCTAGTTTTGGAATCAAGGTAATGGCAACCTCATAAAAGAAGTTAGGAAACCTTCCCTCTTCTTGTATATTTTGGAATAGTTTGAAAAGGATAGGTGATAATTCTTCTTTGAATGTTTGGTAAAATTCACCTATGAAGACATATGGTCCAGGACTTTGGTTTTTGGGAGGTGTTTGATTACTGATTTGATATCATTGGTGGTAATCTGTCATTTCAGATTTTCTGTTTCTTCTTGACTCAGTCTGGGGAGATTGTATGTTTCTAGGAATGTGTCCATTTCTTTCAGATTGTCCAATTTGTTGGCATATAATTGCTCATAGTATTTTCTTATGATACGTTGTATTTCTGTGGAATTTGTGGTTATTTCTCCTCTTTCATTTCTGATTGTGTTTATTTGAGTCCTCTCTCCTTTTTTTCTTGATGAGTCTGGATAAGAGTCTGTCATTTTTTTTTTTTATCCTTTCAAAGAACCAGCTCTTGGTTTCAATAATCTTTTGTATTGTTTTCCTAGATTCTATTTCATTTATTTCTGCTCTGATCTTTATTATTTCCTTATTTCTATTCACTTTGAGCTTTGTTTGCTGTTCTTTTTCTAGTTCTTTTAATTTTAAGGCCACATTGTTTTTTTTTTAGCATTATTTTGTTTCTTGTTGTAGGCTTGTATTGTTTTTAATTTCCCTCTTAGAACTGCTTTCTTTGTGTTCCATAGGTTTTGAGTCGTTGTGCTTTCATTTCTATTTGTCTCTAGGTGTATTTTGATTTCTTTCTTGATGTCATTAATGACCTGTTCATTGTTTAGTAGCATGTTATTTATCCTCCATGTGTTTATGTATTTTCCAGTTTTTTTTTCTTATAGTTGATATCTAGTTTTATACCATTGTGATCAGAAGATGGTTGGTATGATTTCAATCTTCTTAAATTTATTGAGATTTGATTTGTATCCTGACATGTGGTCTATCCTTGAAAATGTTCCATATGCATTTGAGATGAATGTATATTCTACTGCTTTGGAGTAAAATACTCTGAAAATATCTATTACATCCATCTTTCTAGTGTGTCTTTTAGGCTCATTGTTTTCTTCTTGATTATTTGTCTGGAAGATCTGTCCATTGATGTCAATGGGGTGTTAAAGTTTCCTACTATGAGTATATTGCTATTGATTTCTCCTTTGATGTCAGTCAATAATTGCTTTATGTATGTAGGTGCTCTTATGTTAGGTGTGTATATGTTTACTAGGGTTATGTACTCTTGATTTATCAATTCCTTTATCATTATGTAATGCCCTTTTTTGACTCTTATTTTAGTCTTTGATTTAAAAGTCTATTTTTTCTGATATAAGTATTGCTACCCTGGCTTTTTTTAAATTTTCATTTTTGTGAAATATCTTTTTTCATCCCTTTACTTTCAGTCTGTGAGTATCGTTTGATCTGAAGTGGGTCTCTTGTAGACAGCATATTCATGGGTGTTATTCTTTATCCATTCGTTTACTCTATGTCTTTTGATTGGAACATTTAATCCATTTACATTTAAAGTGATTGCTAATAGGTACATTATTACTGTCATTTTATTATTCATATTTGTTATTTCTATTTTCTTTTTTACACCTTCTCTTTTTACAGAAACTTTTTAACATTTCTTGTAATGCTGGCTTGTTGGTGATGAATTCCTTAAGCTTTTTCCTGTCTGGGAAGCTCTTTATTTCACCTTTCATTTTTATCAAAAATCTTGCTGGGTAGAGTATTTATGGTTGTGGATTCTTGTTTTTCATAACTTTGAATATTCTTGTCATTCACTTCTGGCCTGCAAAGTTTCCATTGAAAAGTCAGCAGACATTATTATGAGGGTACCCTTGAAAGTAACTAACTACCTTTCTCTTGCTTTTTTTTAAGATTCTTCCTTTGTCTTTGACCTTTGGTATTTTAATTATTATGTGTCTTCGTGTAGGTCTGTTTGAATTCATCTTGTTTGGGATTCTTTGTGCTTCCTGAACTTGTATATCTAATTCCTTTTCCAGATTAGGAAAGTTTTCTGTCATTATTTCTTCAAATAGATTCTCAATCTCTTGCTTTCTCTCTCTTCTTCTTCAGGTATGCCAATGATTAGGATATTTTTATGCTTTATGTTGTCTCAGAGATCTCCTAAACACTCCTCATTTTTTTTTTTATAATTCTGTTTTTCTTTTTGTTGTTCTGATTAGGTGTACTCTGCTACCTTGTCTTCTAAATCAGTGATTCGGTCTTCTGCTTCATCCAATATACTTTTGAACCCTTCTAGAGTATTCTTCATGTCTGTTATTGTATTCCTCATTTCTCTCTGTTTCTTTTTTATGTTTTCTATGTCCTTTTCTATGCTGTTGAGATTTTCATTGTGCTCATCCATTCTCTCCACAAGTTCGTTGAGCACCCTTATAATCATTATTTTGAACTCTGTCTCTGGTAGGCTGCTTGCCTCCATTTCATTTAGCTTGTTTTCTGAAGCTTTCTCTTGTTGTTTTATTTGTGCCATGTTTCTTTGTTTTCTCATTTTATTAGCCTTTCTGTGTTCCTTTTTATGTGTCAGGAATATATGTTTCATTTTTCGGCCTTGGCCAGGCAGCCGAATGTCGAAGGTGTCCTCTGTGGCCCAGTGGTGCACTCTCCCTGATCCTTTATGCCGGGAGCTCTGGACGTGACCTTTGTGCGGATTGTGTGCGATCTTCTGCTGTTGCCAAGCCTTTATTGTTGTTAGTAGATCAGTGGATGGGATTAATGCTCAGGCTAACTAAATGTGGGAACTGGCTGCACCCACAGGGTAAGAGATGCTGTGTGGGGGCTGACCTCCCTGAGTGGGATTTGCCTTAGCAGGCTTGTGTACTTGTTGCAACCAGCCTTTGTGTGTATCACTAATGGAACTAGTCAGGAGTTGCTCTGTTGTGGTCTGGTGCCAGTCCCCAGATGCATTGTTTTTGTGGCCTCTTGGGAGGGGCTCCCTTGTAGGTCAAGGTCAGGCTCTGCTTTTGATTGCTCAGGGCTACCCGGTGAGAACTACAAAGCTATCCACTGATGTTTGTTGCCTATGCTGTATCTATAGGTAAGTGGAAGATACAACACTGTAGGCAGCGGTCAGTTATCCCCCTTCCTTGACCAATAGAAATTTAGCAGAAGGACCAGTGCTTCCTAAGGCCTGGCTCTGCCTTTCAGTTGCCTGTAAGTCTCTGAAACTGTATGAGCCTCCGGATGATATGCCTGTTGATTGGCACAAGGACCCTGAGAGTCTCCTGGGTCTATTGAGTAAATTTCTTCCTGCCACTGCAGTGTCAGTTTACATGCCAATACTGTCTTTGTGGCTCCCTATATATATTTCTACTCATAGCAAATTCAGCTACTGCCCACTCTGGCCCTAAATGTGCTACCCCTGGGCAGCTGCCTATCAATGTGCAGTGGGCACTTTGTGTATTCTATGGGGCAGAAACTCAGGGAGTCAAGGGCTGTTAGGCCAATACAGAACCCTGCAATCCTCTCAATAGATATTGCAGCTCATACAGGCAGCAGTGGTCTGTCCAGAACTGTGGTCTGTCCATTTCCTCGAAATGGGCTCACTGCACTAACCAAGGTCTATTGCCTGAACTGAATGTACAACCCTAGAGCCAGGTAGGGTACGAAAGGCTGTTTTTCAATGGGCTGCAGGCACTTTGTGGATTGAGTGAAGCGGGATCTCAGGGAGACAAAATCAATCTGGTCAATACATCCTCAGTTTTGCTGCAACTTCTGTGCCTGGGCATCCCTGCTGTAGACACAGATCACAGTGAGATCAGCTGCTGTCTGTGGCGATCTCACTGACTCCTGTGCTCCCTGGACACAATATTGCAACTCTTTCAGGCAGCAAAGGTCTGCATGTCATTGATTTCCACGCAGTTCCCACCCTGTGTCAGGCAATTTGTTGCTTGTGTGAATTGGAAGATCAAGGGAGGGGAGGAATAGGGTTGTGGCAGTTCATTGTCAGTGGGCCACCTGGGTCAATTTGTGGGTAGGATGAAGAGCGGTCTCAAAGAGACAATGGCAGTTAGATCAATACAACTTCAGTCTTGCTGCAAATTTGGTAACTGTTGTGAGTTCCTGCAGAAGTCTCATATTACAGCAGGACCAGCTGGTGTCTGGGACTGGCCCACAGGTCCCCGATATCAACCCAAGTTCATATTGACAGCAGCGCTCTGCCTGACCCTATCTCGGAAATGCGGCTCACAGCGCTCGCTGCTGTTGCTAGGATTGGAATGTGGCTCACAACACTGGCTGTCTGCTGGGAATGCTTGGCCCTGAATTCGAGAAGGGCTTGGCAGCCATTCAGCAACAAACACCCCTGGCAATCTACAAGTTGGGTGTGGTGGGCTGATCTCCTCTGACTAGGGCTTCCTAATGGATCTGCGTGAGGCTCTGCACAATCAAATTGGCAAGATCTGTAGATTACCCTGTAGGGGGGCCGGACTAAGACACAATGGTGGCTGCCCTTCCAGCCTTCTTTCTGGAGCCAGGTAATGCAGACTTTCTCAGAATGAATCCCACTCAAGCCTCTGACCCATCGCCGGTGTCCCAGGTGAGTGTCCGCTGATCAGAAAGCCTGTGTGTGGGTCCTTCAAAGGGACATCTAGGGATTCAATCTCCTTCCATCTCACCCAGATGGCCAGAATTCCCTCTGGTTTCTACAGTCAGAGTTATTGGAATCTCCTCTTCTCTGGGCTGGGGAGCCCCCAGATGAGACCAGAACCCCCTCTCCTTCAGTAGAGCCTCTGCAGCCTCACTCTCCCTCCCAGTGATCCTCTACCACCCGCGGGTGTGGGGCCAGCCCAATTTTTTACTTTGCCCTTACTACCAGCTTCTATGTGGCTCCTTTATGTTATCAGATGTAGGTGTTATGATCAGCTGGACTTCAGGTGATTCTCCATGTTGATTATTTTATAACTTGGTTGTAATTTTAATGTGGATCTATTGCAGGAAGCAACACCCGATGGAGGAAATTGGATGTTCAGACAACTTTGTTAGAGGAAGGAAAATTTATTGCCAGTGGAATGCATGGGTTTAACATCATGAGCTCCCCTTGGTTAGATTTCTTACAGCTTATGTACCTCTGCGGTGTCCATGCAAGGGGCATGTGATTCCTTTGTCTGAGGTTCTTTGTGTACCTCCTGACTCAGGATGAGAGGGGGATTTTCAGGTGGGGAGCAGGGGAAAGGAATTTCCAGACCACAAGTACTATCTATTTACAGATCGTTTCTCTTGTAGATGTGACAAGAGTTTCCAGAAGGCCATTCAGAGATCTATAGAATGTGATTAATCTATAAGTGGCTGAGTCGGTCATTTCTGTAAGCCCTTCCCTTTGCATTTCTCAGATGCCTCCTCTCTTAAACATCGGAGGAGATGAACCCTGCTTTTACCTAGTAGACAATTTTCCTAATCTCTACTCCTCCTATCCTCTTTATTTATTTATTTTTTTTGTGATTAGAACACTTAACCTAAGATCTATTTTTTTAAATAAAATTTTAAGTGTACAATATATTACTATTAACTGTAGTCACTATGCTATGTAGTAGATCTCTAGGGCATATTCACCTTGCATACATGAAAGTTTTTACCTATTTACCAAAACCTCCCTGTTCCCTCACCCTACTCCAGTCCCTAATAAATACCATTCTACTCTCTGCTTTTATTATTATGACTATTTTAGATTACTCATGTAAGTAAGATCATATCGTATTGTTCTCTGTCAATTTATTTCACTGAGTATAATGTCTTTCAGGATCATCCATGTGATCACAAACAACAAAATTTTCTTCTTTTTTCAAGGCTGAATAAAATTCTACTGTATGTAAATATCTCTCTTCCTTTATTCATGTATCAATGGATGTTTAGGTCACTTTCATGTCTTGACTATTGTAAATAAAACTGCAGTGAATATAGGAAAGCAGATATCTCTTCAAGTTACTGATTTCAATTTCTTTGGATATATACACAGAAGTGGGATTTCTGAATCATATGATAGTTCTATTTTTAATATTTTGAGAAACCTTCATATTGTTTTTCAGAGTGGCTGTACCAATTTACATTCCCACTAACAGTGTGCATTTTTTTTCACATTTTCACAACCTTTGTTATCTATCATTATTTTGACTATAGCCATCATAATATGTATGAGATGACATCGCATATTTTTGATTTGCATTTCCTTGATTAGTTATGTTGAGCAGTTTTCATATATCTGTTGGCCATTTATATGTCTTCTTAGGAGAAATATATTTTCAGGTTGTTTGCTCAATTTAATATTAGATTTTTTGTTCTTTTACTATAGAGTTGCAAGAGTTCTTTATTTATTTTGACTATCAATCCTTTATCAGCTATAGGATTTGCAAATATTTTCTCCCATTCTATAGGTTACCTTTTCACTTTGTTAAGTGTTTCCTTTACTGTGCAGAAGTGTTTTAGTTTGATATAATCTTTTTTTTTTTATTTTTATTTTGGTTTTTGCTGTCTTTGCTTTCGGTGTCATGTCCAAGTTATCATTGCAAAGGCCAATGTCATAATGTTTTTTCTCTATATTTTCTTCTAAGGGTTTTACAGTTTCAGATATTATGTTTAAGCCTTTAATCCAGTTGAAGTTGATTTTTATGTATGGTGTAAAATAAAGGTCTAATTTTTTTTTTTTTGCATGTGGACGTCCAGTTTTCTCAGCACCATTTTTTTTTCACTATTGTGTATTCTTGCACCCCTGTCAATAAACAGTTGAATGTACATGTGTGGATTTATTTCTGCTCTCTCTATTCATGGGTCTATGTGTCTGTTTTTATGTCAGTACTATACAATTTTCATTACCATAACTTTATAAAATATTGTGAAATCAACAAGTGTGATGCTTATAGCTTTGTTCTTTGTGCCCCAAACTGCTTTGGTGATTCAAGGTCTTTTGTAGTTCAATATGAATTTTAAGATTATTCTTTTTTATAATTATTTAAAAATAATGTTACTGGGATTTGATGGAGATTGCATTGAATCTGTAGATCATTTTGGGTAGTATGCACATTCTGATAATATTAATTATTTAAACCATGAACATGAGATACCTTTCCATATATTTGTGTCTTATTAAATTAACATTAATTCCTTAATACTATCTGACCCCATGTTTTTATTCAAATTTCCCTAATTGACTACTTTCTTGTTCTTTTACAGTTCATTTGTTTTCATCAGAATTAATGCAAGGTCTCTTCATTGAAAATGATTTTTATTGTCTTAAATCTCCTTTAAATTGGGCCAAGTCAAATTCTCTTCTTATTGTATGCTATTTATTCATTTATTTTTTGATGCAATCAGATTATGTATCACATAGAATGGTTCATTTCTATATTGGTTTAATGCTTTATCTTATATATTGCATTAAATCTCTTGAGTATCTCACTTTAAATAGTGCTAAGACTTATCTGTAAATTCAGGTGATGACAGCCTTATCTTTTCATTGTAAATTTTTCAATGATAATTATTTCTAAAATTTGTTTTTTCATGAGGGGTTGAAAGATGTTGATATTCCAATTTTACAATTCCTGCCGCATTAAGTGTCTTGAGTTTAGTCAATAGAAAAAATTTTTTTCATCAGATTTTCATATTCCTCTTTACTTTTGTCCATTGGAAAGTATGCTTACTTCTTTGAAAGCTCAATTATGTTAATATAAACTTCTGCAATATTTTATGTAGAATTTTGTTTTCTTTTACATAATGCTAGAGTTTTTAGTTTTCCTTATTGTTTGAAACTGAAGTTTTCTAACTATTATTTTTTTCTTTATAATCATACATTCATATTTTAATTTCTAATATCTGAACAGGTCTTTATTACCATTCTTTAGGATTTTATTTAAATATATTTAGACATTTGTCAGTTTGGGTGGCTTTGATCCTAGATTCACGTATTTCTAGCTATGTGACCCTCACTAAGTTGTTGTTACTTTCTGGGAAGAAATTAAAAATTTAAAAGTAATAAATCTGTCTGTACTTGAATATATTAACAGTTTACACATTTCATATTTTTCAATAAAGTTTTATTGTTTTCTTTAGATAGAGTATGCATATGTCTTGTTAATCAGTGTTCAAATTAGTATGATTCATAAGCTGAATCTGATATTCTATCTATTTTTATTAATATATGTATTTAGCAAGTTAAATGCACAGAAAACATTAAATGTTTGAAACATTAACATATCTCTAAGGATTTGATTAAAATCAAAGTACAAATATCATGTTCTCTCTTAACTGCTTAAAAAGCAAGAAAGCAGACATTCAAAATTTCAAAAATCCAATTATTTTATTTTTATTGAAAAGTGCTCATACTACAGACATTAATAGCTCATAGTTACACTTAACATGTACTAAGGCCTTTTTATTGTAGTAAAACACACATAACATAAAACTTATAATTTAACCATTTTAAATTATTTTTATTTCTGTAAGGTTATAGTATTGGCCAAACATTTATTACTTGTTTTAATAATTTAGGTGTCTTATCTTCCTTGGTCAGTCTACCCAAAGGTATGCCAATTTTCTGGTTTTCTCAAAGAGCCAGAATTTGTTTTTGTTTTTCACATTATTGATTTTCTATTCTCTAATTCATTTTTCTCCTCTCTAACCCTTGTTATTTTCTTGCATCTGATAACTTTTGCTTTACTTTGCGATGCATTTTCTAGTTTAAGGTACAAAGTTAGGTTATCGGATGCCAGAAAGATGGAGGAGTAAGAGATGTCTCCAGATTTCTCCTCTTCAAACAATAATAAGCTGAACATCTAAACTTCAACAAAAACCACCTAACTTGCACACCAGCACATCTGAACGTGGGATCTGTGCATAAGAGATACCACAGATCAGAACGCAGGGAGTCAGGCAATAGACTGGGAGAAACAAAGAAGCTGCCTCTCTGTAGGAGGAGAGGAAAGGGAGAAGGTGCGGTGAGTTCCCTGGGCTCTCAGGCTCTGCCTGAGAGAGCTGCAAGCTTCACACAGTGGCACTGCCCAGGCACCAGGGCATAAAGCAGGGAAGTGGGGATGGCAGAGAAATGGGAATGACAGAGAAGCAACAGTTGATTGTTATCAGCTGCAGTTGCAAACCATGAGGCTAAGCCACAGCACCTATCCCTCAACCCAGAGGTCCCTTTCCTTATATCCTCCAAGACCAAACACCCAGAGCCCCAGGAAAATCTGAACAAACACTACCAAAACTGTCGCTAAAACTGACAAGGACTGAGACCAAGGGAAGTGAGGTGATTGAATATTTATGAGAAAAAGAAAAGGTATTATTAAGACTTTAAATAAGAGAGGGATCCAAGAGGCTTAGATGCCACCTACTGGAAATAAAAAGAAAAACACCATCTTAGCAAAGGCTAAAGACCCTTACATAATAAATTTTCATTCAGGAAAAAAAAAAGCAGGATATACATCTGTTAATAGCCAGACAGAGAAATAGTCCATTAAACACCATGAACAACCAAGACTATAGGCAGCTCAGAAAGAAAGAGAAAAATCTTTAGAAAGACATAAAAACATGCAACTTAAATGACAGAGAATTTGGGGTGGTCCTTCTGAAAAAAATTCAATGAGATAAAAAATAATTCATGTCAACAATTCGAAGAACTGAAAACACAACTAGATCAACAGAATGAGTTTTTTAGCAAGGACATTGAAACCCTCACAAAGAACCAAATAAATCTTCTGAAGATAAAGAACACACTGAAAGAGATGAAAACTGAAATAGCAAGTTTGGGAAATAGAGTCAACCAAACA
>NW_024355695.1:1167863-1192387 GCF_902729225.1 Pteropus medius | reverse complement strand
TTAAAAAAAAAAAAAAGAAAGAAAAATAAAGAAAAAGAACAAATGAAACCTAAAATTAGCAGAAGGAAAGTAATAATCAAAATTAGAACAGGAATAAATGAAATTGAAAACAAAAAATCAATAGAAAAAATAATTGCAACAAAGAGCTGGTTCCTTGAGAAGGTTAAAAAAATTGACAAACCCTGGCTAGACTCACTAAAGAAAAAAGAAAAAGGACATAAATAAACAAAACCAGGGATTAAAGATGAGAAATCATGACAGACACTGCAGAAATACAAAGGATCATGCAAGAATGTTATGAAAAAGTATATAACACTAAATTTAATAACCTAGAAGAAATGAACAAGTACTTAGAAAGATACAACATTCCTAGACTGAATAAGAACTAGAAAATCTAAATAGATTGATTGGCATATGGGAATTGAAACAACCATTAAAAACTTGCCAAAAAGTAAAAAAACAGGACCAGATGGATTCACCAGTGATTTCTACCAAACATTCAAAGAAGATTAAGTACATATTATGCTCAACCTCTTCTAAAAAAATTCTAAGAGCAGGCAATACTTCCTAACTCATTTTATGAAGCCAATAATACCCTGATACCAAAACCTGGTAAAGATAACACAAAAAGAGAAAACTACAGACTAATATCTCATGAACACAGATGCAAAAATCCTAAATAAGATACTAGGAAACCGAATATAGCAACATATTAAAAAGATTATACACCATGATTGAGTGGGCTTCTTCCCGGGCCCACAGGGATGTTTTAACATACACAAATCAATTAAAGTAATACACCACATAAACAAATTAAAAATAAGAATCATTCGATCATGTCGATAGATGCAGAAAAAGCCTTTGAGAAGATACATTATCCATTTATGATCAAAACCCTTAACAAAACTGGTATAGAAGGAAAGTACCTTGACATAATAAAGGCCATGTGCAACAAACCCTCAGCCAACTGTATACTTAATGGTGAAAAACTAAAAATCTTTCCACTAAGATCAAGAATAAGACAAGGCTGTCTGCTAATGCTAATGTTATTCAATATATCTTTGAAGATTCTAGCAAGTGTAATTAGGTAAGAGAAAGATATAAAAGGCATCCGAATAGGAAATGGAAAAATCAAACTCTCACTATTTGCAGATAATATGACTCTATACAGAAAACCCTGAAGACTCCATGAGAACACTACTAGAAACTGTAAGCAAGTACAATATGATTTCTGGATACAAAATCAATGTTCAAAAATCCATAGTGTTCCTTTACTCTAATAATAAATTGTCAGGGAAAAAAAAGTGGAAAAATAATTCCTTTTGCAAATTGCAACAGAAAGAAAAAAAAAACACCTAGAAATAAATCTATCGAAAGATGTGAAGGATCTGTATAATGAAAACTGTAAGATTCTATTAAAAGAAATAGGAGGAGATACAAGGAAAGAGAAAGATTTTCTGTGTTCTTGAATTGGAATAATCAACATAGTTAAAATGAACTTATTACCTAAAGCATTGTACAGTTTTAATTCAATTCTCATCAAAATTCCAATGGCATTATTAAAGAAATAGAACAAAGAATTATCAGATTTGTATGGAAACACAAAAGACCCTGAATTGCCAAAGCCATCCTGAGAAAAAAGAATGATCCTGGAGGCATCACTCTGTCTGATTCAAATTATACTACAGAATGATTATTATCAAAATGGCATGGTATTGGCAGAAAAAACAGACACATAGACCAGTGGAACATAATTGAGAGTACAGAAATAAACCCATGTTTATATGGGGACATAATTTTTGACAAAAAGAGCTAAAATCATACAGTGGAGAAAAGCAAGACTCTTCAATAAATAGTGCTGGAAAAACAGCAAAAGAATGATACTAGACTGTTGTTTATCACCACACACCAAAATTAACACAAAATGGCTTAAGGACTTGAATATAAGACTTGAAACAATAAAGTGCATAGAAGAAAACATCAGAACTAAACTTAGGGACACTGGGCTTAAAAAAGAATGTATTAATTTGATCTCAAAGGCAAGAGAAGTAAAAGCTAAAATTGATGCTGGGAAACATGGCAGAGTGAGAGCAGTCTGCAGATCTCTCCCATTGAAACAACAATAAGCTGGACATCTAAAACTCAACAAAAACAACCAAATTGTACACCAGCATGTCTGAGTGTCGAATCCGCATATAAGTGCTACCACAAATCAGAACCCCGGGTGTCGGACGGTGGATTAGGAGACATAAAGAAGCTGTCTCTTGCAACCTCCTGAGCTCCCTGCAGAAGAAGAGGGAGGGAAGAAGGAGCGGTGACTTCCCTGAACAGCCCCGCCTGCCTGGAAGAGTTTGTGAGATCCATACAGCCAGCGACAAGGCCCAGTCATCCGGGCAGAAAGCAGAGAAGCCGACAAGACCGCAGAAAAACAACAGTTGATTTTTACTGGACCGGTTGTAAAACTGAGGCTGAGCAGTAGCACCCAACAACCAACCCAGAGGGCCCCTCCCACAATATCCTCTGAGACCAATCATCACGGAGCCCCAGGGGGATCTGAGAAAATTCTGCCAAGACTGAAGCTGCACTTCCAGCCTCTGTAGGTCCCAGCAGAAGGAGGGGGAGGGAAGAAAGTGTGGTGACTTCCCGGAACAGCCATGCCTGGGGTTGCTGTGAGTTCTATGCAGCCAGCGGCAGGGCTCAGTCAACAGGGCAGAAAGAAAAGAAGCAAGACTGGACCACAGAGAAACAACAGTTGATTTCTACAGGCTGCAGATGCAAAACTGAGGTTGAGCCTCAGCCCCCAACACCCAACCTGGATGGTCCCTCCCCCCATAACCTTTGAGACCAATCACCCACGGATCCTCAGGGGAATCTGAGAAAACATTGTTGAGACTGTCAATGACACTGACAGGGACTGAAACTAGGGTAGGGGGCATGATTAAATATCCACAAGAAACTATAGATCAACTGCAAAAAAGAAATCAAGAAGAATCACAAATACATGTAGATTAAACAACATACTGCTGAAGAATAACTTAGTCAGGGAAGAAATAAAAAAAAAGATCAAAAGATACATAGAAATGAATGATAATGATAGTACAACATATCAAAACTTTTGTTACACAACAAAAGTGGTCATAAGAGGAAAATTCATATCATTACTACCCTAACTCCAAAAACAAAAATGAGCTCAAATAAACAATCTGATGCTTCATTAAAAAAACTAAAAGGAAAAAAAAAACCTAGAAAAGGAAGAACAAATGAAGCATAAAGTCAGCAGAAGAAAAAAAACATCAAAAGTAGAGCACAAATAAATGAAGTGAAAAAAAAAAAAACAATAGAAAAAATATGCTTAACAAAAGAGCTGACCCTTTGAGAAGGTTAATAAACTCCTGGCTAGACTCACTAAAGAAAAAAAAAAAAAAGAAAGTACACAAATAAACAAAATCAGGGATGAAAGAGGGGAAATTACGACTGACATCACAGAAATACAAAAGATTATACAAGAATACTATGAAAAATTGCATAACACCAAATTTAATAACCTAGAAAAAATGGACCCATACTTAGAAAAATACAATCTTCCTAGACTGAATCAAGAAGATCTAGAAAATCTCAATAGACTAATCAGCAGTATAGAAATTGAAAAAATCATCAAAAACCTACCAAAAAGTAAAAGTCCAGGACAAGATGGCTTCACCAGTGAATTCTACCAAACTTTCAAAGGCTTAATAACTATTCTTCTGAAACTATTCTAAAAAATCCAAGAGGAAGCAATACTTCCCAATTCATTTTATGAGGCCAATATTACTCTGATACCAAAACCTGGTAAAGATAGCACAAAAAAAGAAAACTACAGACCAATGTGCACATGATGCAACAATTCTAGATAAGATTCTAGTGAACCGAATACAGCAACATATTCAAAAGATTATATACCATGTTCAAGCGGGCTTCATCTCAGGGGCACAGGAATGGTTCAATATATGCAAATCGATTAACATGATACACCACGTAAACAAATTATAAAATAATAATCATATGATCATATCAATAGATAAAGACAAAACCTTCGACAACATACAGGATCCATTTATGATCTAAACCTTTAATAAAATTGATATGGAAGGAAAGTATCTTAACATAAAAAAACATATATGACAGTATCTTAACATAATAAACATATATGACAAACTCTCATCCAACATTATATTTAAGGTGAAAAACTAAAAACCTTCCATCTAAAATCAGGAAAAGGACAAGGCTGTCCACTATCACCACTGTTAATGAATATAACATTGGAGGTCCTAGCAAGTACAATCAGACAAGAGGAAGATATAAAAGCTATCCAAAAGGAAATGAAAAAGTCAAACTGCCACTATTTGTGGATGACATAATGTTCTGTATAGAAAACCCTAAAGACTCCACGAGAACAATACTAGAAACAGTAAGCAAACACAGTAAAGTTTCTGAATACAAAATCAATGTTCAAAAATCCATAGCATTCCTATATTCTAACGATGAAGTGTCAGAAAAAGAAGTAGAAAAATAATTCCATTTGCAATTACAACAAAAGGAATAAAATACCTAGGAATAAATTTAATGAAACACGTGAAGGACCTATAAAATGAAAACTACAAGACCGTATTAAAAGAAATCAAAGAAGATACAAAGAAATGGTAAGATATTCCATGTTCTTGGATTGGAATAATCAACATAGTTAAAATGAACTTATTACCTAAAGCATTAAACAGATTTAATGCAATTCCCATCAAAATCACATTTGCATTATTTAGAGAAAAAGAACAAAATATCATCAGATTTGCCTGGAAGCACAAAAGACCCTGAATTATCAAAGCCATCCTGAGAAAAATGAATGAGACTGTAGGTATCACTCTACTTGACTTCAAATTATACTACAAAGTGACAGTCATCAAAATAGCATGGTATTGGCAGCAAAACAGACACATGGACCAGTGGAACAGAACTGAGAGTCCAGAAGTAAACCCATATTTAAATGGACAAATAATATTTAACACAAAAAAGCCAAAAACATACAGTGGAGAAAGGTAAGTCTCTCAAATAAGTTGTGCTGGGAATACTGGAAATTCACCTGCAAAAGAATGAAACTAGACTGTTGTCTATCACCACATACCAGAATTAACTCAAAATAGATTAAAGACCTGAAGAAAAGACCTGAAACAATAAAATGCATAGAAGAAAACATAGAAACTAATCTCAAGGACCTTGGATTTAAAGAGGATTTTATGAATTTGACCTCTAAGGCAACAGAAGTAAAAGCAAAAATAAATGAATGGGACTACATCAAACTACAAAGCTTCTGCTCAGCAAAAGTAATCATCAACAAGGTAAAGATACAACCATCTGAATGGAAAATATATTTGCAAACAACGCCTCCAAAAAGGGCCTAATATTCAAAATATACAAAGAACTCATACGACTCAACAACAACAACAACAAAACAGATTCAATCAAAAAATGGACAGAGGATCTGAATAGACACTTCTCCCTTGAGGACATACAAATAGCCAACAAATATTTGAAGAGATGCTCAACATCACTAGCTATTAGGGAAATTCAAGTCAAAACCACAATGAGATACCATCTCACACCTGTTAGGATAGCTATAATCAACAGGACAAGTAATAACAAATGTCAGAGAGGATATGGAGAAAAAGGAACCCTCATACACTGCAGGTGGGACTGCAAATTGGTACAGCCACTATGGAAAACAGTGGAAAACAGTATGGAGGTTCCTCAAGAAACTAAGAATTGATCTATCATATGATCCAGCAATCTCTCTATTGTATATTTACCCCAAAGACTTGAAAACTCATATTTGGATATTTGCACACCGATGTTCATAGCAGCATTATTCATGGTGGCCAGGACATGGAAGCAACCAAAGTGTCCTATGATAGATGAATGGATAAAGAAGCTGTGGTACATATATGCAGTGGAGCATTACTCAGCCATGAGAAGAGATGAAATACTGTCATTTACAACAACATGGATGGACCTCAAGATAATCCTGCTAAGCGAAATAAGCCAGACAAAAAAAGTCATAAACCATATGATAATCCTTATATGTGGGATATGAACCTAAAAGCAACAAATGAACAGGACAAACAAACAGAGACTCATGGACATGGAGAATAGACCATTTGGTACCAGTGGGTGTGGGGGAAGGATGGAGGAGAGCAGTAAATGAGGTAAAAGAGGTCAGATACCTGGTGACAGAAAGAAATCTAACTATGGTAGGATAACACACAATGCAATATAAATATGCCTTAATGTTAAATTATACACCTGAAATTTACTGGATTTTATTAATCAATGTCACCTTAAAAATTAAATAAATAAAATTAAAAAAATAAATTTAGGTTAGTAATTTGAGATTTTTTTTTAAGTATAACTATTTCAGTTATATACTTCCCTCTGAGTACTGTGTTTGCTCCATCCCATAAGTTGATATATGTTCTGTTTTGTTTTCAGACATCAAAACGTATTTTCTTATTTTCTTGATTATTTCTTCTTTGGTCTATTAATTGAGAGTGTCCCATCTATGTCCATCATTTTTGAAATTTCCAGTTTTCCTTTTGTTATTGATTTCTAGTTTCATTTCATTGTTGCCAAAAAATACTATGTGTGATTTCTGATTTAAGAAAATATATATATTGAGGTTTATTTTATGGCCTAACAAATGATTTATCCTGGAGAATATTCCATGTACACTTGAGAAGAATGTGTTTTCTACTGTTGTGGGTCTTTTGTATATGTATCTTAAGTCTAATTCATATATAGTGTTGATATATAGTGTTGGAAAGTCCTCTATTTCCTCACTGATCTTTTTTCAATTGTTTCATCCATTATTGAAAGTGAGTTATTGAAGTTTTCAACTATTATTGTAGAACTTTCTATTTTTCTTTTTTTCTATACTGACAATGCTTTATATATTTAGTGGATTACTTTAGGTGTGTATAAGTTTATAAAGCTACATCTTTTTGAAGGATTGACCCTTTTATCAATACATAATGCCCCTCTTTGTCTATTGTGATAGTTTAGTATGGCCATCCCAACTCTCTTTTGGTTTCAATATTTATGTAATATCTTTTTCCATCTTTTTCTTTCAACGTATTTGTTTCTTTGGATCTAAAATGAATCTCTTATAAACAGCGTATAAATGAATCACATTTTTAAACCATTCTGCCAATCTCCACCTTTTAATTCGAGTAACAGCCTTTAGTAACTACTGTTAAGAAAGGGTTTGCTTTTGCTATTTTGCTAGTCTTTTTCTGTATTTCTTTTACCTATTTTTTTTAATTCTTTCATTACAGTC
Source organism: Pteropus medius (assembly GCF_902729225.1). Taxonomy (NCBI): domain Eukaryota; kingdom Metazoa; phylum Chordata; class Mammalia; order Chiroptera; family Pteropodidae; genus Pteropus; species Pteropus medius. Next base: position 1,185,027 of record NW_024355695.1, on the reverse strand, counting down.
TTCTTATGTTTAATTGAACTTCCCAAGAAGCTTTCAATAGGTCAAAAAAAAAAACTGATTTAAATTTGACAACAAGATCTACTCTGCTACAGAAACATGAACTTATGCCGGAAATATTAGTTCTTTTTTAAGATAGTGCAATATGAGGACAGGGGTGAGGCAAGGCTATTTAAACATTATAAAGCTCTCTTACTGTGTTTCAGTTGTATTTTTCTTGATTAGGCATTTACTTTCTTGTTATAAACTTTGACTATTTTTCAGAGTTCTAGCAAAGGTGATTCAGAAAGTTTTAGTAGATTTTTCAATATTTCTTTGGAGTGATAGGAACCTTGGAATTCCCTGCTCTGACATTTCACTCCGCCTTGTCCCTGATGACTGTTTTTGTAAATAAAGTTTTATGTGAACACTGTTCCAATCACTTTGTTGATGTACTATCTATGGCTACTTTTCCCGTATAATGGCAGAGATGAGTAGTTGTGACACCTACTGTATGGCCTCAAAACCTAAAATACTGTTATATTTCCCAATGAGTTAAAATGCCAGTTTAATCTTAACCAAATATAAATTTATATTCCTGAGGAGTCCATTATTTTTTGTGCTGTTTCAGTGAGAGTTTTGTACTCTCTTAATTATTTCAATTTTATAGGTAACATTGATCAATGTAAGTTTCATTTCATTCTTGTTTTCAATATTTTCTACTGTACTCACTTGTCTGCTATACATGGAAATTAAAATTATTTTATCAAGGCTTCTTCAAGTACTCATAATCCTTTTGAAAAATTGTATAATATACACAATCTTTACAATATTTGGTTTTCTTTCCAAGAAAATATATATATCAACTTATGTAATTTACTTTAATTTTTTTCTGTAATTTTTTCTATTTAAATTAAACTGGTATAGAGAATATTTTGAGGGTTACTGGATGGGAAGGGGGTTGGGGAAATGGTGAAAAAGGGCAAAGGGATTAAAAAGTACAAATGGATAGATACAAAATAGTCATGGAGATATAAGTGTAGCGAAAGAAAATAGTCAACAATGTTGTAAAAAATGTGTAAGAGAGAAGAGGGGCACATGTAGTGGGATGACCACTTCATGAGTTAAATAAATCTCTAATCACTATGCTATACAACTGAAACTAATATATTATTGTATGCCAACTATAATTGAAAAAAAAAACCTCATTGAATTACACAATGTAAATATGAGCAACCGATTGTCTATTATACTTCAATAAAGCTGGGGGGAGGAATAAATAATAAATTAATTAATTAAACTGGTATATTTATTCTGATTAATCCTCAAATTTTTGTATTTTATTTTTATTTTGTATAGTTAATTCACTCCATGATAAATGACTGGTGGTATACAGGTACCATTTTTGGTCCCGGATTTTTATAGGAATGCTTTTAGTGCTGATAGATGAAATAAGTTTTATTTCTTATGGAAAGTGTTATTATATACTGTTTATTTCTACCTGTGTACTGGATTTAGAAAGCTTTTTCGGTCTGTTGTTGTAATTCTGCTGTAAAAAGAACTTTTACAGTTGAAATCATTAATTTCCTGAATGTGGAATAGGGAATGGCTGCACATGTGCTAATTTTACATACTTGCTCTTCTATTTCATCATTAAGCACTATATATAGCTACTAATATCACTTATACATTCCTTTTCTCCCCCTCTTTAATTCACCCCACCACTCCCCACTTCTACCCCTGACCTATGGATGTTGACATTTCCTCTTAAGAACTGGATCTCTGAAGGTAGAGCGTCTCCTTCCACATGCTCATGGCATGTACCCGGGGCTTGGCTCACCTGGGGAGCCTGATGCACCCAGGGTATGGTCCACCTGGGGCGTGAACCCAGGACCTTCTGAGTATAAAGCAGATGTGCTAACCACTAAACTATGGAGCCAGCCTCCACTTATACATTCTTAACAAATTAAAGAAACTTCCCCTAATTTTCACTTAACTAAAAGTGTTATTTTGTCAGAAATTGGTGTTGAAGTTTATCAAATAAATGCTCTTTAACAACTGTCAAAATACATATGGTTCTTTATTAAGATAAAAGAATATACAGAGTAAGTTAAGAAATTTCTAATTATAATTCATTTGTTATTTCCTATGATAAAATCAGTTTGATCATAATAGTTTTTATTAACATATGACTTGATTTGTTAGATATTTAGGATTTTCATGTTATATTTATTTTTGAAGTATATTAGTATTTTCATTTTTTGTGATGATGTATGTTAGATATAACAGCATGATAAAAAAAATTCTGTATTTTTCCTATATTCTGAAACATTAAAAAAAATAAGAGTATCTCTTATTTTGAAGCTTGAAAGAGGCTGCATAATAACAGCATTGCAATCTACTGTCACTCTTGGAGGTCATTCTTTCAGAATCTCAACTTCTTACATGATTGTTGGTTTATTTTTATACACTTTCTTTAGTTGACTTGGTCATGTACATTACTTGGTAAAATTGTGCATTATATCAGGTTTTATCTTTCTAATTGAGTTGACAATTCAAATTATTCTTTTCTAGTTTTATGAATTAACATTTATTTGACTAAGATAATCAATGCATGTAAGTTTTTAAAGTCACATTGTACTTTTAGTGGATTATAACAGTATACTGACAAAAATGTCCCCATTTCTCAGCCCAGTTCCTCACATAGAATAACTAAAATATTTAAGGTGTCTCTTCTACTGCTACCTCTATGTTTGAAAGGAATATGCTTATGACATTATATTTTTATTGATTTTATAAATTATGTATTTATTTCTAGTTATGGCATAGGGACGTTTAACTCTATAATACAATTCAAACTTTTTCTTCTTCTATTTTACAAATTTAGTTGTAATTTTAATAAAATTTCAGTGTTTATATTATTGCTCATGTTAATATTGACTGCTAAGCCAACCAGTGTACTATGAATATTTATTTTTTCTGCTTTTGAATTTTCAACAGTTAATAATTATCTTTATGTCTCGTTAGCTAATTCTTACCAATTCTTCCAACACACATATGAAATGTCCATCAATATAATTTTCTAAACAACCAAATGCATTGTTTAATCTATCATTTCTATTTTTTCCTTGATCTTTTTTCCTCTTAATCCCTCCGTTCTTCTCCATTCCACAATAATTGCTTTCTTTCTGGGTACATTGAAGATTTGTCATTCTAGGAGTACTTTCATTCATCTTCTAAGTTGTACTCCAAGTTTTCTGAATCTCATGGCTTTTCCATTTGTTCTGTTGTTGTTGTTGTTGGAGGAAATTTACCAGTGGCTATCTGCAAAAAGATATGCAGAAGGTAAAGTTTTGAGCCATTACATGTTTTAAAATTTTACATTATTAAAAAATGCTTTTTTGAGGAATAATATTTTCTCAGAATTTTAAAGACATTGTTTTATTTTCTTCTAGCTCCTAGTGTTACATTTGAAAACTTTAATGCTATTCTGTTTCCTAATACTTTAATAGTCATTTCTTTTATATCTAGTATTCTGAAATTACACAGTATTGTGCTTTAGTGTAGTCATTTTATTAGTCATTTGTTGATACTTGATTGGTCATTACAATTACAAAACTCATATGCTTAAGTCTGTGGAATTTTCCATTTTATTTCTTTGACAATTTTCTCCTATTTCCTTAGTCATATCATGTTATTTATTAGTAGACTGTTGCATTTTTGACTTAATCCTTCCAAAAAAAAAAAACCCTCTCCTTCATTATTCAGTTTTTGTTGTTGTAGTCAATGTTATTTAAATTTCTGGGAGATTTTCTTGATTCTTAAATTCCAATATTTCTACTTTGAAAACTTGTGAACTAATTTTTAAATTCTAAAAACTCTTTATTTTTCCTGATTCTTTCATTATTTGTAATATTCTGTTTTTATTTCAAAGACAGTATATTCTCTGAAGATATTAATTATTGACATTTTTGAAGTTTTATCTCTTTCTTGTTTCTCTTTTCATCTTGCTTCTTTTTTGGGGGGAGGGATTCATTTCATAAGGAGAATTTCCCAAACATCTCACTATCTTTCACTGTTGGTTTACATTTAGAAGTAAAACATTAAAGAACTGATTAGAAATGTGTGTGTGAAGAGGGATTTCAAACAACAAACTTTTTAAAAATTAAATTTATTGAGGTAACATTGGTTAAAATTTTATAAGTTTCAAGTGTACAATTCAATAATACGTCATATGTATATTGCATTGTGTGTCCACCATCTGAAGATAAATTTCTTTTCATTACCAAATATTTGACTCCTGTTATCCTTATCTACCTCTCCTCTTTACCCTTTCCTTCTGGTAATCAATAAACTATTGTCTGTGTCCATATGTCTGTGTTTGTTTATCTCGTTTGCTGCTTTCAGTTTTATATGCTACATATAAGTTTTATATATCACTTGGCATGATAATCTCTAGAACCATCTATGTTGTCGCCAATTGCAGTATTTCATCTTTTTATTATGGCTGAGTAATATTCCATTGTATATATGTACCTAACCTTTTTATTCAATCATCCATCAAAGGACACTTTGGTTGTTTCCATGTCTTAGCCACTGTGAATAATGCTGCTATGAACGTCAGGATGCATGTACCTTTACAGATAAATGTTTTCAAATATTTTGGATAGATGCCCAGAAGAGGGATTGCAGGGTCATATGGTAGATCAATTCTTAGTTTTTTGAATAGTTCCATATTGTTTCCCATAGTGGCTACACCCATGAACATTTCCACCAGCAGTGTATGAGGGTTCCTTTTCCTCCACAACCTTTCCAATACTTGTTATTACTTGTCTTGTTGAGAATAGTAATTCTAATAGGTGTGTGGTGGTATCAGATTGTGGTTTTGGTTTGCATTTCCCTAATAGCTAGTGAAGTTGAGCATCCTTTCATATATCTGTTGGCCATTTGTATGTCTTCTTGAAAGAAGTGTCTAATTCATCAATTCCTGCTTTTCTTTCTATAATTTCCTTCCTCCTATTTCTTTTACATTTTTTATTGTTCTCCTTATAACCTCTCCATTTGAATGTCCAGTTTAATTATTTTCATTCTTTCTTATTTAATAAATATATTTGAGGCTATGGACTTAATTTGAGTATAACTGAAGAAAATATTGATATATAATAGTCTAATTGTTCATATTTTTCTAAATGCGCTATAATTTTGATTTCCTATTCCACATGAGAGTTACTTAGCAGCACAACTTTTAATTCCTATAATGATATATCTTGTTATACAAACACAGGTGTTTTTGAAAGTGTCACATAATTTCTATTAAATAAAATTAAAATCCAACTTTGCAGATGTAATTAAATTATGATGAAACTGTACTGGATTAGGGCAGGCACTCTTTTAGTAATTGGTATCATTATATGAGAAAGGAAAGGGAGATTTGGACATTGAGATAAGAAAAATAACCATGGAAAGGCAGAGGCAGATATTAGAGCTATGCTACGACAAACCAAGGAATGCCAAGAATTGCTAGCAATCATCAGAAGATAGAAGAAGAACAGAAGATATCTTCCTTAGAGACTTTGGAGGCAGTATGGCCCTGCTAACACCTTGATTTCAAACTTGTAGCCTCCAGAACAATGACAGAATCAATATTTTGTTTTAAGCCATCCTATTTTGTTAATTTATTATAGCAGCTCTAGAAAACTAATATAGATTCTGGTATCAAGAAGTGGATGTTGCTGTATTAAATACCTGAAAAATATGACAGTGACTTTAGATTTGGGTAATAGAGAGAAACTGGAAAAAATGTGAGGGCACATATTAGGTCTTAAAGCCTAGATTGTGTTGGAAAGACTGTTATTGGAAATATGGAAGTTTAAGCTGCTCCTGGTAAATTCTCAGGTGGAAAAAACATGTTTTTGGACACTAGAAGAAAGGAAATATATATTATAAAATGGCAGAAAACATGGCTTAGTCATGTTCTTTTGTTGGATAGAAAGTAGAACTTATAAGCAATGAACTTGGATTTCCAAGCAGAATGTGGAAGATGCAGTCTGTTGTCTTCTTAATACAGTAAAATATGAGAGGACAGAGTAAAGCTGAATGAACAAAAAAAAAAGGAACTTGAAATTGATTATTTCAAAAGTTCTCAGCTTATTCACATTGAAAAAAAATGATAAAATATGCTTCATAGAGAATACGAAATGTGTGGCTGGGCAACATTTTGATGGAGATATTATCAGGAATATAACTCATGCATCCAATCGACCACCTCAACAGAAAACAAGAATAAAGATGGGATTATCCAGGAAGGATCTGTGGAGAATTCTCATGTCTAATGGCATGGATATCCTTGAAACAAATGGAAGATACAAGGTTTTTGAGGATGTTATACTAGTTAAAACACTGTCAGCTTGGACTAAAGGGGAGAGGAATGGATGAAGTGAACAAAGGCTGTTAAACCTCTGGAATTCTGCAGGCGGAAAACAGGCAGATAAAGTTACTTAGCCACAAACATGTATTATTCTTCAAGATAAGTAATGAATGACTCCAAGATAGACTCAGAAGCCCATGGGGCCAATGGGGCATCTAAAGGCACTGAGGGTAGAATATCAAGCAATAGAGGATAATTCATAATCCTTGAAACATAATGGAATTTGCCCTGCTAGGTTTGGGATTTGTGTAGAATCCATGATTTCTTTCAATCTTTCCCTTTCGGAATGCGGGTGTCTATCCTATGCCTCTCCCGCTATTGTATTTTGTAGATAACTTATTTTCTAGTTTCACAGGTCCACAAGTGGAGAGGAATTTTGCCACAAGATGGACTATACCTAAAGTACCACCATTACATGATTAGATGATTTAGAAGATAAGACTGAAGATCTTTTGAGTTGGTAATATTTAGTTAAGATTTTGGACTTATTGATAATGCTGGAATGGGTTATGGCATTTAGGGATGTTGAGATAGGGTGAATGTATTTTGCACATGAGAAAGACAAGAATTTAGGGGATGGACAGAAAGTAGACTATCGTGGGTTGAATTTTGCCCTCCCAAAAGATATATTGAACCTTATCTGCTGGCAGCTGTGCAGGTGATCTTATTTGGAAATATTGTCTTTGAGGATGTAATCCAGTTAAAATGAGGTCAAACTGGATTAGAGTGGGCACTCATAAAGTGACTGTTGTATTTATAAGAAAAAGAGGAGGAATATTTCGACACTGGGACAAAGAGGAGACACAAAAAGAAGGTTAGGGAAGAATTAAGGTAGAGATTAGAATTATGCTGCCATAAACCAAAAAATGTCAAAGATTGCTAGCAACCCGAAGCTAGACTAGGCAAGGAAGAAATGTCTCCTAGAGCCTCTAGAGGAAATATGGCCATATTGATAGCTTGATTTTAGATTTCTAGACTCCAGAAAGAGTGATTAAATCTAAAGTCAATCTAAAGGCTAAAACTCCCAAATCAATCTGGAGTTATACCAAGGTGCCAGAGATATATCATATAAGACATTTATAGAGGGCCCTCTGGAGTTTGGCCCACACTGCTTAATCATTTAAATCTCTGTAGTTCTATGTTATCTAGTAGCTTTCTTAATTCCGTGCTCTTTTTAAAAAGAGGACTTTTATCCACAACTAAAAAACATTTCCTGAGAGGTCCTGATATCTTCATGCCCTCCCTTTATTTGTAAAAAACACAAACTTCCCAGTGTTGTAGCCGCCAGCCCCCGAAAGACACACGGATCACCAGAAATCAGTGAGTTATAGGAAACACGTTCTTTATTCAGCTAGCTGGGTTTGCCAGGAGTACACAGACCCTAAATTAAGCAGCCCCGAAATGTAGAGGTTCAGGGTTTTTAAGCCCTAAATCCCATTCCTCATTCTGTCTTAAACACAAAGGTCTATTTTTCTCCTATTCACTACCTGTCAACCCACGGGTCAGGTGTGCAAGCGGGGGTACAGAAGCAGAAAGCTTATTGTTAGAATGTTATGTTCCCATGTGTGATAGCCAAGCAGTAATTTTCCAGCCAGCACATTCCCCACTGGCCTTAGCAGAAAATCAAACCCTTGACTCTTCATGTGGAATTTGCTCATAGCCTCTATTTTGTAATATAAAAGTTTAATAGAATTAATTCTCTTCCTTATATATGCAAACAAGAAATCGAGGAAACATAGGCCAAAAGTTAACAAGAAGAGGAGGAGGATTAAAGGTCCAGCTATAGCAGATAGAAGGGTTGTTAGTCATGGAGACCAATAGACCATCCTATGAAACCAGTTATCTGATTCTAGTCTTTGTTTTTCCCTGGCATCTAAATTTCTACTAGTCGAAAGCTCTCTCTAATTACTCCAGAATTATTGGCATAGAAGCAACAGGTTTCACCTAGAGCCATACATAACCCATCTTGTTCTCAGAATAATAAATCTAAACCTCTTCTATTTTGGAGGACTACTTCTGCTAGTGAATCGACTTGAAGTTCTAGCCTGCTGAGCTCAGTTAAGTTTAAGGAAGTTCCTACCCCGACATAGTAAGGGGGTTTTTGGGTTTAGGCACAACCAGCAATCTTGTCCTATGTCTGGGGTGGTCTTATTTAAGACCTTGTGTATTGTCGTTAGCAAAGTTATTAAAGCTCCTTCTGATTTTGGTTGTGGCTGGTCGAATGTCAGGGCTAAAGAGATAAAAAGGAAGAAACAAAGGTTTATACTTATGTATGCTTGAGTCTTAGTCTTAAGGGTCCGTCTTCCTGAGCTATCCACTCTCATGCTGCCTTCACATGGGAGTGATGAATCCGTGATGGGATGCTGTCTATTTTAACTGCAGTGGGCTTCGTCAGGTAGACAGTGAAGAGTCCTTTCCATTTGGGTTCCAGTCCCTTGGAAGTGAACTTCCAGATCCACACAGTCCCCAGGCTGAAACTGATAGGGAAATCTGCCCCCTGGGGCTGAGTGGGCAGCACGAACCCCAGACCAAATCTCCTTCTGTACACTTTGAAGGGCCTGTAAAGACTTAAGTAAGACAAGGTTACGTAGTTCTGCCTTTTTCTCATCTTCTATTCTAGGTACTGAAGGTGGGGGTTTTCCAAAGAAAATTTCAAATGGGGTGAATCCATTAATATATGGAGTAAACCTATCTTGGAGAAGAGCAAAGGGGAGAAGAGAAGTTGTACCCAGGTCCCACTAGTTTCTTATCTTGACTAATGTCTTTTTTAGCGTCCGATTCATTCCCTCTACTTGGCCCGAACTTTTGGGGCCGGTAGGCGCAGTGGAGTTTACATTGCAAATTTAGGTAGTTAGCCAATTGTTGTGATACCTTTGCTATGAAAGCTGGCCCGTCATCCGACCCTAAATTTACAGGGAGACCAAATTGAGGGAGAATTTCTTGTAGTAGTTTCTTAGTAACTACTAAGGCAGTCTCTTTCCTGGTAGGGAAGGCCTCTACACATCCTGTGGGTCTATAAAAACAAGTAAATATTTGTAGCTTCCCACAGTCGGGGTTATCTCAGTGAAATCTACTTCCCAGTGGTCCCCCAGATAAGATTCTCTTTCCCTATGCCTAGGTTCTTCTATCTTCCCCTTCTTTGGATTAATTTGGGCAGAAACCGGGCATCATGAGGCAATATCCTCTGCAGTTCTTCTCCCTTTTAACAAGTGAAAGTAGGGGTCTAAAGCTTGGAGCATCTTAGTTCACCCTAGGTGTGTGGTCTGGTGTAGTCGGTGGAGGACAGTCCTTCCAAGGGCCATGAGAGCCCGATTTTTACATCTGGGGTTGTCCACCACCCCTGTTGGTTCCTAGTGGCTCCTTTATCTTGAAAATATATGTTCTCTTCTGCCATATAGGTCAGAGACGGAGGCAGTTCTGGGTAAGGGACAACAGTCAGTAGATGTGGTGGGGGCCCCACTGGCCTTGTGGCCACTGTTCTTGTCTCTGCATCGGCTCGTCGGTTTCCCTCAGCCTCGGGACTATTCCCTTTTTGATGCCCTTTACAAAGAACAATAGCAAGAGTCTTAGGCATCTATATGGCTTCAAGTAAGGCTAAGATCTCCCCCTTGTTCTTGATGTCCTTCTCAGCTGAAGTCAGAAGCCCTCTTTCCTTGTAGATAGCTCTGTGTACATGTGTAACGGCAAAGGCACATCGGCTGTCAGTGTATATTGTGACTGCCTTATCCTTTCCCCATCTTAGTGCCTCAGTGAGGGCAATGAGTTCTGCCTTTTGAGCAGAAGTCCTATGGAGAAGAGCCTGTGATCAGATGGTGCCAGTTAGAGTTACAACCACTGCCCCAGCATGCCTCCTTCTTTCCTGCATGAAGCTGCTCCCGTCCGTGAACAGAACTTCATCGGCCTCAGGCAGAGGGGAGTCTTTGAGGTCTGGCCGCGAGGAACACATAGTATCAGTGAAATCTATGCAGTCATGAATGGGGGTCTCAGGGTCTGGGTCTGGCAACAGATTGGCTGGGTTGATGACAGTAGCTTTGGATTTTAGCCATACATTTAGGGTCATCCGGTGCCTCCCTGTTGTTGAACACCTTCTGGGCTATCTCAACAAGTTGAGACAGGTTCATCCCTGCAAAACCTTCTAATTTTTTGCAATTTACACTGGATATAAGGGGCTGCCTGAGTAGCAAAGGCTATATTAATTGCCTGCTGGGCCTCAGAATCAATGGAGGTATATACCCGGTAAGCCTCATTCAAAAAAAAATGCTCCAGGGGATTCCTGAGGTCCCTGTATAACTTCAGTTACCTTAGAAAGGTTAGTTGGCTGATGAGCAGCCATCTTAATTCCCCCAATTAGAAATTGGTGGTACCGATCTTATGCCATTCTCCCTGTCTGAGAATTGTGTCCCCAGTCTGGGTGGGTGGAGGGAAATTCCTCCTCAATCTGTTCCCCTGCTTCCTCAACTCTCCTCTCTCCCACAGCTATCTTTTGTGTTTCAGTCCGAATGCAATGCGTCCGCATTATTCCTCTGTGAAGGGGGTAATTAAAAGCTGTTGGCGATCATCCCAGGAGAGGCAGTGAGTCTGAAAGACACTTTCTAAGAGTCCTATTAATGCCTGGGGTTTCTCAGAGAAAGGCGGATTCTGTGCCTTCCAGTTGTACAGGTCACTAGTCGGGAAAGGCACATAAACCATAAAGGGCCTGTCTGTGTGATGCCCCTGGGGTGATGCTTCTCGCAAGGGGAGGATGGCTGGAGTGGTGGTATTGGCTGATGCCCCGCCTGGAGCAGGAGCAGAAGGCCCATAGAGGTTACCTGCCTGCGTCTGAGGAGGTGAGGCGGTGCTATTTGGCCTCTGTTGTCCTGGATTATAGGGCGGGGGAAGGTCACTATCCTCCGGTGGAGATTGGAGGACTGAGGGACTGGGCTGTCTTGGAGATTCAGTTGCTGCATGCTTTGGGGGGCCCACAACTAAGACCCATGTCCCTAGAGAAAGGGCACACCAGTGGAGCCAAGGAGGGGGTGTCTGAACAAGGTTTAACCATTAATTGATGTAGGGAAACTGATCGGGATATCCCAGGTCTCCCGTGACAATCTTCCAAACATTCCTCACTAAACCCCTGTCAAAAGAACCCTCTGGAGACTAGTTTAGAACAAAAGACAGCCACTCAACTTTACACAATGTTTTTAGTCTGCCTGGAGAAAACTTTATGCCATAGTCAGCTGCTTCTACAAACCCTTCTTTGAAATGTCGCAGGAGACAATCCAAGGGTGTCTTCTGTGAACTCAGGCTTCCCCCCATCCCTTGCGCAGAAAACACAAAACAGACACTCAGACAAGAACAATCAGACACTCAGACAAGAGCAATCAGATACTCAGACAAGAACAATTACTGGGGTGTAGGTGGACCCAGAGAAGCCCACCACCTACAACCTAGACAAGACCAGAGACAATAAACAGAACCCTACAACACAGGGCACAGGGGGCGGTGTCCCGCGTCCTGGCCATGATCCAGGAGATATGACTGCGTCCAGTCTCTCCATGGACCCCCACTGACCGGTCAACAGAAACAGGAAGGTGCCTTTTATCCAGACACCGAGGCCTCTGAGATTCCAAATTCCCGTCGGGACCAGGAACAAAGAGCGTGTCCTAAAGGTTGTGTCTTTGACGATTGTACTGACCCATCACAGCATTCAAGGGCCCTGGAACGTCTCAGGTTGGCCACCCCTTTGAATCCATAACAGGGACAGCAACCGCTTCGGAGGCCGGTCCGGTCTTAGATCCCAGGGCCACTCCCTGAGATCTCACTGGGGCCTCCAAATGTTGTAGCCTCCAGCCCCCAAAAGACACACAGACCACCAGAAATCAGTGAGTTATAGGAAACACGCTCTTTATTCAGCCAGCTGGGTCTCCCAGGGGTACACAGACCCCAAATTAAGCAGCCCCGAAATGTAGAGGTTCAGGGTTTTTAAGCCCTAAATCCCATTCCTCATTCTGTCTTAAACACAAAGGTCTATTTTTCTCTTATTCACTACCTGTCAACCCACGGGTCAAGTGTGTAAGCGGGGGTACAGAAGCAGAAAGCTTATTGTTAGAATGTTATGTTCCCATGAGCGATAGCCAAGCAATAATTTTCCAGCCAGCACACCAGTACTTCTGCATCTAGGGAAATCATCATTCTCCATAGCATTTACCATACCTTTTTTTATCTCTCTCTCATATCTCCTCATAAGGAACATTTAAGAGATTATTCTGAATAATTCTAAGTTGTCTTTAAATAGCTTCTACATAGAATACTTCAAACATGTCTGAGTTAAGGGAGCTCAGGCCCGACTAGGTTCTTGGAATGGGGAAATAAAAACCAGAGAGAACAAGAATTTCTTCTTTCACTTCTTTTCAAAACAGCTGTTAATATAAAAAACAGAAATTAACATAATAAATTATTCTGTCATATTTCCTACACATTTTTAAAATTAAAAATATTTTCCACCTTCAGTATTTTATTGTATTGTAGTTGTATAGTTGAATAATATAGCATGCATGAATTTTGCTTGAGAAATCTAAATATTTAGATTTCCAATATGTAGCTGAGTGTTTCAGTGTGAGTGATCTGATTGCACAAAAAATGTCAGAAGAAATTTAAAAAGTATAGAGTATATTTAAAGACAAAAAATACAGAAGCTTACCAAGATATTTACACAAAAAAGGAGAAAACTCAACATGTTATCAGACAGAGCTGAAGTCTTTTCAGGTTCCTGAATAAGCATGAGAATTTATAGTTATAAATGACACCAGCTACAATGAGTAAGGTTTATTTCAGGAACAAGAACTAACTTTTGCCTTAGCCCCCTAACTTGTTTCTAAGCATTTACTTTTGCTCCTTTCCAATCTATTTTCCACATTGAGTTACAGTTTTCTTATTAAAATGCAAATATGCTTATGCCACTTCTTTATATAAAACCTTTCCATTCTTTCCCATTAGCCTTAGGGTAAAAGCTGAACCCCAAAACATTGTGTGATGGTTTATTTTGTGTCAATGTGACTGATCTTGAAGTACTCAGATTAAACTTAACCCTGGGTGTGTTTGTGAAGGTGTTTCTGGATGAGATTAGCATTTGAATCAGTGGATTTAGTAAAAGAAATTGCCCTCCCCAATATGGGTTGACTTGATCCAATTCATTGCGAGCCTGAATAAGACAAAAGGCACGGAAAGGAGAATTTGCCCCTTTTTAGTTCCTGCTTGCCTGCTTGAGCAGGGACATCTTCTCTGGTTCTCGGACTGGGATTATTTTTTCTTTCTTTTTTAAATATTTATATATTTTTTAATTATTATTATTTTTTTGGTGACATTGGTTAACGGAATCTAGTAAGTTTCAGGGATACAATTTAACAGTAAGGCATACATATATTGCATTGTGTTTTCCCCTCCCATAGTTAGATTTCTTTCTGTCACTATATATTTGACCCCTTTTACCCCATCTACTGCTCTCTTCCACCCTCCCCTCTTACTCTCCAGTAACCACTAGTCTCTTGTCCATGTCCATGAGTCTCTGTATGTTTATCCTGTTCATTTGATACTTTTAGGTTTATATCTCACATATAAGTGATATCATGTGGTTTTCAACTTTTTCTGTCTGGCTTGTTTCTCTTAGCATGATTATCTCAAGGTACATCCATGTTATTGTAAATGACAATATTTCATCTCTTATGGCTGAGTAGTACTCCATTGTATATATACATTACAGCTTCTTTATCCAATCATCTATCATAGGACACTTGGGTTGCTTCCATGTCCTGGCACCATGAATAATGCTGCTATGAACATCGGCTTTTATCAGAGGGGTTTCTTGTAAATATGTTCTCCCATTCCGATGGTTGTCTCTTTACCTTGCTGATGGTTTCTTTTGCTGTGCAGAAGCATTTTAGTTTGATGTAGTCCCATTCATTTATTTTTGATTTTACTCCCTTTGCTTTTGAGGTCAAATTCATAAAATCCTCTTTAAGTCCAAGGTCCATGAGTTTAGTTCCTAGGTTTTCTTCTATGCACTTTATTAATTTAGGTTGTATATTCACGTCCTTATTTCATTTTGAGTTAATTTTGGTGTGTGGTGATAAACAGTCTAGTTTCATTTCAGACAGATTTAAACCATTATATTTTGGTTCTCAATCCTTCATATTTATACGGAATCACACCATCAGCTTTTATGGGTCTCTAGCTTGCAGATGGTAGATCATGGAATATCTCAGCCTTCATAATCCCATAAACCAGTTTCTCAATATAAATATTCTCTCTCACTCTTACTCTTATCACTATATATCCTACTAATTCTGATTTTCTGGAGAACCTTGACTAATCCACATTGCTTACAAATACCTCAACTGTACAGTAAATGCTACCTTCCTCTCCCATCTCACTTTTTGTCACATTTCTAAAATTCTTTTACTGATTACATAATAAATATCTTACTTTGTAACTAACTACACAATGTTTCTATGTCTTTGATATTTCAAGTTTTCAGGTTCTCCTACCAGTGGATTATTTATAATCTACCAACTGCTCTTTGGGAAATTCTTACCTGATTCTTAGAGTAGATTATATTCCTTATATATTTTATTTTCTCTAGCACAATATTTCATCATATATTGTTATAACACTTTGGTTTATTTATTTTTTCTTTGTTCTCTCTCTCTATATACATTGATTGTTTTTAAAAATTAATGTACTTTATTTGGGGATTAGTTTTATGTTATAGAATAATTGAATTGTAAGTACAGAGTCTCTATATAATCCCTGAAAGTCCCCCACCACGACCACAGTTTTCCCTATTGTTAACATCTGCGTTTAATGTGGTACATACTGATTGCTGGTGTTTATAAATGCAATTGATTTTTGCATGTTGATCTTGTGTCTTAGGTCCTGTTGAACTCAATTTTTAAATGTAGGAACTTTTTTGGTAGCTTCTTTGGGGTTTTATTTGTAGGTACTCAACATATGCAGATAGAGACTTTTATTTTTTTCATTCCAATTTGTATATCTTTATATTTTTTCTTGCCTTATTACAGTAAGTAAAACTTACAGTACTATGGTGAATAAGAGTGATAAGAGGGGATTGATCTTTTTTATTATTATGTAAAGTCTCTCTTTATATCCAGCAATTTTCTATGCTCAGAAGTCTATTAAATATTAATATAGTTCTGTTTTTTTAAA
The DNA here is from genome assembly GCF_902729225.1 of Pteropus medius. Taxonomy (NCBI): domain Eukaryota; kingdom Metazoa; phylum Chordata; class Mammalia; order Chiroptera; family Pteropodidae; genus Pteropus; species Pteropus medius. Next base: position 1,169,423 of record NW_024355695.1, on the reverse strand, counting down.
ATTAATGTTTGCATTGTATATATTTTTCCATTCTATTACTTAACACTTACCAGTATTGTTATAATTAAAGTGATTTTCTTGTGAATAGCATAAAGTCTGGTCATGTTTTATTAATCAATTCTCCAGTCTGGTTTTTATTGGTTTTTTTTTGAACATTTACATTTAATTATTGATAGATTAGTATTTAAGACTGTCATTTTGTTATTTTAGTGTTTCCACTGATTCTCATGTCTCTATTTTCTCTTTTGTTGCCCTCCAGTGAGGACTTGAACACTATTTTTAAAATTCTGTATTGATTTGTTCATGGTGTTATTTCATATTATTTTAATTTTTCAATTACTGTTGATATATAATAGTTTCAGGTGAACGACATAGTGATTAGACATTTATATAACTTACCAAGTAATCACACCAATTAATCTAGTATCTATCTGACACCATACATAGTTATTACAATATTATTGACTGTATTCTTTATGCTATAATTTACTACCTCATAACGATTTTGTAATTATCAATTCTATTTCTTAATCCCTTCTTCTTTTCCACCTACCCCCCCAATCCACCTTCCATCTGACAACTATCAAAATGTTCTCTGTGTCTATGAGCTTGTTTCTGTTTTGTTTGTTTATTTTCTTCTTTAGTTCTAACATGTAAGTGAAATCATGGTATTTATCGTTCTCTGTTTGACTTACTCCACTCAGCACAATACCCTCCAGGTCCATCCATGTAGTGGAAGGTGGCAAGATTGTATTCTTTTTATGGCTAAGTAATATTCCATTGTATATGTATACAATTTCTTCTTTATTCATTCATCCATTGATGGACACCATAGCTACCTCTGTATCTTGACTATTGTAAATAATGCTACAATAAACATATGGATTCGCATGTCCCGATATAGTAGTGTTTTGTATTTCTTCTGATAAATACTCAGAAAGGGATTATTGGTTCCTTCTTTGTCTCTTGTTCTAATCTTTATTTTAAAGTCTATTTTCTCTGGTATAAGTATTGCTACCCCAAACTTTTTTTACTTCTTTTTTCTTTTTATGAAATATCTTTTTCCTTCTCCTCACTTCAGTCCATGCGTGTTTTTTGATCTGAAGTGAGTCTCTTCTAGGTAGTGTATGTAAAGGTCTTGTTTTTCTTACTCATTTGTCTACCCTAGATTTTGATTGGAGCACATAATCCATTTACAGTCTAAGTAATAGTTGATAGAGCTGTAGTTATAGTCATTTTATTATTCGTATTTTGATCTTCTTTTCTTTTTCTTCTTCTTAAAAAAGTCCCTCTAACATTGCTTGTAATACTGGCTTGGTGTGATGAACTCCTTTAGCTTTTTCTTGTTTGGGAAGCTCTTTATCTGTTATTTGATTTTAAATTATAGCTTGCAGGGTAGAATAATTTTGGCTGTAAGTCCTTATTTTTCATCACTTTCAATATTTTATGACTATCCCTTTTAGCCTGAAAAGTTTCTGTTGAAAAATCAGCTGACAGTCTTAAGGAAGTTCCCTTGTAGGTAACTGCTTTTCTCTTGCTGCTTTTAAGATTCTTTCTGTT
>NW_024355695.1:1151374-1167427 GCF_902729225.1 Pteropus medius | reverse complement strand
CCTCTTTACGTTTGTTTCTATGTATTAGGTAGGACCCCCATGTCTCCTGGTCTTAGTAGAATGGCCTTATGTAGTAGGTGTCCTGTGCAACCCAGTGACACAGTCTCTCTGGTCACCTGAACCAGATGATCCAGGTATGTCTCTTGTATGGGTTATGTGTGTGCCCTCCTGTCATAGTTGAGTCTTGGTTGCTGTTTGCCCATTAATGGGAGGGATTGACTCTTGAGCTGATCGTGAGGACTGGCCAGTGACTACAGTGGAGGAGCCGTTGTGCAAGGGCTGAATTTAAAGAGCAGGATTTACTTTAATAGGGCTCTGGTGTCTGTCCTGTCTACCCTTTAGGTGTGTCATCCTTGGATGTGGCCCTGGGGAGTGCTCCAGCTGAGACAAAAGCTGGTCACTGGGCATGAAGTTAGGGGCTTCTAGGGAGGGGTTCCACAGAAGGCCAAGTTTAGCCATCGCCGGTGCTTTACCTGGCTTGGATGGGTCAGAATGTTGAGTGGGACAAGGTCTCAAGGAATCACCCAGGTGAAGTAAACAGTGTTAGTCAGGTACATGGAGACTCAGATATGGCTACTGTCTACACCTCTATACTGGGCTGGGGGAGGCCTCACCAAATGAAATGGATTCTGTCAGCACTTCTCTTTGGGAGAAAAGTGCCTCTTCAGCCCTTGCCCTGAAACTAGACAATACAGTTTCTTCTCATATGTCTCTGATGCCTTTTGATCTGCTGCCCCAGTGCTGGAGCTCAGAGTGATTTTGTCTTTGGGAAAATCCATACATTGGTCCTTTAAGAGGAATGTCTGGGTCTCCTGCAGCCCTCTTTCTCACTGAGCCACAATCTCCACTGGTTTTTATCTTCAGATTTTTGGGGGCCTTCTCTTCCAGGCACTGGAACCCTAAGCTGGGGAGTTTGGTGTGGGGCTGACATTCTTTGCTCCTCTGTGGAAACCTCCACAACTGAAACATTTTTTTCTGATTTTTAACTACCACATGTGGGTTCGGGACCTGCTTTTTTCATGTCTCCACCCCTCCTATTGGATTCGAGGTGGCTTCTTCTATATATCCTTACTTGATGGACTTTTGTTCAGCTAGTCAATTTTCAATGATGGTTGTTCTGTAGTTTTATTGTAATTTTGATATGGTTGTCAGAGGAGGCCAGCACAACATTTACCTACACTGCCACCTTAACAGAAATCTGTTCATGGTGTTTTCAAATATCTCTTTGTATAATTTTTGTAATAATTTCTCTGAGCTTTATAATGTGCATATATATTATCACAGCCTACTGGAATCAGCTTTTTACCACTTCGAATGAAAGTGGAACATTCACTTTCAGTCAGGTTGCTTAGCTTTCTCATTTAAAAATACAATTTTCTTTTCATTTTAATTGTTATTTTTCAAATAAAGTTGACATTCAATATTATTTTATATTAGTTTCTATTGTACCACAGTGGTTAGACATTTATATAATTTATGAAGTGATCCCCCAATTAGTCTAGTACTCACTTGGCACCATGCATAGTTATTGCAATATTATCAACTATATTCCCTATGCTGTACTTTACATTCCTATGACTATTTTGCAACTACCAATTTGTACTTCTTAATCCCTTCAATTTTCTCACTCAACCCCACACCCCCCTATTCCATCTGGCAATCGCCAGTTTCTTCTCTGTATCTATGAATCTGTTTTTGTTTTGTTTTGTTCTCTAAATTTTACATGTAAGTAAAATCATATGGTATTTGTCTTTCTCTTCTGACTTATTTTACTTAGTATAATACCATCTAGGTCTATTTATGTTGCTGCAAATGGTAAGATGGCCAATAGACACATGAAAAGATGTTCCATATCACTAATCATCAGAGAAATGCAAATTAAAACCACAATGAGCTATCACCTCATACCTGTCAGAATAACTGTTATCAATAAATCAACAAACAAGTGTTGGCAAGAATGTGCATAAAAGGGAACTCTTGCGTGTTGTTGGTGAGATTGCAAATTGGTACAGCCACTATGGAAAACATTTGGAGGGTCATTGAAAAATTAAAAATAGAACAACCTTATGACCCAGCATTTGCACGTCTACATATTTATCCAAAGAAAATCAAAACACTAATTGGAAAAGATACATGCACCCCTATGTTCACTGCAGTGCTATTTACAACTGCCAAAATATGGTAGCAATCTAAGTGTCCACCAATAGATAACTGGATAAAGAAGAGGTGGTACATATATGCAACAGAATAGTACTCAGCCACAAAAAATAAAATCATACCATTTTTTGAATATCAGATGATGTTACAATTTTTGCTTCAATTATAAAATATAGTTCATAAGATTCATGAGTAAACAGTCTATTATATGTAGCCATATTTCTACTCTTTCTGTCATTCCTTTTTTTTCCCCCTGATGTTCTAAGTTTCTTTTTTTTTTATCATTACATTTTGTTTAAATAATTTTTTTTAGTCTTCTCTCTAGTGATAGATCTACTAAATGGAGAGTAGAATGGTGGCTACCAGGGTCTGGAGAATGAAGAGGATGGAGAGATGCTGGTCAAAGGCCACTAGCCTTCAGTTATAAGATAAATGATCTCTAGGGATCTAAGGCACAGCATGGTACTATAGTTAAAAATACTGTTTTATGTACTTGACATGTTTTTTTTTTTTTTTTAAAGTAGAGATAGCATTCTCACCACACAGAGAAATGACATCCAGGTGAGGTGATGGATATGTTAATCAATTGTGTGTGAACAAAAAAAAAAAAAAAGGTGCTGTAATAAATCTGATGAGTTCAGTGACCTAAAGTAACCTCACGGGGTAATATAATCATAAATTCTTAACTGGGCAGATACTGGTGTGTAGTCACATCCCAGGAACATAACTTCCTTAGTAAAAGGTTTATCATTGCATTAAGCAAATTCTATCCATTGTTCTTGTGCATCTAGGTTAAAGCACTTTTGAAATGCCAGAATAATTCTCTTTTTCAGATTCCTGTAAACCACCTTCGAGAGAGCATATGATCTTATTAACTATCCTATAACCTAATCTCGCTTTGCTTTCTCCTACGTTCATGTAATCTTCCTTATGTTTTCTCCTTAATTCCAAATGCATAAAATAAACTGCAAACTGTCATTTTGGAGCATTTTTCTCAGTCTGTTGAGAACTTGCTTTCAGGTGTATCCTCTGGCTCAAATAAGTTCTAAGAAATTCTTTAAAAAATGCCTACAATTTTGGATGGTTTTACATTGACACCTGACTGTAGTAATCATTTTACAAAGTATGTTTATATCAATTCATCATGTTGTGTACTTCAAATATACACAATTTTATTTGTCAATTATAACTTAGTAAAGCTGATGATAAAAAAGTTTAGATCTACTAGTGACAAATCTTTGATTTTCCTTTATGTGGGAATATTTTTATATTCCCTTCATTCCTAAAGGTGGTGGATAGTTTTTATTTTTTCCTTTCAGCACTTGAAATATTTTGTAACTTCCCTCTGGCTTTCTTGTTCTCATGAGAAATGTGCTGTTACTTGAATTGGTGTTTTTCTATAGTTAATATGTTTCTCTCTTGCAGCTTTCACATTTTTTTCTTTAATTTTAGTTTTCAGAATTTTAATTATGATATGTCTTGGCATGAATTTATTTAGATATATCCTCTTTGATATTTACTGTTTTATAAATCTTTAAGATTGTGTCTTCCATCAAATTTGAGAAGTTTTCAGTTGTTATTTATTTGAATTCAGCTTTAGCACCACTCTCTTCTCTTTTTCTGGCACTCTGATGATACAAATTTTTGTATCATCAGATACAGAGCCTCAGGTCACTGAGCTTCTGTTCATTCTCTCCACCCCCCAGCTTCACTGAAATATAATAGACAATTAGTTGCTTGTATTTACATTGTACAATTCAATGGGATTTTGTTCAATTATAGTTGTCATATAAAAATATAGCAGTTTAAGTTGGATAGCATAGTGATCAGAGATCCACATAACTTGCAAAGTGATCACCCCACTAAATCTAGTACCCCTCTCCCCACTACATATTTATTACAACATTATTAACTGTCATCCACATATTACACTCTACATCTCCATGTCTATTCTTCAACTATTCAATTGTCCCTCTTAATCCCTTTTCTTTGGTTGTCCCCCCAAAACCCCTCAAGAATAGTAGCTTTCTAAATATACTCTGCATCTATGAGTTTATTTCCACTTGTGTTGTTGTTGTTTATTTTGTTCTTTAGATCCTACGTGTATGTGAAATCATGCAATATTTGTTTTTCTCTATCTGACACATTTCATTCAGCACAATACCCTCTAGGTCCATCAAAGCAATACTTTTTTCCATCCTCTTCCTTTTAGTCTGTGTTTATCTTTTAATCTGTGTATGGGTCTTGTTTTCTTATCCATTCAGCCACTCTACCTTTTGGTTGGAGCACTTAATTATTTTCCATATAAGGTACTTGTTGATAGGAATGTAGTTATTACCATTCTTTATTCTTGTTTTTTGATGCATGTTTTTTCTTCTTAAAGAAGTCCCTCCAACATTTCCTGTAATACTGGCTTGGTGATGATAAATTCCTTTAGCTTATTTTTGTCTGGGAAGTTCTTTATCTGTCATTTGACTCTAAATAATAGCTTTTCTAGATAAAGTATACTTGGTTGTAGATCCTGGGTTTTCACTACATTGAATATTTTGTGCTAAGCCCTTCTGTTCTGCATAGTTTCTTTGGAGAAATCAGCTGCCAGTCTTGTGGGTGCTCCCTTGTAGGTAAAAAACTGCTTTTCTCTTGCTTTTTTAAAAAGATTCTCTCTTTGTACTTAATCTTTGGCATTTTAATGATGATGTTTCTTGGTGTGGGTCTCTTTGGGTTCCTGGTTTTTGAAACTCTCTGAGCTTCCTGGGGTTTTATGTCTATTTCTTTCGCTAGGTGAAGGAAGTTTTCCATCACTATTTCCTCAAATAGCAATTCAACATCTTGTTTTCTTCAGGTAGCCCTATTTTTACCTTTAATAGTGCCCTGTAGACTCCTTAAATTATTATTTTAGTTTTGATTTCCTTTTTCTTGCCATTCTGATTGAGTGTCCTTGGCTTTCTCATCCTGTATATAGGTCATTTGATCATCTTATTTATTCACTTTGTTTATTCCATTTAATATACTTTTCATCTCAGATAATGGTTATTAATTTCTGACTGGTTCCCTTTTATAATTTCCATTTCCATTATTATGATTTTTTTTCTCTTTGTTGAAGTTCTCACTGAATTTAACCTAAAGTTCATTGGGCATATTTATAACTAGTGTTTTGAAGTCTGCATCTATTAGATTACTTGACTTCATTATTTCTGGATCTCTGTTCTGTTCTCTCATGTGGTTTATGCTTCTTTGTCGTCCCATTTTGGCTGCATTTCTGTGTCTATTTCTATGTACTAAGCAAAGCTCTTAAGTCTCCCAGTCTTATTAGTGTGCTTTGTGTGGTAGGTGTCCAGTGGCACCGACCTGAGAGAGGTTCAGTTGCAGGCCAAATTTAGCCGCAGCCTGTGCTCCTCCCAGGCCACCTGTTAAGATTCAGCAAGCAATCTACAGATGCTGTGCTTATAGTTGCCCCAAAAGGCCACACCAGAAACCAAGGCCAGCTGCCACCAGTGTGAGCCCAGGCACTGCTCAGCAAGGGACACCTGACTAAGCGAAGACACATGTGGATGTGGCTTGGGTGGGGCCATGAGTTGGTCGAGGCAGAGTTTCAGGAAATCCTCTGGGTGGAGTGACCTCTGTTATCCAGTTTGATGACACTCTGGGATTGGGGAGGGCTCGACAGAAGAACATTGGATACTGCTGTCCAAAAGAGATCCTCGCCTCTGGTCCTCACTCCAACTATTCAGTATCCCCCTGTGAGTCACTGATGCCTCTCTGAGAAGCCAACCTCGCACTGGAATCCATCATTGCGAAAGTCCTCTCATGGATGCAGCTCCTTTAAGAGGCCTCTGTAGATGTCAGTTGCTGCTACTGCAGCCTCTGTCCCAGTCAGCCACTCAGGACTGGACAGCCTTGCATCCTCGCCCCATCTTACCTTCTGCCATTGCAGGGTGATTAGATTTCTTTCTAGTTGTATGGCTTGTTTGTCTAGATCCCAGGCGTTTTTTTCCTTGCTGTTTTCTCCTTGTTTCTGTCACAACTTTGATTTGGTCACCAGAGAGATGAACAGAGCCTATATCATCTACATCATTCTTTCCCCTCCTATCTGTTTTTCAATTCACCTTTTTTTCCTTTGATGCCATGTGCTTTTGCCTAAAAGACCATACCGTAAAATCATACTGAAGAAGTTAAGCATGGGATATTTTCAGCGTTTTTACATAGGTCCCTTGTAAATATTTTCCATTTTTTTTCTTGAAACTGCTCACTGTCCACTAGAAGGTTGTCAAAAATTTTTAATTAAAAAGAACAATGGGTAGAAACCTGTAGGTAAATCCTACTTTGTGTTGGCCTCCTCTCATGACAACATCAAAATTACAACTACTATATAAGAGCCATCATTAAAAACCACCTGAATTCTATCTAAACAGAAGTCTTAAAACTGAGGACACACAAAAAATGTCACCTTGAGACTGGTAGTGTGGCAGCCTGACCCTGCCTGACCATTTCCTGCTAAAACGAGTTAGTTCCTCACTGCACCCTTTCCCCTCTTCCCCAGGACTCTCGGCTGACATGGCACTCTGAAAACTGGCTTAGACAATTAAGCTGATTTCCTTATAGTTTGTCAGAGATTCAATGTTTTCCTTATGTTCTTCTTCCTTATATGGAATATCTATAGCTGTGTAGGAATGCAGTACAAGATTATATAACTGCCTGCCATGTTACGATCGGAGCTCAGCTTTTGGGAAAGAATCTGCTGAGCTGGTGCCGGCATCGATAAACTCTGCTTCCTGCTTCTCGGTGTCCCATCTCTCTGTTCAAGAACCCCGCAACAGTAGGAGGGGCAAAAACACAGAACAAACTGGTTCCACGCCCACATGTGGTGGTTAAAAATCAGAAGGGATATCTCAGCTGTGAAAGTCCACCTGGATGAGTGAAGGTTCAAAGCCTAACATCATGCTCCCCAGTGCAAAGCACCAGTGCAGGGAAGAGAAGTCCCTAAAACTTCTGGCTGTGAAATCCAGCAGAGTTTGTGGCTGAATGAGAGGCAAAGGGCTATGGATACCAGTTGTCCATCTTAAAGAGCCCACACATAAACTTAATCACTGATGAACTCACTTGCTCCGAACTGTAGAACTGGGGCAGCAACTTGAAAGGTGCCAAGAACACACAGGAAGGAAATGAATTGTCTGGCTTCAGGGTGATGGCTGGAGGCGCATCTTCCTCCCAGACAGACATGCTGGCAGAATCTAGTTTCTTTGTTAAGCCCTCCCCATCCCTAGTGTGGAGACATAGGCAGCCACCATATTTGAATCTACATCACCTGGCTAACATTGGTCACCTCTCCCCGGTGATTCTCTGAGACTGTGCCTTACCCAACTTGTGGGCCCACCCAAGCCACTACCAGTGACTTTTTCATACAAATAGTCTGTCTTGGCTTATGCTATGAACTTTCCTAAAATCTTTTAATGGTTCACAAACACCGAACAAGCAGCATCTGGCCTTGGAATTCCCCACACATATTGTCAAGCAGCTCTAAGCATAGCACCAGTGACCATCAAACACTGTTCATGTATTGGTGTCACAAAGTACATTCAAACCTAGAACAGATGGTTGCCACCTGTGGATTGCTTCATGTCTCATGCCAGGTGGTCCTGGGCTGGAAACAGGTTGAGCCCAAATTTGGCCTGTGGTAGGCTTTGGGGCCAGCACATTTTAGAATGAGCTAGATCACCAGCAAGAGCTACATTTGAAGACTATACACCAAAAGAAAAATTGGGCAAACACCAGAGCCCTGCTAAAGTAAATCCTGCTCTGTAGATTTAGCTTCCACACAATAGCTTCTCCACTATAGTCACCAGTCAGTGCCCACAACCAATAAGCCCTAGGATCAATTCCTCTAACTGATGTGTGAAAATCAACCAAGGTTTAACAGCAACAAGAGGGCACACACAACACATACATGGGACATGCCTACCTCAGGTGACTAGGGAGATAGTGCCACTGGATCCCACAGGACACTTACTATATAAGGCCACTCTATTAAGACCAGTACACCTAGTAGCCCTACTTAATACATAGAAACAAACACAAGGAGACAGCCAAAATGGGAAGACAAAAGAAACATTTCCCAAATGATAGACAGAACAAAGCTCCAGAAAACACACTAAACAAATTGGTGATAAGCAATCTACCAGATGCAGAGTTCAAAATGTTGGTTATCAGGATGCTCAATGAACTTTGAGGAAGAGTAGATGAACTCAGTGGGAATTTTAACAAAGAGATAGAAATCATAAAAGTGGAGATAAAAATATAAAAATAATCAGTCAGAAATAAAGAATATGATCATCGAAATGAAGAATACATTACAGGGAATCAATAGTAGATTAGACAAAGCAGAGGATCTAATCAGCAATTTAGAAGATAAGGGAGCAGAAAACACCAATGAAAACAGCAACAAGAAAAAAAATTAATGAGGATAGTTTAAAGGGTCTCGGAGACAACATTAAGCATATCAACATTTGCATCATACAGGTATCAGAAGGAGAAGCTAGAGGGCAAAAAATTGAAAACATATTTGAAGAAATAATGAGAGTGATGTCAAAGGCATTGCAGAGTTAGGGGTCCCTTTGATTTCTCCTCTTGAAATTACAAAAAAATTAAATAGCTACAGTCCAACAGAAAATCCCCAGCCTAACACACAAACATGTCTGTGAGATGCACATCATAACTTTTGCAGGTGTACAAAATGGGTGAGCAAGAGAGAAGGAAAGGGAAAGGAGCAGAGACTGGTGTTGCTGACACAGCCTGAAGCTCCCAGTGAGACTCAGAGAGAGGGAAAGAATTAGGTTGAGGTGTGCACTCTCCTTAGCTCCAGGCACTCCTGCCTAAGTGATCAGCATATTCTAAAGCAGCGGAATACGGTGATCGGTTATCGGAGAAGAAACCAGGGCAGAGATGGAATACAGATGCACAACAACTGTGTTCTAGCAACTGCCATTGCCAGGCAGAAAACTGAGTCAGAGCTGGACTGCTTCCCACAACCCTCCCAGAGCTCTCCTCCCCGCACACTCCTAGAGCTAATTGCAGACCTTAAGGTAAACTGCAGTTGCTATTGTTGTCCTACAGTACAGGAAGTCTGCAACACAGGGAACTGAGGAGAAACACACAGTGGCTGGTCTAAGGGGAAGGGGTGGTAATACAGAGGACTGGCAGGAGAAAGATGACAGTTAGCATTACTAGAAGTAAAACAGCCCAGGCACTTATGTGGCCTCTCTCAACCCATCCTACCCCCACACATCCAGTCTCATCCTGGCAGAGGCACTGGGACACATTAGACAACATAAAACTGTATCTGGTTGCTGGAGTAGCACAGAGACTTCAGGAGCTCTTCAATGGCTTGGAACCCCAACATCCATCACATCCTCCCATAGGGGTAGAGCCCTGGGACATAGGTGACCTGATCACAGAGGAAACACACACCTCCCCAGAGAATAAAGGACATTTTTTTTCCACACAGCAGAGATCCAAAAGCTCTAAGTAATGCAGGAGATTTGGGCACCACTGACTAGAAAATTAAAGTAAAACCTTCTTCTTATCTACCTGCTAAAGAGAGATCACTCTCAATAATAATAATATTTAAAAATATATATATTCGCATAAATGCCTTGACAGAGAAACAATACATCAAAAACCATGACTAACAAAGGTGGCATGGCAACTTAGGAAAAAAAAAGAAAGAAAAATTTCCAGTAAATACTTAAAAATATAGAAATATACTATTTAAATGACAGAATTAAAGATTGCAGTTCTGAACAAACTCATCAAGATGCAAGAAAACTCAGAGAGGCAGTTTAATGAATCAGAAAAATAATTAGTGAACGACAAGAATACTTTACGAAAAGGTTTCAACTTTTAAAAAGAACAGACTAGAACTGGAATTGAAGAATTCAACACAAGATATGATGAATGAAATAGCAAGCTTAGGAAATAGAGCTAACCAAGTAAAGGAAAGAATTAGTGATATCAAAGAAGAACTTTGAAAATGATGCAGATGGAAGGAAAGAGACTTGAGAGTGAAAAAAATGAAATAACTGTGCAATAAATATCTGAAAGCATTAGAAAAAGTAATATAAAAATAAGGGGTATTCTAGTAGGGAAAGAGAGGGGAACACAGCAGAGACCATATTCAAACAGTCAACATAATTTTCCAAACCTATGAAATAAACTGGATTTGCAAATCCAAGAATCAAACAGAACATATAATTATCTCAACCCCCAAAAGGCCTTCTTCAAGACACATTATATTAAAACTGTCAAATATTAATGACAAAGAAAGAATTATCAAGGCATCTAAAGAAGACAGAAATATAAATGAAAATCCTTTAGAATACCATCAGACTTTTCAGCAGACACTTTACAAGCTAGGAGGGAGTAGAATTAAATACTCAAACTGTTGAATGAAATTACTAGCCGAAAATAATATATCTATCAAAGTTCTTCTTTAGACATGAAGAGAAAATAAAGATCTTTACGGACATACAGAAGCTGAAGGAATTTTTTACCGCAAGGCTTGCATCACAAAAAATACTGAAGGGGGTATTCTACCTGAAACAAAAAGACAAAAAGATACAAAACTATGAGTAAGATGACTAACAGACAGAAACAGGAAATTGCAACTTTATTCAGCATAAGGTATTATAAACTTGAATATTACATAATGACTAAGGAAAGTAAAAACATTTAAAAAGGGAAAAATAAGAAAATAGCTATTATACTCAGAAATGAATGCACAGCATAAACAGGGATAATTTGAGACAACAAAAACAGAAAAGAAAGGGAATAAAGATATTAATTTGTAAAAGAGAAGATAATACACACTCAGAAGGACTACTGTGCATATAATTCTTTTTTACACAAACTTAAGAGTAACCACAAAAAGAAGTCCAGAACTGAGACACATATAATAAAAAAAAAAAAAGAGGAAACAGAGGGGGAAAATCATAGAATATCACCAAACTAAAATAACAGACAAAAACACAAGGACAAAGAAACAATGGAGGCACCAAGGTACCTTGAGACACATCTCAGCTGCAAGGACAAATATAGACTCAAAGTGAAAGGGTGGAAAAGGATACTCCAAGCAAATGGCATCCAGAAAAAAGTGGGTGTAGCCATTTTTATATATGATAAAACAGACTTCAAGATAACAAGTACAAGAGACGAAGATGGACACTTCATAATAATAAAGAGAATTATACATCAAGAAGACATAACACTTATTAATATATATGCCCCCACTTGGGGAGTACCAAAGTATGTAAAGCCACTACTAACAGAACTAAAGGGAGAAACTGACAAAAACATAATTATAGTAGGGGACCTAAATACCTCACTGTCAACTATGGATGGATCATCCAAACAGAAAATCAATAAGAAAATATCAACCTTAAATGACACACTAGACCAATTGGACATAATCGATATTTACAGGGTCTTTTATCTCAAAACACAAGATTATACGTTCTTCTCTAGTACACATGGAACATTTTCAAGGATAGACCATGTATTCGACACAAAATTAGTCTCAACAAATTTAAAAGACTGAAATCATACCAAGCATATTCTCTAACCACACTGCTTTGAAACTGGAGATAAACTGCAAAAAGGAAGAAGAAAAACACTCAAACGTTTGGAGATTAAAAAACATGCTACTAAAGAATGATTGGGTTAAAAAAAAAAAGAATAAACAGGGAGACAAAGAGATACATAGAAACAAATGAGAATGAAAATATAACATATCTAAACTTTTGAGATACAGCAAGAGTGGTAATAAGAAGAAAGTTCACATCACTACAGGCCTATCTCAAAAATCCCAAATAAATAGCCTAACATTACACCTTCAAAAAACTAAAAAAGAACAAATGAAGCCCAAAGTCAGCAGATGAAAGGAAATAATAAAAATCAGAGCAGAATTAAATGAAATTGAGAATAAAATGATGATAGAAAAATTTAATGAAATAAAGAACTAGTTCTTTAAAAAGATCAAAAAAGTTGACAAACCTATGGATAGACCCACTAAAGAAAAAAGAAAAAAGACACTAATGAAAAAATCAGAAATTAAGGGGAAGATACAATGAATACTTCAGAAATATGAAGGATCATGCAAGCATAGTATGAGAGATTATGTGCCACCAAATTCAATAACCTGGAAGAAATGAAAAAGTTCTTAGAAATATACAACATTCCTTAACTGAACCATGAAGACCTGGAAAATCTAAATAGACAAATCAACAGTAAGGAAATTTAAACAATCACCAAAAACCTTTTAAAAAGTATAAGTCAGAGACCAGATGGCTTCATTAGTAAATTCTATCAAACACTCAAAGATGATTTAATACTTGTTCTCAAAATTCTCCAAAAAATTAAAGAAGAGACAATTCTTCCTAACTCATTTTATGAGGCCAACATTACTCTGATACTAAACTTGAGAAGAATAGCACACACACACACACACACACACATACACACAACTGATGAATACAGATGCAAAAGTTCTAAACATAATGCTAATAAATTGAATACAACAATACATTAACAAAATTATGCATCGTGATCAAGTGGGCTTTATTCCAGGGGCTCAAGAAAGGTGTAACATATGCAAATTGATTAATGTCATATACAATATGAAGTAAATAAAGAATAAAAATCATATGATCCTAGCAATAGATGCAGAAAAAGCATTTGACAAAATATAGCATCATTTATGATTAAAACACTTAATAAAATGGATATAGAAGGAAAGAGCTTCAACATAATAAAGGGCATATAACAAACCCTCAGCTAATATCATACTTAATGGTAAAAACAAAAAGCCATTCTCTAAGATCAGGAAGAAGAAATGGTTATTTGATCTCATCACTTTTATCCAATATAGTATTGGAAGTCCTAGCTGGAGAAATCAGGCAAGAAAAAGAAATAAAATACATTAAATTGGGAGTGAAAAAGTCATATTGTCACTTTTTGCAGATGACATGATTCTGTATATAGAAACACCCTAAAGACTCTACAAAAAAAATCTATTAGAAGTAATAAACAAATACAGTACATTTGTGGAATACAAAATCAACATATAAAAATTCAGTGTTTCTATACCATAACATTGAAATTTTAGAAAAAAAATTAAAAATCACTTTCTTTTGCAATTACAACAAAAAGAATAAAATACCTATAAATAAACTTAACAAAGCATATGAAGGACCTATACATGGAAAACTATAAGACATTATTAAAAGAGACTGAGGAAGACACAAAGAAATAGAAAGATATTCTGTGTTCATGGAAGAATCAACATAGTTAAAATGACTTTATTGCCCAAAGTAATATACAGATATGATGCAATTCTCGTCAAAGTTCCAATGGCATTTTTAAAAGAAATAGAACCATAAAATCATATTTGCATGGAGTCACAAAAGACACTGAATAGCCAAAGCAATCCTGAGGAAAAAAAAAAAAAAACAAAGCCAGAGATATCACACTGGCTGACTCAAATTATACTAAAAGCGACGATAATCAAAATGGCATGGTGTTGGCAGAAAACAGACATATAGACTGATGGAACAGAATTGAGAGTTCAGAAATAAACCCCCGTATATATGTGCAAATAACTTTTGACAAAGAAGCCAAAAACATACACTGGAGAAAAGAAAGTCTCTTTAATAATTGGTGCAGAGAAAAATTGGAAAGCCACGTGCCAAAAGAAGAAACTAAACTGCTATCTGTCACCATGCACCAAAATTAACTTAAAATTAAAAAAAAAAGCCTAAATATAAGACCTGAAACAGTAAATTGCATAGAAGAAAACATAACTACTACACTCATGGTCTTCGGATTTAGAGGGGATTTTATGAATTTGTCCTCAAAGGCAAGAGAAGTAAAAGCAAAAAATAAATGAATGTATTGAACTAAAAGCTTCTGTACAGCAAAAAAATGCCATCAATCAGACAAATAGATAACCAACTGAATAGGAGAAAATATTTGCAAAAAACACCTCTGATAAGAAGGTAATACACAAAATATACAATGAACTCATACAACCCAACAAGAAAACAAAAAGTCCAATTAATTTTTTTGAGGACCTGAATAGACACTTCTTCCAAGAAGACATATAAACAGTAAACAGATATATGAATAAAAGCTCGACTTCACTAGCTATTAGAAAAATGCAAATCAAAACCACAATGAGATATCAATCATCTCACACCTGTTAGAATGGCTATCAACAACAGGACAAGTAATAATAAGTGTTGGAAAGGTGTGGGGAAAAAGGAACCCTCATACACTATTGGTGGAAATGTAAATTGGTGCAGTCATTATAGAAAAACAGTATGGAAGTTCCTCAAAAAACTAAGAATAGAATTACCATATGTCCCAACAATCCCTCTTCTGGTTATCTACCCCAAACATATGAAGATATATATCTAAAGATATATGCACCTCAATGTTTATTGCATTATTCACTGTGGCCAAACATGGAAACAACAGAAATGCTGTTTGGTAGATGATTGGATAAAGAAGATGTGGTACATATATACAGTAAAATATTATTCAGCCATAAAATGATAAAATACTGCCATTTGTGACAAATCGATTAATGTTGAGATTATGATGCTAAACGAAATAAATCAGAGAGAAAAAGTTGAAAATGATATGATTTTACTTATATGTGGTATATAAAACTAAATGCAATAAACAAACAGAATCATAGACATGAACAACAGTTTATTGGATACAAGAGGGAAAGTAAGAAGGGGAAATAGATAAGGGTAAACAGTTAAATATATGGTGACAGAAGAAATTGAACTTTAAGTGGTGAACACACAATGTAATATGCATATAATGTATTATTGATTTGTACACTTGAAACCTGTATATTTTTGTTATCCATTGTCATCCCAATAAATTTAATAAATAAAAAGAAAATAATTCCCGAAACTTCCATAACCTGACAAAATAAACATGCAAGCCCAGGAAGTACAGAATCCCAAATAAGATGAACCCAAAGAAGTCCACACCAAAGCACATCCCAAACATGCCAAAGTTTAAGACAAAAAGAGAATATTAAAAGCAGCAAAAGAGCATCCAGTAATTTATAAAGGAGCTTTCATAAAACCGTCAACTGATTTCTCAGCAGAAATTTTGCAGGCCAGAAGGCATTGGCAAGAAATATTCAAACCTACAACCAAGATTACTCTACCCAGCAAAGCTATCATTTAGAATCAAAGGACAGATAAAGAGCTTCCTAGATTAAACAAATAAACAAACAAACAAACAAAACTAAAGGAGTTCATCAACACCAAACTAGTATTATAAGGAATGTTAGAGAGACTTTTTAGAAAAAGAATTAGGAAGAAGAAAGATAAAAACGAACTGAATAATAAAATGGCAATATCTTTATATCTATCCGCAATTACTTATATGTTAATAGACTAAATGCTCCAATTAAAAGACATAGGGTGGTTGAATGGATAAGAAAACAAGACCCTTACAGATGCTGCCTACAAGAGACTCACTTCAGATCAAAGGACGCAGGTAGACTGAAAGTAAAGGGATGGAAAAAAGATAATTATTTTGAAAATGAAATTAAAAAATTGGGGATAGTAATACTTATACCGGACAGACTTTAAAACAAAGGGTATAACAAGAGACAAAGACAGACCCAGTAATTCTACTGCTGAGTATTTTTCCAAAGAAACTGAAAATATGACTTTGAAGGGATATGTGTATCCATATGTTCATTGCATCACTATTTATAATAGCCAAGACATAGAGGCAATCTGGGCATTCATTAATAGATGAATGGATAAAGAAGAGGTGATAGATAGATAGATAGATAGATAGATATAGATATATAAT
>NW_024355695.1:1137099-1150217 GCF_902729225.1 Pteropus medius | reverse complement strand
CACACACACACACACACACATATATACATATATATATATGTATACTCTCTGAGGAGAGAGACTGGCATATATCATCTTTGCTCTTTTTGTCTAACTCATTTCAGCTCCCATGTATCTCCCAGAAAGGAGCTTGTATCCTCTTTTGGCACCCCAACTTTTGGGGCTGCCACCCAGGGGACACCTCTAGATTGCCTGGCTCTAGTGGCTAGCAGGGCTTACTCTCATGGGTTCAACAGAACTGTAACAAACAGAGAAAGAGTTCCTCAATGGCTACCACTCCTAGGACAAAGCAAGAGGCAGCAACCTAAGGAGCTTCGTCTTTCTGTGAAAGAGACCTGTTAGTTTGTCTGCATAGCTGTGGCCTGAAGGGAAAGCTTCTAATTAAACACACATTTAATTATTAGAGGGAATTTGGAGAAAAATGGCAGAGTGAGAGATGTCCCCAAATATCTCCTTCAAACAACAATAAACTGAACATCTAAAATTCAACAAAAACACCAAACTGCACACCAGCATGTCTGAGCTACCACAGGTCAGAACCCTGGGTGTCGGGCAGTGGACTGGGAGAAAAAAGAAGATGCCTCTTGCAGCTGCCTGAGCTCTCTGTAGGAGGAGGCGGAAGGGAGAAGGTGTGGCAAGTTACCTGAACAGCCTTGCCGGGGAGAGTTGTGAGTTCCATGCAGCCAGCAGCAGGGCCCAGTCATCAGGGCAGAAAGCAGAGAAGCAGAGAAAACAACAATTGTTTTCTACCAGCCGCAGTTGCAAAACTGATGCTGAACCACAGCCCCCAACTGTCAACCTGCAACCCAGAGGGCCCCTACTCCTATACTGCGGAGCCCCAGGGGAATCTGAGCAACACTGACAGAGACTGAAACTGAGGGTAATGAGCATGATTAAATATCTACAAGAAAATTTTAAAAAGGCCTTATTAAGGGTTTATATGAAACAAGGATCCAAGAGGCTTAGACACGATCTACTGAAAACCAAAAGAAAAGCACTTTCTTTGCAGCAGGCTAAAGAGAGAACTTTATGTAATAATTTTTCTTTCTGAAAAAATAACAGAATACATTTCCGTTAATGCCCAGGAGGAGAAATAGTCCATTAAACACCATGAACAATCAAGGTGACGAGGCATCTCAGAAAGAAAGAAAAAAAATCTCCAGAAAATAAGCTTACAGACATAGAAATATGAGAATTAAATGACAGAATTCAGGATGTTACTTCTGAAAAAAACTCAGTGAGTTCTGAAACAAGTCATATCAACAATTTTAGGAATTGAAAAACAACTATATGAGCAGAGTAAGGGGATAGAAACCCTCAAAAAGAACAGAATAGATCTTCTGGAGATAAAAAAAAAAACACTGTACGAGTAGAAGAATGAAATAGCAAGCTTGGGAAATAGGTGTGACCAAATGGAGAAAAGGATCAGTGATATCGAAGACAGAAATATAGAAATAAATCAGAAGGAAGAAGAAACTGAAGAATGAAAAATAATGAAAGAGAAATACAAGAACTACCTGATATCATCAAGAGAGGAAACATAAGAATAATGGGCATTTTGGAAGGTGAGGAAAATGATCAGGGACGAGAAAGCATTTTCAGAAAAATAGTTTATGAGAATTTCCCAAATCTAAAGAAAGAGCTAGAGTTTGGAATTCATGAAGTCAACAGAAACCCAATTATCTCAAACCAAAATAGCCTTTACCAAGACACATTGTATTAAAATTATCAAAAATCAACAACAAAGACAGAATTCTCAGGGCAACCAGGGAGAAGAATATGGTAACTTAAAAAAGAAAACCCATTAGATTATCACCAGACTTTTCTGCACAAACCTTACAAGCCAGAAAGGAGTGGAATCACATATTTAAAATGTGAAGTGAAAGGAACTACCAGCCTAGAATAATGAATTCGGCATAGCTCTCGTTAGGTATGAAGGAGAAATTAAGACCTTTTTAGACATACAAAACTTGAGGGAATTCTCCACTACGAGGCCTGCACTACAAGAAATACTGAAAGGGGTCAGCTCACCTAAAACAAAATGACAAACAAGAAATACATAATTAGGAGTAAGGTGACTACCAGGCAAATAGAAACAGAGGAGTGCAACCCTTACTAAGAACAGGGCATTATAAGCTTGAACAATAATAAGAGAATTGCTATAGCAAGATAGTAATGAATGTTCAGCATACATAGGGACAAATTGAGATAACAATGACTAAAAAGACGAGGATTCAAAGATCCGAATTTGCAAAAGAGAATGGAGATAAGGCATGCACAGAAGAAAATGGACAACCCTGTGTGTATGTATGTATGTATGTATGTATGTGTGTGTGTGTGTGTGTATATATATATATATATATATATATATAATTCATATTTCAATAATCACCTTAAATATTAATGGACTGAACTCATCAATAATCGTATTAACCAATGTTACCCTAATAAACTTAATTAAAATAATAATAATTAAATAATAATAAAATAATAATTTAAAAATCCTGGTCATGGATTCAATGGTAACATACACCTACCTACCCCTACTTATCCGAAAAGGGGAGAAATAGTGCAATGGACTTGGTCATGGAAAATAAAGGCCCCACACTGTTGGTGGGTGGGCCTAATAGCCCCATGGGGCAAGGGACTAGAGATAAACTTCCAGGTCATTCCTTTGGTAATGGCCAACTGGACACCAAAAATAACTTGTGAGATATCGCACAAGAGAGACAGAAAAAGAAGAAAGTACCATTCTAAGGGGAACCTTTGTGTTGTCACTATGGCCTATCATGAGTTCTCCCATATTCTGTCATGTTGACACGGTGGAAACAATGCCGCAGGAGGAACAGGTGTGGTATCAATGGCCAGGCCGGCTCTTCTTGGCAACTACAATGTTATCACAAGATAAGATGTTGGCATGCATCTTGCCTGATGGAAAAGGTTTACCTGTTTTGGTATCATTGTCCTCCCTTTCTTTCCGACCTTAGGCTGCTTTATGCAAATACAATGGTTGAGTAGGCAGAGATCTATGCCATGATTGTGAATGTCTCACACTGTTGGGTCTGCATGGAGTTTCCTGTCAGCACCTCTGCAGGACTGCCCTGGCGTATACATGCAGCTGATGTGACAGCATGGGATCAGCTGACACACTTGACCCCAGTTACCTGACTATACTATCATCCATATTCAAGTGGACACACAAAGAAGAGCTCAGCAGGGACTGGACAAATCCTTACTGGGGTACTCAGTACATGGTCATGGCTGACTAGTGAAGGGGCGGAGGTGACTGGGGATGTTCCCCATTGTATTGAAAGAAACACGGACTCCCGACTATGGAGAGGGTGGCCACATCCCCTATTCCAAAATATAACTACAGTCTCCTCCACCATGCATTAGTGGACAGGACAAAAGTATGCCGGCATCCACCCGACTATGAATTTGTCCCCAGGAAGCCCAAGGGTATGTAGGGCCCATGGATGTCCCTACATTCCCTCTAATTGGACAGGCCACTTGTGTACACCTGCCAGCAACTGTGTGGCAGGCGCTCCCACGGCACCCCACAAATTGGGATGCATATTATTCACAACATGTCTATACTAAACGGACCCCATGGTGATATTACCTCTTTACCATCTTTATGCTTGTGGCAGGTGATATGGTAGTTGAAATGCAAGTGACAGCTTTGGCAGAACATACTGCCCGAGCCTTGCATTATACTCATAAAGCCCTTAGTCTGATAACTGATGAAGTAGATCAAATTGGAAAAGTAGTACTGCAAAATCGTATGGTTTTGGATATTTTAACTGCTGCCCAAGGAGGCACTTGTGCCATTCTCCACATTAAATATTGTGTTTATATCCCGGACCAATGGTACATCTCACAAGAAATACAGGAAGTCCAGTGGCTCATTGGGGATCCTCTGCAGGAGTGGTGGGCAGCCCTAAGGCCTACTTGGTGCTGGGTCTTAGCTCTCCTAGGAGGTGGAACCTGCCTCCTAGTGGCACATTGTTGTTCACTGTATTGTTGTGGTATATAGGTACAGAGCTCTGCCCTCCTGCAGCGATCACTTGCCAAGCCTTCATAGGTGTACTGGAGGAACACTGAAGGGGTGGAGTGTGCAGAGAATAAAAGATAGTTGTAGTCAGGCTTTCTCCTGACACCCGTAGCTAAACTACAAGCAGAAGAAACTCAGCACTTCTCCCCTTATGTAACCATGTGCCCTGCATGCCTGTGTGGGCTTCCATTATCTGGCACTATGCATTATTGTTTAACCTGTGTATAAAAGATGTCACCACCATGAGAGGCAGGCTGTGCCCTTGCTGGATAACACTGTTGCCCTGGGAGGCTGACTGTGCCCTTGCTAGAATAAAGAGCTATGTTGCAGTTGCTTATGGCTCCCCACATTTTCTTCCAATTGCTGGAGCCTTGTACCCCTTACCTCGGAACTGCAAATCTGCAGCAACACAGGCAGGCTCCTGGTTTGGCATACATCTAGGAACCTGCCATGGTGCTCTCAGGGGATGGAGGCCAGTGGACGCCATCTTTTCATTCTTCCTCTGTCTCGCTTTAGCTCTCCAGTAACTCCCAGAAAGAAACTCGTGCCCTCATCTAGCACTCCAATTTTTGCAACTGCCACCCAGGGGACACTTCCAAATCATCCGGCTGTTGTGGTCAGCAGAACTTATTTTTGTGGTCCCACAAAACTGTATATGTTTGTATAATTTAAAAGCCACTGCCTGAGCGTTTGGCTTCTAATCAGCCAGAATCTAGATGCTGACTGAAATCTTTGGTACACTGACAGGTCTTGGCACACCCCCAACTACTGGGAGCCACTAAAAATAAACTGCTTGGACAATCACAATTGTTTACTCTTTGTGTTGTGAAGTTCAATGAACTTTGACATTTGCTTAATATCTTGTTATCTACCATTATAATATTAGGCAGAATAGTTTCACTACTCTAAAAAAATCCTTGTGATTTTTCTATTCGATGCTCTCCCTTTTACCCGAACTCCTAGCAAACATCGATCTTTTTACCTTATGTATATTTTTGCCTCTTTCAGAATAGTATACAATTGAAATAATCAGTATCTTCTTTTCAGAATGGCTTCTTTCTCTTAGTATGTATTTAAGGTTTATCCATGTCAATTCATGACTTAATCAGTCTTTTTTTGTTTGTTTGTATTACTGAATAAAATTCCATTGTATGAGTGTACCAAAGTGTACTTATCCATTCTTACCTCTTGAAGGAAATTTTGGTTGCTTCCAGTTTTTGGTGATTACAAATAAGGATGCTATATTTTTCAGTTCTATAATTTTAGTTTTTATAACATCTATTTCTTTGCTGAGATTTTCTATTTTTTACTTATTTAAAAATAATTTATAATTGCCTATTGAAACATTTATGATATTTGCTTTAAAATACTTATGACATAATTTTAATGTCAAATTCATCTTTGTGTTAGCATCAGTTGAATGTCTTATTCACATGGTGATTTTTCTGGTTCTTGGAATGATAGGTGATTTTTTTATTGTGTCCTAAATATTCTGCTTATTTGGAAATTCCATGTTCTAATTTAAATCTCTTATTTTATCAAGCATTCATCCTGTTTAGTTTTATCATGTGGGTCTTAGCTTACTTTTGTGTGTTATGGTTCCAATGACAATTTAATTTTCAGAGGCCCTGTGATAGTATTTTGATCTGCTTGTTTTATTAGTTTTCACTTGTTCCTGCTAGTATTGCCTTAATGGGCAGAAGGGGTTTCTCTAGGTGGGCAGCCTCATGCTTCAAGGTAGAGAAAGAGATTCTTCGGCCTAAGGAGATTAAGAGGCTTTCAGGATCAGATGTCTGTTGTGTGAAGTTCTCCCTCCATGAAACATCCTTGTTGCCTGGTGTCTCTAGGTGGGGAAGAGATGTCCCAAGCCTGTAGGGACAAAGAGACAGGGAAATTTGCTGTGTCAAAGTTCTTCTTGCTGATTTATCTGCCAACCATGCAGTCTGTAATTTCTTGAAGGTAGAGGAGTTTCACTGAGGCCTTGTAGGAGAATAAAACACTTTTTGAGTTGGGCTGCTTGTACTGGATCATCCTTGCCAGTGCTGTCTTGCCGTTTGGTTAGGATCCCCTGTCCAGTGACTTCCAGCTGCCCAGTAGCTCTAGGTAAATGAAGGGAGTATCTGGCTTGGATGAAAAGGAAGATACTTCCCCTGGCCACTTATTATCAGCTGAATTCTTATTCTATCCAGGAAGCATGCATTTACCTATGTTGCCTTCTTTCACTAGAGGTTAATGGGCTTTAATCACCTTCTTCTGTAGGGAGAGGCATTGTAAGATGCCCTGCTTCTATGTTTTTCCTTCAGTCCTGATTTCCCTAAACAATTTGACCTTCTCTTTCTACTTTTCATATTATCCTTTGTTTGCCACTTGTGTTATTGACAGCATTTATACTTAAACTTAGAGGGTAGTATAGAGAAAGGAGTTTATGCCACCTTTTCTGTACTGGAAGGGGAAAAGTTTAATTATTATGTGTTTCATCCCAGGTGTAAGCTTTCTTGAATGATTGTTTGATAATTGGATATGTTGATGATTTCTGTTTGAGCTTTTCTCTATCTTTTTTCAAATGGAGTTTTTTATGATGTATAAATAGATAGGCCACCTGTGTTTTTATTGTTGATTCATAAAATCTAATAGATTTTTGTGTGTAAAGCCATAGTATGTATTATCAGTCCAGCTTTGATTTTTCACAGATGTCATAATTTATGTTCCATAGACCAAAAATGTAACTTAATGACTTATATACACTTCTAGCAGAGAACTACTATCAAGGGAATAAAAATATTCTGCCCAGGAAGATGTAATTATTTTTGTTTTTAAAGTTTCCTTAAAAAAATCTAAAGTAGCCAAATAAAAGACATACACTTGCCCAAACTTGTAAAATCTAAGATTTAGCTTTAGAGCTACATGCCTTGGCTCCATAAAAGACCTCTACATGTGTGATTACATCCCCTAAATTCTATTATTTGAACATATTTCAATATTTCTGGCCCACATGTCAAATTTGAGTGATTTAGGGGGTCAGTAAATAAATTCACTTTCTTAAGTAGATTTAGAATGAACTGAGGGATAGACACAGGGGCCAGGAAAATGGACCTGAACATTTTTAGATTTTTGTTTATATGTCTGGAGAAAATTATTTTATATGTAAGGCCAAATGTTTTCTTTAAATTCCCATGTACTTACAATCCAGTTCTCAAATATGGCATAATCTATCCACATGAAGGTTTAGGTCTACAGGACAGTTTTACTATCTCAGGTCTGGAGATAAGTGGGATGATAAAATGAAGTGAACTCCCAGTGTTTATTATTCTTTAATGGATTAGATTCGTACAATCAAAAACATATACCAGTGGTTCTTACTCTTCAACCAAGTACCTCACTTCTCAAGGTAGCAATAAGGGATAAGAATTAATCTAGGGAAGTCTCTCCACATGGAAAGGGGAAGAGTGGGAGATAAGCAATCCAATAACATTTGGCATTATTAATTTTTAAACAGCCAATGTAGTAGTCAAAACATCATATCTCATTCTCGAGAATTGTATTAACTTGATTATTAGAGATTTGGCATCATCTCTAATATTTTTTATTATACTTATTAATTACCAAGTTCTTTGACTATGTCATAGAGGGCAAATGTCACACATCTCTTAAAATATCCTGTATTTATGTTAAGTGAAATTCTGCTTAGACTGAATGGGTCATAAAGCTAACCAATATAAAAATGTTTTCCTTCAATTAAAAAAAAAAACTTGCTAAATGCAGCATGTTATACCTATGTATAGTTTGGAAGATCCAATTCATTTCTACAAATGATGACAAAAAGACAGAATATACATACTTTTCTATTATGGCTGTAATGTATCCTCTACTGTACATTGTCTAACAGGATATATTACATTACAACTTGGTTATGCTTCCTGTTAACCACCCAAACATAAGCACATATTGGAACATTATAGGTTTTCTTAATAAATTCATGAATAGAAGGACTATAACAAATTTTACATACCTATTAGAAGACATATACATTTTGCAGGCATTCTTAGGAATTCGTTATTTGGTGAAAAAAAATCCAAGTTTATTCTCTGCATTCCTTTTTCAATTTAATGTGTGTCACTCTTGTCTCCACTTAAATTTTGAGTTTGTTCTTTTGCAAATATATAGAAGCAGCAGAATATAGTGGTGACATAGTGGTATAGGGGGTTAGAAGTTGAAACCCATGGGTTTAAGTCTCAGCACTTAACATATTTATGGAACAACTCCCATAGTCCAAATTTTATTTAATTTAAACAGCTAAGGAGATGAAATCTAACTTCCATTTTCTATTTATTTAAGCCTGTGGAAGTCACTTTTAGCTTTAATTTCCTCTTTACAGAGTCATTGAGATTATTAAATAAGATAAAATTAAGGACATTATTTTGTACACTTTAAGTACAGCACACATATAAGAGATTATTATTTTGCAGTCACATCTTTTCTTCTCTAGAATAACTTTGATATTTCTGCTTGCCTTATTTAAATCATCTGTAATTCATATCACTTATTTCAGTACCTAGGCTAAACAGAGATGCTCTCTATATACATTTTCAGATTTCCATATGTGGCGACATCTTAAGCTCCTAGGTGGTATATTCGATAACTGAGAAATGTCCTGAGAATTAGTAAGTCTAATCATCAAAGTTCAAATACTGCCTGCATGGCTAATTTTAGCTTTAATGAGGAATATCCATTGGGGAATAAAGTTCATTTTCTTCTTTGATAAAGTAGTCTTTGCTAGATTAAAATACATATCCTTTGGAGATTGGTCAAATTCAGGGCAAAATGCTTCTCTATTAGATCTTTATAAAATCATGTCGACTGTCCCTAAATAAGTGGAGTGTGAGAGACGAGTTCTAGTTTTCATAGTCTGTGAAAGGAAGAGAAAAAATATCGATTGCAGAGAAGCAGTAAGCAAAATCCCGATTGCCAAATTCTAATGAACCCATCTCACTCTTGTATCTCAGAATATTTGATCCAAAGATGGGAAATTGATATAAGATCTGAGCTTTCCTTTGCAATGACTCAGCAAAATCACATTCGTCTATGAGGCCTAAGGAGGAATACTTCCAATGGGAATTGCTTCTAAAGCTAATAAAAAGTTCTTTCATGAAAAGCTGAAGTGATGTGGTTCATGGGACACCACCAAGGTGTGTGCATCTTAATTTTTTTGTATTTTTCAGTTACAGTTGGTATACAATATTATATTAGTTTCAGGTGTACAACTTGGTGATTCGACATTTATATAACTTACAAAGTGATTATCCCAATAAATCTAGTACCCACCTGGCACCATATATAGTTATTACAATATAATTGACTATCTTCTTTATTTTACACTTTCCATCCTCATGACCATTTTGTAACTACCAATTTGTAGTTCTTAATCCCTTCCTCTTTTCACTTACCCGCTAATCTCCCCATCTGAGAACTATCAAAATATTCTCTTTATCTATGAGTTTGTTTCTTTTTTTTTTGTCTGTTTATTTTGTTTCTTAGATTCCAAAAGTAAATGAAATCATTAGGTGTTTTAGTTTCTCTGTCTGACTTAACTCCAAACAGCACAAAACCCTCTAGGTCAATACACATTGTTGCAGATGGCAAGACTTCACTATTTTTATGGCTGAGTAATATTCCATTTTATATGCATACCACCCCTTCTTTAGCCATTCATCCATTGGTGGACACCCAGATTACCTCTGTACCTTGATTATTGTAAATAATGGTGCAGTGAACATATATATTCTCATATCTCTTCAAAAGTACTGTTTTGGGTTTCTTCAGATAAATACCCAGAAGTGGGATTACTGGGTCCTTCTTTGTCTCTTATTATAGCCTTTGTTTTAAAGTCTGTTTTGTCTGGTACGAGTATTTCTATCTTAGCTTGTTTTTGTTTTATGTTTCCATTTCATAAAATATTTTCCATCCCTTTACTTTTAGTCTGTGTGTGTCTTTCAATCTGAAGTGAGTCTCTTGTAGGCAGCATATGTAAGGGTCTTGTTTTCTTATTCATTCAGCCACCCTATGTCTTTTTTTTCCAGCTTTATTGAAATATAATAGACAATTAGTTGCTCGTGTTTACATTGTATAATTCGATGAGTTTCTTTCCATTATAGTTGGAATACAATAATATATTAGTTTCAGTTGTACAGCATAGTGATTAGAGATCTGTATAACTCACAAAGTGATCACTCCACTAAATCTAATACTCCCTCTTCCCCCTTACGTATTTATTACATTGTTAACTATTTTCCTTATATTACACTTTATATTTCCATGTCTATTTTGTAACCATCCATTTGTACTTCTTAATCCTTTTGCCCTTTTTCACCATTCCCCCAACCCCATCCACCTTGTAGCCCTCAGAATATTATCCGTATCTATAAGTTCATTTCCATTTCTGTTGTTGTTGCTTATTATGTTCTTTAGATTCCACATGTATATGAAATCATGTGGTGCTATTTTCTCTGTTTGACTTACTTTATTCAGCGCAATACCCTCAAGGTCTATCAAGGCAATATCTTTTTTCATCCCCTTCCTTTTAGTCTGTGTGTGTATTTTATTCTAAAGTGAGTCTCTTGTATGCAGCATATGCAAGGGTCTTGTTTTATTATCCATTCAGCCACACTATGTCTTTTGATTGGAGCATTTAATCCATTTACATTTAAAGTAATTATAGATAGATATGAAGTTATTGCAATTTTATTTTCAAAATTATTACTCTTCTTCTTCTTCTTCTTCTTCTTCTTCTTCTTCT
The DNA here is from genome assembly GCF_902729225.1 of Pteropus medius. Lineage (NCBI taxonomy): Eukaryota > Metazoa > Chordata > Mammalia > Chiroptera > Pteropodidae > Pteropus > Pteropus medius. The sequence continues at coordinate 1,139,370 of NW_024355695.1, read as the reverse complement.
TCTTCTTCTTCTTCTTCTATTTCTATTTCTTCTTCTTCTATTTCTTCTATTTCTTCTATTTTCTTCTTCATCATCCACCCATCTCCTTTCTAACTTTCTCCATCATCCTCTCCTGTAAAAGAAATCCCTCTAAACGTTCATACCAATACTGGTTTGATTAATGGACTCCTTTAATGGCTTTTCTCTTTCTTTTTCATAATCTATCTGTCTCCAGGGCTCAATGATATTCTTCATTGTTTTTCTTGCATATGGTAAGTCTACTTGGTTAGGTTTATTGTGGGATAACGTTGTTGAATTCTGTATAATTTTCAGATTAATACATGTTATGATTTGTCTGTGTTCCCATTGTTATTGTGTGTTGTTTGCCACCCCGGAGTCAGTTTCTGGCGCTAGCTGCCTATATTTTTGTCACTTTATCAATCGTCTGCACACTACTGCACCTCACTCCTCCACCACATTTGAAGGCTCTTCTCCCTATATTATTATATCTATCTCCTCCTCCTCCTCTGCCCCTACTTTTCCTCTGGTGCCCTTTTGGTCTATGTCCTTGAGTCTCTGTTGTCCTGTTCATTTTTTACATGGGTTTTTATATTCCACATATAAGTGATATCTGTGATTTGTCTGACAGCTTGCTTAGCATGATTATCTTCGAGGTCTGTCCAATAGGTAAAATGGAAATAGCTTCATCATATTTTGAATAATATTCGTATGTACTTACCACTTCTTTGTATGTAAATAATGTTGCTATGAACATCGGTGTGCAAATATCTTTTTCGGATATGAATTTTCAGTTCTTTAGGGTAAATACCCAGTAGAGGGATTGTTGTATCATATGGTAGATCAATTCTTAGTTTTTTTGAGGAACTTCCATACTATTTTCCATAGTGGCTGTACCAAATTGCAGTCCCACCAGCAGTGTATGAGGGTTCTTCTTTCTTCGCATCCTCTCCAACACTTATTACTTGTCCTGTGATTAAAGCTATTTTAACAAGTGTGAGATAGTATCTCATTGTGGTTTTGAATTGCACTTCTCTAATATCTAGTATCTTTTCAAATATTTGTTGGCCATTTGTATGTCCTCTAGGGAGAAGTGTCTGTTCAGATCCTCTGCCCATTTTTTGATTGGATTGTTTTGTTGTTGTTGTAATTGAGTTGAATGAGTTTTTTGTATATTTTGGATTGTAGGCCCTTATCAGAGGTGTTGCTTGCAAATATATTTTCCCATTGAATGGTTGTCTCTTTACCTTGCTGATGATTTCTTTTGCTGAGCAGAAACTTTTTAGTTTGATGTAGTACCATTGATTTATTTTAACTTTTACTTCCCTTGCTTTTGAGGTCAAATTCTAAGTGATAATTTTGTTGAATAGAGTAATCTTGGTTTTAGGTCCTATCTTTTCATCACTTTAAATATTTTGTGACAATCCTTTCTGTCCTGAAAAGTTTCTATTGAGAATTCTTATGGAGCTCCCTTGTAGATAACTAAGTACTTTTCTCTTGATGGTTTTAAAATTCTCTTTTTGTCCTTAACCATGATATTTTAATGGTGATATGTCTTGGTGTGGGCCTCTTTGGGTTCATCTTGCTTGGGAATCTTTGTGCTTCCTGAACTTGTATGTCTATTTCCTTCACCAAGTCACAGAAGTTTTCAGTTATTATTCCTTGAAATAGATTTTGAATTCCTTGCTGTCTCGCTTCTCCTTCTTGTACCCCTATTATGTGAATGTTGATACGCTTTATGTTGTCCAAGAGATCCCTTAAACTATCCTCATTTTCTTGGATTATTTTTTCTTGTTGCTCTTCTGATTTGCTGTCCTTCATTAATCCCGTCCTCTAAATCACTGATTCAAACCTCTACTTTGTCCACTCTGTTGATTCCCTCTAATGCAGGGGTCCCCAACCCCAAGGCTATGGACTGGTACAGGACTGTGGCCTGTTAGGAACCTGGCTGCACAGCAGGAGGTGAGCAGTGGGTGAATGAGCAAAACTTCATCTGTATCTCCCCAGCACTAGCCTCACTGCCACAGCTCTACCACAGATCATCAGGCATTAGATTCTCATAGTAGCACCGGTTCCTGGTGCCAAAAGGTTGGGGACAACTGTTCTAGTGTACGCTTCATCTCAGATATTGTATTCTTCATTTCCGACTGGTTCCCCATTATATTTCCAATATCTATTTTTATGTTTTCTATCTCTCCGTTTAAGTTCTCTATGAGTTCATCTACTTTTCCCTTAAGTTCATTGAGCATCTTTATAAGAAGTGTTTTAAACTCT
>NW_024355695.1:1078790-1137088 GCF_902729225.1 Pteropus medius | reverse complement strand
TTTATTGAAATATAAAAGACAATTAGTTGCTCATATTTACAATTCGATGAGTTTCTTTTTTTCAATTATAGTTGGCATAAAATATTAGTTTCAGTTGTACAGCATAGTGATTAGAGATCTGTATAACTCAAAGTGATCACCCCACTAAATCTAGTACCACTCTTCCCCCTTACATATTTATTATAACATTGTTAACTATTTTCCTTATGCTACACTTTATATCTTCATGTCTATTGTGTAACTATCCATTTGTACTTCTTAATCCTTTGCCCTTTTCACCATTCCCCCAACCCTCCCATCCACCTTTGTAGCCCTCTACAATAATATCCGCACTATAAACAGATGATGAAAGAAGGAAGAAAGTGAGGCATGTGATCTATATAGAGAGTGGAATTTGAAGATGAGCTGATTCTATTTTTGTCTATAATATTCCCTTGTTCATTGCATTATTTTATCCCTTGGTTCAGGGGATGGATTTAGTGGGTCTTAGAGTGAGTGGTGGTTCCCGGAGCTATCTTATTCATTATTAATTTGTTCTTTTGATTAGATGATCCATTTAGTGCATAATGCAATTACACGACCCAGATTCTCCTCCTCCTCCTTAAAAAATCCCCTCTAACATTCCTTGTAATACTGGTTTGGTGTTAATGAACTCCTTTAGCTTTTTCCTGTCTGGGAAGCTCTTCAACTGTCTTCATTATTTTTTTTTAAATTAAGTTTAATGAGATAACATTGGTTAATACAATTATATAATTTTCAGGTGTATATTATAATTTGACATCTGTATATTCTATTGTGTGTTTACCACCCAGAGTCCAGTTTCCTTTAGCTACCCTATATTTTATCCCACTTATCCACTTCATCCTACCCCTACCCTCCTACATTTGACTCCCTATAACCTGTCTATCTCCCTCCTCCTCCTCTACCCCTACCCTCTGGTACCACTAGTCTATTGTCTATGTCCATGAGTCTCTGTTTGTCCTGTTCATTTGTTACTTTTAGGTTTATATTCCACATATAAGTGATATCATGTGATTTTCAACTTTTCCTGTCTGGCTTACTTTGCTTAGCATGATTATCTCGAGGTCCATCCATGTCGTCGCAAATGGCAGTATTTCATCTCTTCTTATGGCTGAATAATATTCCATATATGTACCACCACTTCTTTAGCCAATCATCTATCATAGGACATTTCAGTTGCTTCCATGTCATGGCCACTGTAAATAATGTTGCTATGAACATCGGTGTGCAAATATCTTTTTCGGATATGAATTTTCAGTTCTTTAGGGTAAATACCCAGTAGAGGGATTGTTGTATCATATGGTAGATCAATTCTTAGTTTTTTTGAGGAACTTCCATACTATTTTCCATAGTGGCTGTACCAAATTGCAGTCCCACCAGCAGTGTATGAGGGTTCTTCTTTCTTCGCATCCTCTCCAACACTTATTACTTGTCCTGTGATTAAAGCTATTTTAACAAGTGTGAGATAGTATCTCATTGTGGTTTTGAATTGCACTTCTCTAATATCTAGTATCTTTTCAAATATTTGTTGGCCATTTGTATGTCCTCTAGGGAGAAGTGTCTGTTCAGATCCTCTGCCCATTTTTTGATTGGATTGTTTTGTTGTTGTTGTAATTGAGTTGAATGAGTTTTTTGTATATTTTGGATTGTAGGCCCTTATCAGAGGTGTTGCTTGCAAATATATTTTCCCATTGAATGGTTGTCTCTTTACCTTGCTGATGATTTCTTTTGCTGAGCAGAAACTTTTTAGTTTGATGTAGTACCATTGATTTATTTTAACTTTTACTTCCCTTGCTTTTGAGGTCAAATTCTAAGTGATAATTTTGTTGAATAGAGTAATCTTGGTTTTAGGTCCTATCTTTTCATCACTTTAAATATTTTGTGACAATCCTTTCTGTCCTGAAAAGTTTCTATTGAGAATTCTTATGGAGCTCCCTTGTAGATAACTAAGTACTTTTCTCTTGATGGTTTTAAAATTCTCTTTTTGTCCTTAACCATGATATTTTAATGGTGATATGTCTTGGTGTGGGCCTCTTTGGGTTCATCTTGCTTGGGAATCTTTGTGCTTCCTGAACTTGTATGTCTATTTCCTTCACCAAGTCACAGAAGTTTTCAGTTATTATTCCTTGAAATAGATTTTGAATTCCTTGCTGTCTCGCTTCTCCTTCTTGTACCCCTATTATGTGAATGTTGATACGCTTTATGTTGTCCAAGAGATCCCTTAAACTATCCTCATTTTCTTGGATTATTTTTTCTTGTTGCTCTTCTGATTTGCTGTCCTTCATTAATCCCGTCCTCTAAATCACTGATTCAAACCTCTACTTTGTCCACTCTGTTGATTCCCTCTAATGCAGGGGTCCCCAACCCCAAGGCTATGGACTGGTACAGGACTGTGGCCTGTTAGGAACCTGGCTGCACAGCAGGAGGTGAGCAGTGGGTGAATGAGCAAAACTTCATCTGTATCTCCCCAGCACTAGCCTCACTGCCACAGCTCTACCACAGATCATCAGGCATTAGATTCTCATAGTAGCACCGGTTCCTGGTGCCAAAAGGTTGGGGACAACTGTTCTAGTGTACGCTTCATCTCAGATATTGTATTCTTCATTTCCGACTGGTTCCCCATTATATTTCCAATATCTATTTTTATGTTTTCTATCTCTCCGTTTAAGTTCTCTATGAGTTCATCTACTTTTCCCTTAAGTTCATTGAGCATCTTTATAAGAAGTGTTTTAAACTCTGCATCTGGTAGATTCCTTGTCTCCATTTTGATGAGGTTTTTGTTTGTTTGTTTGTTTGTTTATTTTCTGAAGCCTTGTTCTGTTTTTTCATTTAGGAGATATTTCTTTGTCTCTCCATTTTGGATGTCATCCTGTGTTTGTTTCTATGTATTAGGTAGGAGTCTTAAGTCTCTTGGTCTCAGTAGAGTGGCTTTATGTAGAAGGTGTCCTGTGGGGTGCAGTGGCACAGTCTTCCCTGGTCACCTGAGCCGGGTGCTCAAGGTGTGTCACTTGTATGAATTGTGTGTGCCTTCCTCTTATAGTTGAAACTTGGTTGCTGTTTGCACATTAGTGGGAGGGATTGACCCTCTGGCTGATTGTCTGTGAGGATTGGCCAGTGAAAGGCTGACTCTAAAGAGCATGATTCACTTCAGCAGGGCTCTAGTGCCTGCCTAGTCTGCCCTTTGTGTGTGTCCTCAGATGCAGCCCTGGGTGGTGCTCTGGCTCTGGTCAAAGTTGGCCACTGCACATGCCAGCCCAAGGGCCTTCTGATAGGGGCCCAGGTGCAGGCCAGTTTCAGCCATAGCCTATGCACCTCTAGAGCCACCTGGTAGGAGTCACCAAGCAATCCACAGATGGCTGCCACCTGTGCTGGGCTTAGAGGTGCCTCAAGAGGCCAAAGCAGAAACTAAAGCCAACTGCCACTCATGCCAGGCTTGGTGCTGCTTAGCAAGTAGTATGGGCACATAGAGGCCAAATGCTATTTCTTTGGGTTTTTTGAGCCTTTGAGAGATTTTAGGAAAGTCCGCAGCAAGAGCCAAGATAGGCCATTTGTATGGAATAAACCACTGGAGGTAGCTCGGTGGGCCCATAAGCTGGGAGAGATGGAGTCTCAGGGAATTGCCTGGGCAGAGCACCTATGTTATCCTGGTTGGTAGAGACTCAGATATGGCAGTTGCCTGCATCTGCAGGCTGGGAGAGAGCTTAACAAGGGAATAACAGCTTTTTCCTGCACCTCTGTCTGGGAGAAAACCTCCCCTCCAGCTCTTGCCCTGAAGCCCGACAACTCAGTTTCTCCCTGTATGTTTCTGGCACTCCTCAAGCAGCTTCCCCAGTGTTGGAGCTCAGAGCAAGCAAGTTCATCAGCAGGTAAGGCTGTGAACAGGCCCTTTAAGAGGAATGTCTGCTATTTCCACAACCCTCCATCTCAATTAGCCACAATCTCTGCTGGTTTTCATAGCCAGATGTTGTGAGGATTTCTCTTCCTGGCGCTGAAACCCTGGGCTAGGGAGCCCAGTGTGGGGCTGGGACCCCTTGCTCTTTGGGTGGGAAGAGAATTCTGCAACCAAAATAACCCTTCCAATTCTCGACCAACCCATGCTGTGTGAGACTGGCCATTTTGTGTCTCTGCCCCTCCTCCCTGCTTCTTCTTATATATTCCCCAGTTGTAGGACATCTGTTCAACCAAACCTCAGGTGATTCTCAATGATGGTTGCTCTAAATTCATTGAAATTTTGGTGTGGTCATGAGAGGAGGCATGCACAGCATCTGGCTCCTACACCATCTTGGCTGTTCTCATTGTGATTTTGATTTGCATTTCTCTAATGACTATTGATGTTAAGCATCTTTTCATGTGTTCTCTGGCCATTCCTATGTCTTCTTAAGAGAAATATCTATTCAAATTTTTTTGCCAATTGTTAAATTGAGTTTTTACATTCTCATTATTGTATTCTAAGTGTTCATTATGTATTCTGGATAAGTCATTATGAGATACGTTACTTGAAAATATTTTCTCCTATTTTTCTTTTCACTTTCTTAACAGTGCTCTTTGAAGCATAAATATTTTAATTTTGATAAGTAGCAATTTTTCTATTTTCTCTTTGTTCATGTGCTTTTCTTTTCATACCTAAGGAACAATCGTGTAATCCAAGGTCAAGAAGATTTATTTCAATGTTTTCTTCTAAGGGTTTTATAGTATCTCTTACATTTAGGACTTTGATCCATTTTGAGTTAATTGTATGTGGTATGAGGTAAAGGGTCCAACTTCATTCTGTTTCCATGTGGATGTTCCATTGTCTCAGCACCATTCATAGAAAATATTATTCTTTCTTCATCAAATTGTCTTATCACTCATGTCAGCTTTTAAAGCAGTTATCATTCTTGAGGTATTTAAAGGGCTAAAAAAATTTAACAGAAATCTATAAAGTCATGTGACAAGTTTTAAAACAGACATACTTCATGAATTCTTTTAAAAATAGTCATTTTGGGAGTAAAACTGAGATATGTAAAATCTCAGGTGAAAAATCAAGATGAACTCTAATTATGTGACTAGCAAGCTGATCTTAGATGATATTTCCAAAGAAAGAACTCTAGAAAGCAAGAGCGTTAATTGAATGAGCACACAGTTCTCCAAGATGACTGCTTTCAAATAAAGCAATGACATAGAAGCATATATCCTGTTCTAAAAAAAACAACAAAATTGCTAATTTGAGAAACTATATCCCAATAGTTAAGAGTATGAACTTTGGAATCAGACAACTATGAATTTGAATCCAGAGAACCTCTTCCTAATTGTTCAGCTTTTTGATACTTACTCTCCTCATCCGTAGTATAAGATATTAATGGTACCTATCACATTTTTTTGCAAATTTTGCTTTAATATAATTAGAAATTTCAGGTCCTGAAAGACAGTGCCACGGCCACACTAGTTTTGCATCTTCTAAAAGAGATGCTTGGCATACTCACACTTCTCCTTGGCCAACTCATGGAAGAAGTGGCCTATGCCCTCCAGAGCCACGTGATTGTGTTTCAAATAGAAGCCCAAAAGAGAGGTGTAGGAAGCCCACAGATGCAAGTTTATCAGTTGACTGCAGCCTCCACTTTGGTGGAATAATTCTGATGAATTTGGAAGCTCATGGTTTCTCTTTAATAAGGTGTTAAGCTAAAAAATATATAAATGGTGTTGGCTGGTCTTGCAGGCAGAGGATGATTGAGATGGTTCCGAAGGTTGTGACTGGATAAGAAGTTGGAGGGTGGTCGGAGGCTGGGGTAGGAGTGTCCTTGGGTCCACTGTTGAAGCAAGGGACAAATCCGGGGAATTGTAGAGGGCGCTTTCTTGCCTCTCTGGAAATATTGAAACTTCTGAACCTGCATTGTGTAGCCTGAGCTGAATAGCAGCTGCCCCTGTGCTTCAGGCTATCCACACTCTAGTTCATTGCAGTCCCCACCTAATCAGCTTCACACGTTTGCCACCTGCCTGGCTTTTCCAGGCCTTTGAGTTGGCAACCTATGTTCTAGCTCTTTGTTACTCAAAATAAAGTTTTCACATCAGCAACATGATCATCACCTGGGAGCTTTTTAGAAATGCGGAATCTTGGGCTCCATCTCAGACCTGCTGAATTGAAACTGAGATTTCAACAAAATCCACAGGTGATTTGTATGCACATAAAGTTTGAGAAACCCTGGTATAGAAAATATAGTTATATGTAAGCAAATTTCTTGATATATCAATTTTAGTCAATCTCAGTCTCTATTTACTACATAGCATGATAGAAGACGAAGTGGAATTGTAAGCTCTGCGTTGATGTGCATTTTCAACCTTAATAGATATCACTAAATCATGCCTCAAAGTAGGTTTACAAATTTTTACTTCCATCAGCAGAATATGAAGTTCCATTTCCCCACGTCCCAAGTAACACTTGGTGGTGTGGGTCTTTTACTCAATCTGTGGCTGTTAAATGGTTTCTCCTTCCTTTAATTTGGATTTCCCTGGTGACCAGTGAGGATAAACATCTCTTCAAATATTTATTGTCTATTCAGTTTCCAATTCTATGAATCACCTGTTTATGTGTCTTTCCTTCCCCTCCCTTTAGGGTTGTTTTCCTTTTTTACATATGGCTTTTTTTTTTCTGGATACTGATCCTTTCTTAGTTATGTACAGTGCAGTTACCTTCCCTCAGTCTTTGAATTGTCTTTTCATAGTATGATGTATTTTGTTGTATAATGGTTTAAATGTATCAAGAATTTCTTTTTGGTTTTTGCTTTTTGTCTTTGGTTTAAGAAATCCTTCCTTACCTTGAGATCACAAAGTTATCCTGCTATATATTCTACTAAAATTTTTAAGGTTGTAATCCATTTGAAATTCGTTTTGTGTATGGTATGAGTTAGGATTGTCTTTGGCTCTTTTAGCATCCCACATTGGGATTATTTTAACTGCACTGAATTTATTCATTTTGGAAGAATTGACATCTTTACAATATTAAGCTGTCCCATCCATATACATGGTATATATATATTTTTATTTATTTGCATCTTCCTTTATGTACTTCACTAATGTTTTATAATTATCTCCATAAAGATCCTACATATCTTTTATTCTTATAATTTTAATTTGTTGTTTTGTTTTTAATTTCAGTATGTTGATCTTATATTTAACATTTGTACAACTCTCTTTTTAGTTCTAATTGTTTGTCTATAGATGTCTTGTATTTTTTATTTAATCAATTATATCATCTGCAGATGACAGTTTTATATTACTCTTTCTAATTATTGTACTTTATTTCTTTGCTTGTCTTATTGTAGTCACTGAACCTACAGCATCATATGGAATAGAAGCAATTCTAGCAGGTATCTTTGTCTTTTTTATTTTAATGGAACGTTTTATAAAGTTTCACCTTTAAATATGATGTTTCATTTAAGTTCTTGTTTGATATCTTACATCAGATCAAATAAAATTTCACTTCTATTCCTAGTTTGCCAAAAGTTTTTTAATCTTAATTACATGTTAAATTTTAATAAATATTTTTCTGCATCTTATTGAAATGTTCATATATTTTCCCTTTATCTGTTAATGTGATAATTAAGCTGCTAGACATTTTAAATATTAAAACATCCTTACATTCTTGGAAAGAACCCTATGTAGTCATGATTTTTTTTAATACTCTGATGAAATAGATTTGCCAAAATTTTATTTTGAAGTTTTACATTTATATTTGGGTGTTTGTTCTATGATTTTTTGGTACCATTCTTACTTAGTTTTGGTATTGAGACTATAATAGATTCATGTGTTTTGGAATATTTTCATCGTGAGTAGTTATGTTAAAATTCACATTTAAAACAATTGGGGCCTGTAGTATATTTGGTGGGGAGCCTTTAGTTGTGATTCAAATTATTTATTGGTTTTGGTTTTTTAAACGTCACTATTATTCTCAAGTCTATTTTGGTAATTTATGTTTTTCTATAAAAGAGACCATGTTTTTACAGTTTTTACAAAGCTGTTTATACTTTTATGCTTTAAAAGTTGCTACAGTTTATGTATATGTACCTATTACACTCTTTTTCATACAAATAACAAGAAGTGGAACAGCTTCAAACTTGACAGCATCAATAGTTGAAGCCTGGAGACAATGTAGCAATACCTTCAAATCTCTGAGAGAAAATTAATTTCATCCTCTAATTCTATACCTAGTGAAATTAGACTAAAGTCACTTTCGGTCATGCGAGGATATGAAAGAGCTTAAAATTTTGGCCTCCCATTCACCATATGATTTGAGGCTACAAGATTTTCTCCAGCAAAATGAGGTAGTAAAACAAGAAAGAGGATATAGGGTCCACTAAACAATAGCACTAGCACTGTAAGAAGGTGGAGGGAATTCCCAAGATAATAACTGTTCAGCAAGCCTAGGGAATAATCAGTTTAGTTTAGAGCAGGCAAGTGAGGAGAGAGCCAGCTTTTAATAAATGAAATGGAATTGTTATATTATCTGTTATATCTAGAGAATTGGAAAAAAAATTGGTAGAAATTTGACCAATCTGATGAAGCATTTTGATAGGTACATAGGACCTAAGGAAATGGAATTCATTTTTTTTAATTAGGAACTGTAAAAAATACAAAAAAGGTATACAAGGAAAGTAACACAATCATAAAATATATTTGCTTCAACAACAACAAAAATGAAAGGCATTTATATTATTATAATGTAAATATTGACCAATGATTTTACAGAAATGGGTTGAAAGGGTAGAAGATATTCTTATGCATTAAAATAAGAAGGCAATAGATAATACCAAAAAAACCGATAAAAAGCAATATAAACTTACAGATTACATATAGAAATATGTAATCTGTAAATATAAGGTAATATAAGGTAAATATAAGAGCCCAGTTAAAAATGTTGAAAATGGTTGTCCCTGAGAAGTGTGACTGGGTGATGAGGACAGGAAAGAGGTTACCACTTTTCATTTGAAGCTTTTGAGTAATATTTTTTATTTTAGATTTGTTTGTTTGTATCAGTACAGACTCAGGGATTCCTATCATACTCATATGTTCTAATATCTTACTATTATTTAATTATTTTTAAATAAAACTTTTAATGGTGAGATATTTTGATATTCACATGCAGTTGTAAGAAATAATACAGAGATTGCTTGCACCATTTACCCAATTTCTCCCAGCTGTAACATCCTTCAAATCAATAGCACATTATCACCACCAGGATGTTGACAATGATACAGTCAAGATATGGAACATTTTCTTTACCTTCATGTGGCTGGTTTATATCTATACTCACTTCCCTCCTGCCTCGAATCCACACTATAACCTTTGGCAAGCACTAAACTGTTATTTTTTTTTTTATGTTTTCTATCTCCATTTTTATGTTTTCTATCTCTTTGCTAAAGTTGTCACTGAGTTCATCTACTCTTTCCTTAAGTTTATTGAGCATACTTATAACAAGTGTTTTGAACTCTGCATCTGATAGAATGCTTGTCTCCATTTTGTTGAATTCTTTTTCTGGAGGTTTGTTCTTTCATTTGAAACATGTTTCTTTGTCTCTCCATTTTGGCTGCCTCCTTCTGTTTGTTTTTATATATTAAGTAGGGCTGTTATGTCTCCTGGTCTTAGTAGAGTAGTCTTACATATTAGGTGTGCTGTGGGGCCCAGTGGCACTGTATTCACTGGTCACCTGAGCTAGGTGCTCCAGGTATGTCCCTTGTATGTGTCATGTGTGCTCTTCTGTTGTAGTTGAATGTTGGTTGCTTTTTGCATGTCAGGGGAGGGAACTGATCCTTAGGCTGATTGGTTGTGATGATTGGCCATGACCAGTGGATCGGCTGTTGTGTAGAGGCTGACCCTACAGAACAGGATTTGTTGTAACAGGGCTCTGGTGTCTGTCGTATCTGCTCTTTGAGTGTGTCATTCTCAGATGTGACCCTGGTACTCCAGCTCAGACTAAAGCTGGCCACTAAGCATTCAGGCCAGTGCCTCCTGGGAGGTACCCTGTTAAAGTACACGTTTAGCAGCCTGTGTCCTGCCTGGGTCCATTAAACAATCCACAGGTTGCTGCCACTTACACTGGGCTTGTAAGTACCTCTAGAGGCCAAGCCACAAACTGAAACCGGCTTATACAAGTGCTGGACTGGAGCTACTCAGCAAGAGGTTTAGGGCAAGCCATGTTCACATACTGCTTGTTAAAGTTTGGTGAACCTTTTATATATTTTATGAAAGTTGCAGCCTGAGCCAAGACAGGCTGTTTGTATGGAAAATCCACTGGAATCAGCTTGGATGGGCCCACAAGTAGGGAGGAGTGGGGTCTCAGGGAATCACCAGGGTAGGGCGACCAGAGTTAGCTACATTGATGGAAACTCAGATATAGCACCCACTTTGATCTGTAAGCTGGTCTGGGGAAGAATCAACAAAGTAAAATCGATTCTGCCAGCACTTCTCTCTGTGTAAGAAGATACAATTTTTCAGAAAGTTCAATAATGTTTATTATTAAAGTCTGCATGCGAATGTGAATAGATGAGAACATTATTTGATAAAGTTTACCTACCAAAAGACTAAGGCAGATATCAAATTTAATGGAGGGAAATTCACATACTTTCCCTTTAATATCAGGTATAAAGCAAAGTGCTCGTTATTGCCATCATAAGTTAACGTAGTCATATAATCCTGCCACAACTGTTAAAAATGAGAAAAATAAATAAGAAGTACATAATAAAATAACTTTTATTTTACATAGATGATGTCATCATTTATACATAAAAAAGCCCTATAGAATCAACATGTTAATTATTAGAACTAATAGACGTGTTTATAGAAGAACAAAAAACGAATTCCTACATACTTGGAATAACTGAATAAGATATTATTTCCATTATGAATAAAATATATTTTTTTACTATATTTTCTTGCCAATGTAATCAATGTTTCATAAGGGGAAAATTGACATAATGAGGTTGAAGAAATATATGAAGAATGATTGACGATGACTGAGTAGTTTCCCAAACTGTCAAAGGACCTCAATTCATAAACATAACAAGTACTATAAGCCCAAGAAGGATAAATACAAAGAAATTTAAGCTAAGACACATCATAGTAAGACTGCTAAAAATGAAGGACAAAGAGAAAAATCTTTAATAAAGGTCAGAAACGAAATGACACAATATCATTAAGAACATCAATATGACTGACAGCTTACTTCTCAACAACAACAACAAAAAAAAACAAGTAAGAAGACAGAGAATAACACCTTTAACTTAAAAAAAATGCCAATGTAGAATTCTATAATATATCAAACGTATCTTTCATGTTAATATAAATTAAATACAATTTTTGAAAACTAAAATGATAGAATTTATCATCAGCAGACTTGCACTAAATTTAAAAAGTAGTATTTAGGCTGACAGAAAACTATTCCAGATTGCAGCTTGGAGATACAAGATGGAAAAAGGTAAATCTAAATGAATATTTTCATTATAAAACTACAGAACATCAGTAGCAGCAACAATAATGTTTCCTTAAATATATATATAAAAATAAAATATACAAAAATAAGAAAAGGTTAAGTGAAGTTAAAGTAGCCTAAAGTCTTTGTATCACTTGGGATTTGATAACAATAATCATTACTATTTCATCTTAAATCAAGGATTTATATTGTAGTTTTTAGGGGAACTTTAAAATAGGAGTGAAAGAATGTGCAACAAAAAGCTAATAGAGGGGTACATGGTATAATAAAACACAATGAATCAAAAAGTTCAGGAAAAGAGAAAATAAAGTATAGAAGAGAGATTGGGCAAGACCAAGCACATTGTATAATGATGGATTTTAGGCCATATATATCAGTTATCTCATATTATATTCCATATATTAATAAATATAAGCAAGTTTAATTTTCTAATTAAAGGTAAAGGAGGTCAATCTGGTTAAAAATTTAAAACTAAAGACAACCTTTAAATTAAATGACATAAATAGATTGAAGGGTAAAATGTAAAAAATGATTACTATAGAGACAACAACAAAAAACTATCCTAGCTACAACTATATGACAAAAGTATAATGTAAAAGTAGAAACATTATTAAAGACCAAGAGAGTTATTTTATAAGGGTAGAGTCAGAATATCTGAAATATATACAAATATGCAAATTCTAACTTCATGTAAACCTAATAAAATAATCTCAAAATATACAAAGCTAAAGCTAACAGAACTAAAAGAATACATTAATCTATAGTTTTAAATAAATAAAAATTAACACATATTTTATAAGAAATTCAGAACAAGATAACAAAGAAAGATAATTTAAGATTAAAAACACAATTAACAAATTTGACTTCATAACAGTAGAAGAAATGGAATGATTAAAATAGATATAATAAAATATAAAGCATATATATAATAGAGAATACTTAAAGCTAAATGTTATGTCATTTACAATATGTTTGACTTTTGTTCACTCCATTGAGACCAATCAAGAAAAAGGTAGCAGGGCACAAATAACCAAAAACTAGAATGAAAACACATAACTTCAGATCCTACAGATGATTATAAAGACACTAACAGGATAGTTTGAACAATTTTATAAACATAAATTTTTAACTAGATGAAAGAAAACTTTCTTTAAAAATATATATGAAAAAAATGAAGCAAAACGACATGGAAAATGAATAATTAATGAACTTGATGTCAAAATTAATTTGAATACCTAAAGGAAATCTCTCCCAATTACTGTCTACTTCTAAAGTATAGGCTGATTTGTATCCCTCTGAGAACTAGTGGAAATACCAGGTCATTTTTTTTCAAAATCTGCTTAAAAGCATCAGAGAACTGGGGATAAGATTCTGTATAAGGCTGAAATATGTAGAGTAATCTGAAGATATTCAGTCACTCAATCACTTTTCCCCCTAGGAGCATTTGCCAATTTCAAATTATAGAAAAGGATAAGAAATAGAAAGTTGAGAAGAGATTAGAAAACAGAGAAGCCAACAGAAATTTTGAAAGTCTTATGCAGTGGAGTGACAGGACAGATTTGGGGGGATACAGATGTCTGAAGTCTTCTGAAAAACATTGGCTATATTCTGAATGTTTTGGGTAGTAGAGACTCAAATATGATAATGGAAGTAAACTGGACCTCAGGTGGTGAGCACACAATAGAGTATGCAGACGTCAAATTACAATGTTGTATATCTAAAATTTATGTAATGGTATTAACCAATGTTATCCCAATAAATTTAATTTAAAAATGTGGAAATCAGAAGTTACAAAATCTTGCAATTTTGAAGATTAAAAAATTAAGTGTGTGGCCTATCAGCAGGAGAGACTCCAAAGAACGACACACCAGACATAAATTTGGAACTTGTAGTGAACTATAACATAAGTGCAGGTTAAAAAAAAATGTAAACTGAGCTTTACCAACGCATTATTGACTTCCATGAGTCCCTATCTGCATTAAATTAATCGCCTACAATTTTAACTACCTAGCAAGGAGAGTATGAATATGATCTTGGTACATAATAAAATCATCTGAAACCTTTAGAGTTTTTCTTTAATTCACAATTTCTGGTATTTATTTTAAAAGTTACTTGACGTGCCTATAAAACAAAGTGAGGCTAGAACAACTAGAAGAAGATAAGGAAATAGAATACTTGAAAAGCACTATACACAGACTGAAACCAACAGACATCTATAGAACTTTAAACAAAACAAGACCACAGTACACATTTTTCTTGAATGCAAAAGAAACATTTTCTAAGATAAACCATTTGCTATTCCATAAAACAAGTTTGAATAAATTTAAAGAGATTGAAATCATATAAGGTATGATCTATTATCACAATATAGCGAAATGAGAATTTAATAACGAAATAAATTTATAAAATTCCCAAATAGTGAAAATTAAATAAAATACTTATAAATAACCACAAGAGCAAGAAGAAATTAAATGGAAATTAGAAGACACTTTGGAATACATGAAAATGAAGACACAGCACAAAGAAACTTAAAAGATGTAGATAAAGCAGTACTTAGATGGAAACTTACAGCTCTAAATATTTACATTGATAAACAAAATAGAAGACATGATGGAGTGAGACATTCACAGGTCTCTTCCTTTGAAACAACAATAACCTGAACATCTAAAGCTCAACAAAAAACACCCAAACTGCACACCAGCAGGTCTGAGCATGAGATCTGCGCATAAGAGCTACCACAGGTCAAAACCCCGGGTGTCAGGGCAGTGGACTCGGAGAAAAAAAGAAACTGTCTCTTGCAGCAGCTGGAACTAACTGTAGGAGGAGGGGGAGGGAGAAGGAGTGGTGATTTCCTGGAATAGGCAGACTGGGAGTGCTGTGAGCTCCACACTGCCAGTGGCAGCACCCAGGTATCAGGACAGAAGGCAGAGAAACAAGGATTACAGAGAAATAAGTTGATTTTCACCAGCCACAGTTGCAAAACAGAGGCTGAACAGCAGTACCCATTCTCCAACCCACAGGGCCCCTCCCCCCATGCCCTCTGAGACGGAACACTGCGCATACCCAGGAGAATCTCAGCAAATGCTACCAAAATTGTCACTAACACTGACAGGTATTAAGACTTAGGATAGCAAGTGTGATTAAATGTCTATAAGAGAAAAAAAAAGACATTATTAAGATTTTCTATAAAGCAGAGATCCAAGAGGCTGAGATGTCACCTTCTGAAAACCAAAAGAAAAACAAGTTCTTTGCAACAGGCTAAAGACCATTATATAATAAATCTTCTTTGTGGGGGCAGGGTGGGGGAAGCAGAACATACTTCCAATAATGCTCAGGTAGAGAAATAGTCCATTAAACACCATGAACAATCAAAATGACATCTCAGAAAGAGAAGAATCTCCAGAAAATAAGCTTACAGAGTTAGAAATATGCAACTTAAATGACAGAAAATTCAGGATGGTACTTCTTAAAAAACTCAATGAGATCAAAAACGAATCATATTAACAATTTCAGGAATTGAAAAAAACAATTAAATGAGCAGAATGAGTTCTTTAGTAAGGAGATTTAAACTCACAAAAAGAACCAAATCGAACTTTTGAAGATAAAGAACATACTGCAAGAGTTGAAAAATGAAATAACAAGCTTGGGAAATAGGGTCGACCAAATGGAGGAAAGGATAAGTGATATCGAAGATAGAAATCTGGAAATAAATCAGAAGAAAAAAAAAGAGAGAAACCGAAAAATGAAAAATAATAAACTAGCTGAAACAAGAACTAGCTGATACCATCAGGAGAGGAAACATAAGAATAATGGGCATTATTGAAGGTGAGAAAAGTGATCAGGGACTAGAAAGTATTTTCAGATAAATAGTTGACGAGAATTTTCCAAATCTAAGGAATGAGCTGGAGCCTGGAATTCACGACGTCAACAGAGCACCTAATTATCTCAACCCAAAAAGGCCTTCACCAAGACACATTGTATTAAAATTATCAAAAATCAATTCTTAGGAAAGCCAAAGTAAAGAAGACAGTAATCTATAAAGAAAAACACATTAGATTATTGTTGAACTTCTCCACACAAACCTTACAAGCCAGAAAGGAGTGGAATCAAATATTCAAACTATTAAATGAAAGGAACTACCAGACAAGAGTAATAGATCCAGCAAAGCTCTGCTTTAGATATGAAGGAGAAATAAAGACCTTTCCAGACATACAAAAAATGAGGGAATTCTCCACTACGAGGCTTGCACTACAGGAAATACTGAAAAGGATCAGCTCATCTAAAACAAAATGACAAACAAAAATACATAATTAGGAGTAAGGGAACTAGCAGGCTGATAGAAGCAAAGGACTGCAACTCTTACTAGAAACAGGGCCTTATAAACTTAAACAATAAGAAGAGATATGCAATAGCAAGATAATAATGAACATTGAGAAACACAGGGACAAGTTGATACAACAATGACTAAACAGGGGAGGATTTAAATATCCAAATTCGCAAAGGGGAATGGAGATAATGAACTCGCAGAAGAAAATGGACGACTGTATATATACATATATATACAGTATATATATACTGTATATATATACACACATATATAAATGGACGACTGTATATATATATGTATGTATATATATACACATATATATGTGTACATATATATGTATATATACATATATATAACTATCCTTTACATATTCGTAATGATAACTACACACCAAAGATTCAGAACCAAAGTATATAACGTAAAACAAGGACTACAGGAAAAACCCACAAAAGCCAACCAAAATAAAGAAAACAGAAACACAAGGACATATTAACGCTGAGTTATCAGAAAGCAAAAGATAAAATGGCTATAAGAAGACCTCATATTTCAATAATCACCTTAAATGTAAAGGGACTGAACTCACCAATAAAAAGGCACAAAGTTGTAGACTGGATCAAAAAACAGCACTCAACCATATGCTGCCTCCAGGAGACACATCTCAGTTCCAAAGACAGAGACTCAAAGTGAAAGGGTGGAAAATGATATTTCAAGCAAATGGCATTCAGAGAAAAGCAAAAGTAGCGGTATTAATATCAGATGAAATAGACTTCAAAATAAAAAATGTAAAGAAAGAAAGATACTGCAGGACACTTCATAATGATAAAGGGAATCATGCACCAAGAAGACATAACACTTCTTAATATCTATGCTCTCAATCAGGGAACCTCGAAATATATAAAGCAATTACTACCAGAAATAAAAGGAGAAACAGACCAAATCACTATAGTAGTAGTGGGAGTAGGGGATGTAAATACCCCACTGTCTGAAACGGACAGATCATCCAAACAGAAAATCAATAAGACAATAACATCCTTGAAGGATACATTAGACCAACTGGACATAATTGACATTTACAGAGCCTTTCACCCCTCCCCCTCAAAAAAGCTGCTTATTCATTCCTCTCTAGTACACATGGAACATTCTCAAGAATTGACCACATACAGGAACACAGAGATAGCTTCAACATATATAAAAGGGTTGAAATCATACCAACCATATTCTCTGATCAAAATGCTTTGAAAATAGAGATCAATTAAAAAAAAGAAAGTGGAAAGAACCACAAATACATGGAGAATAAATAACATACTACTGAAGAATAACTGGATCAGAGAAGAAATGAAAAGAGAGATCAAGCGATACAGAGAAATGAATGATAATGATAGTACAACTTATCAAAACTTTTGGGACATGACAAAAGCGGTCATAAGAGGAAAGTTCATAACATTACAGGCCTATCTCAAAAAAAAAAAGAAAAAAACAATAAAAACAACCTCACACTTCATCTTTAAAAAACTAGAAAAGGAAGAACAAATGAAGCTTAAATTCAGCAGAAGGAAAGAAATCATCAAAATTAGAACAGAAATAAATGAAATTAAAAACAAAAAATCAATAGAAAAATAAATGCAAAAAAAGAGCTGGTTTTTTAAGAAGGTTATTAAAAATGAAAAGCCTCAGGCTAGACTCACTAAAGACAAAAGAGAAAGGACGCAATTAAGCAAAATCAGGGATGAAAGAGAGGAAATTACGGCAGACACTGCGGAAATGCAAAGGATCATACAAGAATTCTATGAAAAGGTATATAACACCAAATTTAATAACCTAGAAGAAATGGACTAGTAATTAGAAAAATACAACCTTCCTAGACTGAATCAAGAAGAACTGGAAAATATAAATAGACCCATCAGCAGTACGGAAATTGAAACAATCATCAAAAACCTACCAAAAAGTAAAAGTCCAGGACCAGATGGCTTCACCAGTGAATTCTACCAAACATTCAAAGAAGATTTAATATCTATTCTCTTCAAACTCTTCCAAAAAATTAAAGAGGAGGCGATAGTTCCCAACTCATTTTATGAGGCCAGTATTACCCTGATACCCAAACCTGGAAAAGATAACACACAAAAAATATAAAACTACAGACCAATATCTCTCATGAACACAGGTGTAAAAATCCTAAAGAAGATACTAGTGAACTGAGTATAGCAATATATTAAAAAAATTATACACCACGATCACATTGGCTTCATCCCAGGGCCACATGGTTTGTTCAGCGTATGCAAATCGAATAATGTAATACACCACATAAACAAATTAAAAAATAAGAATCATATGTTCATATCAGTAGATATATAAAAAGCCTTCAACAAGATACGGCACCTATTTATGGTCAAAACACTTAACAAAATAGGTACAGAAGGAAAACAATAATATAATAAAGGCCACAAATGACAAGCCCTCAGCTGACATTATACTTAATGGTGAAAAACTAAATCTTCCCTCTAAGATCAGGAACAAGGTAACATTGTTCCCTATCACTGCTGTTATTCAATATAACATTGGAGGTCTTAGCAAGTGCAATCAGGCAAGAGAAAGATATAAAAGGCATCCAAATCGGAAACAAAGAAGTCAAACTGTCACTATTAGCAGATGACATGATTCTTTATATAGAAAACCCTAAAGACTCCACAAGAACATTAGAAACAATAAGCAAATACAGTAAATTCTCTGGATATAAAACCAATGTTCAAAAATCCATAGCGTTCCTATACTCTTACAACGTGTCAGAAAAAGAAGTGGAAAAATAATTTCTTTTGCAATTGCAAAAAAAGAATAAAGTACCTAGGAATAACTTTAATGAAACATGTGAAGGATCTATATAATGATAACTGTAAGACGTATTAAAAGAAATCAAAGAAGAAACGAAGAAATGGAAAGATATTTCATGTTCTTGGTTTGGAAGAATCAACATTGTTAAAATGGCCTTATTTATCTAAACCATTATGCAGATTTAATGCAATCCCCATCAAAATCCCATCGGCATTTTTTAAAGAAATAGAACAATAAGTCATCTGATTTGTATAAAAGCAAAAAAGACCCCAAATTGCTAAAGCCATCCTGAGAAAAATGAATGGGGCTGGAGGCATCATTCTACCCTACTTCAAATTATACTACAAAGTGACAGTAATCAAAACAGCATGGTATTGACAGTAAAACAGACACACAGACCAGTGGTACAGAATCGAGAGTCCAGAAGTAAACCCATATTTACATGGGCAAATAATTTTTGACTAAAAAGCCAAAAACATACAGTGGAGAAAGGAAAGCCTCTTCAATAAATGGTGCTGGGAAAATTCGAATGCCACCTGCGAAAAAATGAAACAAGACTGCTGTCTATCACCACACAAAAATTAACTCAAAATGGATTATAAACCTGAATATAAGACCTGAGACAATAAAATGCATAGAAGAAAACATAGGAACTATATTCAAGGACTTTGGACTTAAAGAGGATTTTATGAATTTGACATCAAAGGCAAGGGAACTAAAAGCAAAAATGAATGAATGGGACTCCATCAATCTAAAAAGCTTCTGCTCAGCAAAATAAATAGTCTTCAAGGTAATGAAACAACCATCCAAATGGGAAATATATATTTGACCATATAAATATGGATTTATTTCTGTACTCTCGATTATTTTCCACTTGTCTTTGTGTCTATTTTTCTGTCAATATCATGACATTTTGATGACTGTCGCTTTGTGATATAACTTGAAGTTGGGCAGAGTGATGCTTCCAGCCTCATTCTCTTTTTCTCAGGATGACTTTGGCAGTTCAGGGTCTTTTGTGCTTCCATACAAATCTGGTGATTTTTTGTTCTATTTCTTTAAAAAATGCCAATGGAATTTTGTTGGGGATTGCATCAAATCTGTATAATGCTTTAGGTAATGTAGTCATTTTAACAATGTTGTTTCTTCCAATCCAAGAACATGAAATATCCATCCATTTCTTTGTTTCTTCTTCAATTTCTTTTAATACGGTCTTACAGTTTTCATTATATCGGTCCTTCACATATTTTGTTAGATTTATTCCTAGATATTTTGTTGTTGTTGTTGCAATTGCAAAAGGAAATATTTTTTCACTTCTTTTTCTGACACTTCATTATTAGAGTATAGGGATGCTATGGATTTTTGAGCATTGATTTTGTATCCAGAGACTTTATTATATTTGCTTATTGTTTTTAATAATGTTCTTGTGAAATCTTTAGGGTTTTCTATATAGAGAATCATGTCATCATCAAATAGTGACAGTTTGACTTCTTTGTTTCTGATTTGGATGCCTTTTATATCTTTCTCTTGCCCGATTGCACTTGTTAGGATCTCCAATGTTATACTGAATAACAGTGGCGATAGTGGGCAGCCTTGCCTTGTTCCTGATCTTAGAGGGAAGGTTTTTAGTTTTACACTATTAAGTATAATGTTTGCTGAGGGCTTGCCATATATGGCCTTTATTATGTTAAGTTACTTTCCTTCTATACCGATTTTGTTAAGTGTTTTGATCATAAATGGGTGCTGTATCCTACCAATGAATTGTTCTGCATCTATTGATATGATCATATGATTCTTATTTTTTAATTTGTTTATGTGGCGTATCACATAAATTGATTTGCATATTTTGAACCATTCCTATGGCCCTGGAATGAAGCTCACTTGATCGAGGTGTATAATCTTTTTAATATGTTGCTGTATTCAGTTCACTAATATCTAATTTAGGATTTTTGCATCTGTTTTCATGACAGATTTTGGTCTGTAGTTTTCTTTTATTGAGTTATCTTTACCAAGTTTTGGTATCAAGGTAATAGTGACCTCATAAAATGAATTGAGAAGTACTGCCTCCAATCAATTTTTTGGAAGAGTTTGAAGAGAATAGGTATTAAATCTTTGAATGTTTGGTAGAATTCACTGGTGAAGCCATCTGGTCCTAGAGTTTTACTTTTTGGTAGGTTTTTGATGATTGTTTCAATTTCCATACTGCTGATGGGTCTATTTATATTTTCCAGTTCTTCTTGATTCAGTCTAGGAAGGTTGTATTTTTCTAATTACTAGTCCATTTCTTCTAGGTTATTAAATTTGGTGTTATATACCTTTTCATAGAATTCTTGTATGATCCTTTGCATTTCCGCAGTGTCTGCCGTAATTTCCTCTCTTTCATCCCTGATTTTGCTTAATTGCGTCCTTTCTCTTTTGTCTTTAGTGAGTCTAGCCTGAGGCTTTTCATTTTTAATAACCTTCTTAAAAAACCAGCTCTTTTTTTGCATTTATTTTTCTATTGATTTTTTGTTTTTAATTTCATTTATTTCTGTTCTAATTTTGATGATTTCTTTCCTTCTGCTGAATTTAAGCTTCATTTGTTCTTCCTTTTCTAGTTTTTTAAAGATGAAGTGTGAGGTTGTTTATTCAGGCTAATTCTTATTTTTGGAGATAGGCCTGTAATAATATGAACTTTTCTTTATGACTGTTTTTACTGTGTTCCAAAAGTTTTGATATGTTGTATTATCATTATCATTCATTTCTCTGTATCTCTTGATCTCTCTTTATTTTTTTTTCTGACCCAGTTATTCTTCAGCAGCATGCTTTTTAATCTTCATGTATTTGTGGTTCTTCCTGCTTTCTTTTTGCAGTTCATCTCTAGTTTCAAAGCATTTTAATCAGAGAATATGGTTGGTATGTTTTCAACCCTCCTATATTTGTTGAGGCTATCTCTGTGTCTCAGTATGGAGTCAATATTTGAGAATATTCCATGTGCACTAGAGAAGAATGTATAAGTAGTTTTTTGGAGAGGCGAATGGCTCTATAAATATCAATTATGTCCAGTTGGTCTAATGTGTCATTTAAGGATGTTATTGTCTTATTGATTTTCTGTTTGGATGATCTGTCCCTATCCGACAGTGGTGTATTTAGCACCCCTACTATGATAGTGGTTTGATTTGCTTCTCTCTTTAGTTCTGTAATTGCTTTATATATTTCAGGGCTCCCTGATCGGGAGCATAGATATTAAGAAGTGTTATGTCTTCTTGGTGCATGATTCCCTTTATCATTATGAAGTGACCTTCAGTATCTTTCTTTACTTTTTTTTTTTATTTTGAAGTCTATTTCATCTGATATTAGTACCACTACTCCTGCTTTTCTCTGAATGTCATTTGCTTGAAATATTGTTTTCTACCCTTTCACTTTAAGTCTATATTCGTCTTTGGATCTGAGATGTGTCTCTTGGAGGAAGCCTATTGTTGGGTTTTGTTTTATGACACGATCTGCAACTCTGTGCCTTTTTACTAGTGAGTTCGGTCCTTTTACATTTAGGGTGATTATTGAAATATGAGGTTTTCTTATAGCTGTTTTATCTTTTGCTTTTTGGTAACTCAGTGTTTCCATTGCTTCTTGGTTTTGGTGTATCTGTGTTTTGTTTTGTTTTGTTTTGTTTTGATTTCGGTTATGTTTTGTGGATTTTCCCTCTGGTCCTTCTTTTCTTAAGTTACATACTTCAGGTCTGCATCTTTGGTGTGTGGTTAAAATAGCAAATATGTAGAATATGTAGGCGAATATGTACACACACACATGCATATATTCTTCTGCATGTAACTTATTTCCATTCCCCTTTGCGAATTTGGATCTTTTAATCCTCCCCTTTTCTGTTATTGTTTTCTCAATTTATCCCTATCTATGCTGAATGTTCATTAATATCTTACTATAGCAAATCTCTTATTGTTTAAGCTTATAAAGCCCTGTTCTTAGTAAGGATTGCACTCCTCTGCTTCTATCTCTCTGCTAGTTGCCTTACTCATAGATATGTTTTTGTTTGTTTGTTTGTTTGTTTGTTTGTTTTTGTCATTTTGTTTTAGGTGAGTTGACCGCTTTCAGTATTTCCTATAATGTCAGACTGGAAGTACAGAATTCCCTCAGTTTTTGTATGTATGAAAAGATCTTTATTTCTCCTTCATATCTAAAGGAGAGCTTTGCTGGATCCATTATTTTTGACTGGTAGTTCCTTTCATTTAATAGTTTGAATATTTGATTTCACTCTTTTCTGGCTTGTAAGGTCTGTGCTGAGAAGTCTGATGCTAATCTAATGGGTTTTCTTTTAGGTGTTACCATTTTTTTCTCCCTGGCTTCTCTGAGAATTCCTTTGTTGTCATTCATTTTTGATCATTTTAATAAAATGTCTTGGTGAAGGCCTTTTTGTGTTGAGATAATTGAGTGTTCTGTTGACTTCTTGAATTCCAAGCTGTAGCTCATTCCTTAGATTTGGGAAATTCTCATCAACTATTTGTCTGAAAATGCTTTCTAATCTCTTCTCCTTTTCCTCCCCTTGGAGAATGCCCATTATTCTTATGTTTCCTCTGGTAATGGTATCAGTTTGTTCTTGTATTTCTCTTTCATTATTTTTCATCTACGGTTACTGTCTTCTTGTGATTTATTTCTAGATTTCTATCTTCGATATCACTTATCCTTTCCTCCATTTTGTCGACTCTATTTCTCAAGCTTGCTATTTCATTTTTCATCTCTTTCATTGAGTTCATCTCCAGAAGTTCTAGTTGGTTCTTTTTGAGGGTTTCAAGATCTTTGCTAAAAAATTCATTCTGCTGATATAGTTGTTTTTCAGTTTCTGAAATTGTTGATATAATTTATTTTGGATCTCATTGTGTTTTTTCGGAACCATCTTGAATTCTCTCATTTAAGTAGCATTTTTCAAGTGTTTAAGCTTATTTTCTAGAGATTTTTCTTTTTCTTTCTGAACTCCCTTATCACCTTGGTTGTTCATGGTGTTTAAATGGTGTTTAATGGACTATTTCTCTGCCTGGGCATTAATGGAAATGTATTTTGCTTTTTTTTTCCAGAAAGATTTAGTAAATAAAGGTCTCTCCTTAGGCTGTTGCAAAGAAGGCCTTTTTCTTTTGATTACCAGTAGGTGGCGTCTAAGCCTCTTTTGTCACTGCTTTATATAAAGTCTTAATAATGCCCTTTTTTAAAAAAAAAATAGATATTCAATCATGCTCGATACCCTCAGGCTCAGTCCCTGTGCATGTTAGTGACAGTTTTGGTAACATTTGCTCAGATTCACCTGGGGATCTCTGGTATTTGGTCTGGAGGATATGGGAGAGGGGCCCTTTGGTTTGGGGGATGCAGGCTTCAGCTCAGCCTCGCATTTTGCAGTGGAGGCTGGTAATATTCAACTGTTGCTTCTCTGCCATACCCACTTCTCTGCTGTTTCCACTTCTCTACTTTCTGCCCTGATCCCTCGGCTCTGCGGCAGTATGGAGCTCACAGCTCCCTCAGGCATAGTTGTTCTAGGATCTTGTTGCACCTTCTCTCCTTACCCTCCTCTTGCAGGGACCTCTGACTGCAAAAGACAGCTTCTTTGTTTCTCCAAGTCTGGCAACTGACTCCCGGGATTCTGAACTGTGGTAGCTCTTATGTGCAGATCCCATGCTCAGATATGCTGAAATGCAGATTGGGTGTTTTTTTGTTGAGTTTTAGATGTTCAGCTTACTGTTGTTTCAAGAGGAGAGATCCGGGGACATCTTTCACTCCACCATGTTTATGACATCACCCCATGACTATTTTATAACTAGCAGTTTGTACTTCTTAAACCCTTCAATACTTTCACCTGTGCCCCCACCCTTCTCTTCTAGTAACCCTCAAAATGTACTCTGTATGTATCTATGAGTTAGTTTCTGTTCTGTATGTTTGTTTATTTTGTTCTTTAGGTTCCACATGTAATTGTCTTCTTCTGTCTTACTTACTCTAAGTCCATCCATATCATTGTAGTTGGAAAAATTTCTATTCTTTTTCATGGCTGAATAATATTCCATTGTATATATGCACCACCTTTATTTTATCCATTATCCATTGATGGACACCTTGGTGGTCTCCATAGCTATTTTTAATAATGCTGGAAAGAATATACGGATTCATATTTCCTTTTTTTTTCAATTTGTAGTTCATTTTTTGTCTTTATTGAAATATACTAGCAATGAATTGCTTATATTTACATTGTAAACTTTAGTGAGTTTTTCTTTCACTTATAGTTGGCATACAATAATATATCAGTTTCAGTTGTATAGCATAGTGATCAGATATCCACATAACTCACAAAGTGATCACCCTACTAAATCTAGTACCCCTCTTCCTCCTTCCATATTTGCATCATTAATCACCCATCCCATGCTACACTCTACATCTCCATGTATATTCTACAACTATCCATTTGTACCTCTTAATCTCTTTGCCATTTTTTGGTGTCCCCCCAACACTCCTCCTATCTAGTATCCCTGTAAATATTATGTGTCTATGAATTCATTTCTTTTATTGTTGCTGTTATGGTTTATTTTGTTCTTTAGATTCCATGTGTATGTGAAATCATGTCGTATTCGTCTTTCTCTATCTGACTTATTTCATTCAGCACAATAGCCTCTTGGTACATCAAGGCAATATCTTTTGTCATCCCCTTCCTTTTAGTCCGTGTGTGTCTTTTAATCTGAAGTGAGTTTCTTGTAAGCAGCATGTGAGAGACTTGTTTTCTTATCCATTCAGCCACTCTATCTTTTGGTTGGAACACTTAATTTTTTTTTTTCCATTCGAGGTATTTGTTGATAGAAATGTAGTTATTACCATTCTTTATTCCCATTTTTTATTTTATTTATGTATTTATTTTTATTTAATTTTTTAAATTTATTTTTATTATTATTATTTTTTTATTTCTGTTTTTGATACATTTTTTTTTCCTTTTTAAAGAAGTCCCTCCAACATTTCCTGTAATACTGGCTTGGTGTCGATAAATTACTTTAGCTTAATTTTGTCTGGGAAGCTCTTTATCTGTCCTTCAACTCTAAATGATAGCTTTGCTGGATAAAGTATTCTTGGTTATAGATCCTGGGTTTTCATCACATTGAATATTTTGTGCCAACCCCTTCTGCCCTGCATAGTTTCTTTTGAGAAAACAGCTATCAGTATTACGGGTGCTCCCTTGTAGGTAAATAACTGCTTTTCTCTTGCTGCTTTTAAGAGTCTTCCTTTGTCTTTAAACTTTGGCATTTTAATGATGATGTGTCTTGGTGTGGGCCTCTTTGGATTCCTGGTTTTTGGGATTCTCTGAGCTTCCTGGGGTTTTATGTCTATTTTCTTCACCAGATTAGAGAAGCTTTCCATTATTATTTTTTCAAATATATATTCAACTTCTTGTTCTCCCTCTTCAGGTAACCCTATGACATGGATATTTTTTACTCTTAACAGTGTCCCATAGGCTCCTTAAATTATTATTATAGTCTTGGCTTCTTTTTTCTTGCCACTCTGATTGAGTGTTCTGGGCTTTCCCATCCTCTATACAGTTCATTTGATCCTCTTTATTCGTTTTGTTTATTCCCTTAAATATACTTCTCATCTTGCCTGCAAAGTTTCTATTGAGAATCAGCTGACAGTCTTATGGGAGCTCTCTTGTAGGTAACTAACTGCTTTTCTCTTTCTGCTTTTCAGATTTTTTTTTTTTGTCTTTAACATTTGCCATTTTGATAATGTGTCTTGGTTTGGGCCTCTGAGTTTATATTGTTTGGGACTCTGTGGTTTCTGGACTTTTATGCTATTTCCTTCAACAGGTTAGGAAACTTTTCCATCATTATTTTTTCAAATAGGTTTTCAATTCCTTACTCTTTTTTTCTGTTACTTCTATGATGTGAATGTTGGTATGCTTGATGTTGTCCCAGAGGCCTCTTAAATTATCTTTGCTTTTAAATTTTTTTCTTGTCGTTGTTTTAATTGGGTGTTTTCTGCTACCTTATGCTCTAAATCACTTATTTGATTCTCTGCTTTATGTAATCTACTGTCAATCTCCTCTAATGTATTCTTTATTTCAGTTATTGTATTTTTTATTTCTGACTCATTCTTTTTTATGTTTTCTATTTCCATTTTTATGTTGTTTATTTCTTTGTTAAAGTGTTCACTGAATTTATTGACTATTCCCCTAAATTTATTGAGCATTTTTATAACCAATGTTTTGAACTCTGCGTCTGGGAGATTGTTTATCTCCATTTTGTTTAGTTCATTTTCTGGAGCTTTGTTCTGTTCTTTTATTTAGGTCATGTACTTCGTCTCCCCATTTTGGCTTCCTCCCTGCGTGTATTTCTATGTATTATGTAAGACCACAATGTCTCCCAGTCTATGTAGCATGGGCTTATGTATGAGATGTCCTGTGGGTCTCAGTGGTAGTTTTTCTGGTCACCTGTGCCCGGTGCTCCAGGTGTGTCCCTTGTATGGGTTCTCTTTACCCTCCCGTTGTAGTTGAGACTTGGTTGTTGTTTGCATATCAATGGGAGCAATTGACCTCTGGCTGATTATGTGGACTTGCTGGTGACTACAATGGAGATACTGTTTTTCAGGAGTTGACCTTATAGAACGGGATTTACTTTCACAGAGCTCTGGTGCATGCTCAGTCTGCCCTCTGGGAGTTTCATCCTCAGGTGCAGCATAGTGTGGCGTTTCAGTTAAGTTCAAGCCAGCCACTATCCCTGGCGTCTTCTGGAAGGGGCTGATCCATAGGGAAGTTCAGCCGCAGCCTGCTCATTGCTTTGGGCCACCTTGAATGAGCCACCAAGCAATCTGTAGATGGCTGCCACCCACGCTGGACACGGAGGTGCCTCAAGAGGCCAAGTCAGGAACTGAACCTGGCTGTCACTAGTCCTTGGCTTGGGGCTGCTCAGCAAGTGGTACGGGGCATGCCAAGGCCAGATGTTGCTTGTTTGGGGTTTGTGAACCTTTGAGAGATTTTAGGAGTGTTGGAATCAAGTCAGAAGATTCTGTGGGAAAGCCAGTGGAAGTGGCTTGGGAGGGCCCACAAACTGGGTGGGTCAGGGTCTCGAGGAACCACCAGGGCAGAGTGACCAGTGTTAACTAGGGTGATAAAGAATCAGATAGGTGGCCACCTGTGTCTGCATACTGGGAGAGGGCGGGGTTCTGCAAAGAAACAATGGATTCTATCAGCACTTCTGTCTAGAAGAAAGCTGTCTCTCCAGCCCACACCCTGAAGCTAGACAATTTAGTTCCTCTGCATATGTCCTTGGTGACTTTTGTGCCACTGCTAGAGTGCTGGAGCTCAGAGGAAACGTGTTTATCAGGAAATAAGTCCATGTGCGAGCTCTCAAAAGTAGTGCCTGGTACTCCAGCAGCCTTCTGTCTCACTCAGGCATAATCTCCATTGACGTTTATAGCTTATCACTGGAACCTTGGGCTGGGGAGCCTTGTGTGGGGCTGGGAACCCTCACTCCTCTGTAGGGACCTCCCAAGTTGAGATACCCCGCCCTATTTTAAATGACAACAACGAATGTGAGACCAGCCTATTTCTCATCTCTGCTCATCCTACCAGTCTGGATGTGGCTTCTTCTCTATGTCCTTAGTTGAGGTCTTCTGTTCATCTAGGCTTCAGGTGATTTTCAATAACGGTTGTTCTGTAGTTGTAATTTTGATGTCATGAGAGGAGGAATGAATAGCATTTATCTACTTCACAATTTTGACCAGAAATACCCCAGGTTGATGGTTTTAACAAATATATACACCCATGTAATTATTGCTCAATTAAGATATAGAAAATTTCCATCACTCCAGAAAGTTACCTCATGCCTTTCTGCAGTAAACTCTCCTATCTCCTAATGTACCTACTATTCTGATATGCATCACTTCAGTTTAATTTTGTCTATTGTAGAAATTTACATCCATGGGACCATACAGTAAGTTCTCTTTTCTATCTTGCTTCCTAAGCAAATACACACACACACACACACACACACACACACACACACACACACACATAATCTCATCATTCATACAGTTACATGTCTAAATAGTTCATAATTTTTTATTATTGAGTAGTCTTCTATTGCACGGTTATATCACAGTTCATATATTCTCTTCTTGAAAGATATTAATATTTTTACCAGATTTTAGTTCTAAATGAAGAACTTCTAAATAGAGAAGTTATATAATTTCTATATAAGTCTTTCTGTAGACAGGTTTTTATTTTCTTGGAGAAATAAGGTACCTCTAAGCTTAGTGCAGTGGCAGCCATCTGCAGATTGCTTGGTGGCTTATGTGAGGTGGCCCCAGACTGGGCACAGGCTGTGACTAATGGTTGTGTGGACTAGCCAGTGGCTACAGTGGAGGAATTGTCATCAAGGGACTGATGCTACAGAGCAGAATTTACTTTTTCAGGGCTCTGGTGTCTGTCCCATCTGCTGGTTAATAGGTTAGGTATATGTTTACCTTGTACACAAAATTGCAAAATCTTTGATTTATGCCATTTTACACTCACACCAGCAATACATAAGTCCTCAAGGTATTCTCCATCTTTACCTACACTTGAAATTGCCATTCTTTTAAATTTTAGCTATTCTAATGAGTGCAAAGAGCTATTTTATTTGGTTTAATTTGCAATTCCCAAGTGACTAATAATGCTCGGTCACTTTTCATGCTTTATTTGGCCATTGCTATGTTTTCCGATGTTTCTAATAAGATACATTGCCTACTTTTAAATTAAAGATGTGTCTTTTAATTGCTGAATTGTAGGAATTCTTTATTCTGAATACAACTTCATCAAATTTATGCAAGTCTATGGCCTGACATTTTATTTTCATAATTCTTTCCAGAGCAGAAGGTTTTACTTTTGATAAGGTACAGCATTTTAACTTTTGCTTTAATGATTATTATTCTTTGTGTCCTTTTTAAGAAATCATTTTCTACTCCCAAAGTCATGAAGGTATTCTACTTTGTTCTCTTCAGAAGTTTTATAGTTTTAGTTTTTACATTTATGTCTTTAATCCATTTCAATTTTATATTTGTGTATAGTGTGAATTAAGCATTGTGTTCGTTTTTTTTTCAATAGATACCCAGCTCTTCTATCACTATTTGTTGAATGAAACCATTCTTTTCTCATTGGATCATTTTGGTATCATTTTATTTCTGTTGAATAACCACTGCCAGCTGTATTATTGCTATTTTTCTGATTATGCCCTTTTATCCTTGATTACTCTTGTTTTCAGGAATTTTACTATGCTTTCTGTAGATGTGAATTTGCTTGTACTTAGCCTAATACTTTTAGTGTTTCCCAAATCTGTAGCTATTTTTTTTCTTTTTTGTTTTTTGAGGAAGACTCTCGGACATCATTTATTTAAATATTGCTTCTGCTCTTTACTTTCTCATCTCTTATTTATTTATTTATTTATTTATTTATTTATTTATTTATTTATTTTTGCCAATTGCATATAGGTTGGAAAGACTTCTCCTATACACTTTTCTAACTTGCCTACCTTTTTTTCCCTCTTTTTCTCTTAGCATATATTTTATTAACTTATCAATCATTTTAATATCTTGCTTCAGCTGTGTTTAATTTGCTATTTTACACAGCTACAGGGCTTTTTATTTCAGTTGTTTCTTCTTTAATTCTATA
Organism: Pteropus medius; assembly: GCF_902729225.1. Taxonomy (NCBI): domain Eukaryota; kingdom Metazoa; phylum Chordata; class Mammalia; order Chiroptera; family Pteropodidae; genus Pteropus; species Pteropus medius. The sequence goes on along the minus strand of NW_024355695.1, from coordinate 1,106,797 downwards.
ATGGTATTTGTTTTATAAATTCAAATTTTATGTTTAAACTATTAATATTTTTCTTATTTTCTTAAATATACTTTATAAGATATTTAATTAATATCATACTACGAAAAGTCCAAAATGTAGAAAAGTTGAAGAAAATTACACTGAATGTTCTCATACCTTTCATATAGATTCACCAGTTGTTCACACTCCACTACATTTGCTTTGGTGCTCTTGTGCTTCTGTACATCTGTGTGCCAGTTTATTATTATTATTTTGCTGAACCTTTTAGAGTAAGTTGTAAATATGACCTTTTACATCTGTAGTAAGTTAAATAAAAACTCCCCAAAATATATCAATCTAGAACTTCAAAATTATTACCTTATTTGGAATAAAGGTCTTTACAGATAAAATTAAGGTAAATACCTTAAAATTAGATTATCCTTGATTAGAATCATCCCTAAATCCAATGAAGGATATGCTTATTAAAGCTAGAAAAGAAGAAAACACAAGAGACTCAGAGTAAAATGCCATGTGAAGATGTAGGTAGAGACGAGTATGCTGCAACAAATTAAGGAACACCAGGAGTTGCCAGAGGTGAAAGAAGCAGGAAGGATTCTCCCATAAAGATTTAGAGAGAGCATGGCTCAGCTGGTAACTTAATTTCAGGCTTCTGGTCTCTAGAACTGTGATAGAATAAATTTCTGTTGTTTTAAGGCACCATATTTGTAGTAATTTGTTGTGGTAACTCTAGAAAAATAGTACAATCTCTAAATATTTCACCATATATATCCTGAGAACAAGGATATTCTTTTACATATTCAGAACATTTAGCATTGTTATAACACTATCATCTTATACACAGTCCTTATCTATTTTCTCCTTTTGCCTTGATAATATGATTCATTGAATTTATTTTTCTTCAATCCAAGATCCAAAACACATTGCACTTACATCTCTTTAGGCTGCTTGAATATGAAATAGTACCTCATTTTTAGTTTTTCAAACATTATTATTATAATTTTTTTTTTTAAGATCACAGGCTAGTTGTTTTGTAGAACGTCCCTTTATCTTAGTTTGTCTGTATCCTCATCTCTAGTTTCAGGGTATATTTTAGAAGAAATACTAGGTAAATAATTTTTTTTTCCAGTGCCTCCCATCAAGAAGCACATGTTAGGCTGTCCTATGATTGACGATGTTAACTTAAATCATTTGGTTAAGGCGGTGCTATCCATATTTCTCTACTCAAAAATTACTCCCCTTTTAATCAGTAATCTATTTAGAGATACTTGAGAACTCCATAAATATTCTGTTAACCAACAAATTTTCACCCAATAGTGGTATAATTCATTGATGATTATTGCCTTGATCAGTTATTACCATGATGGTAGCAAAATGTTGATTTTCTAACTATTATTTCTTGTACATTAATTAGTCATTTTATGGTAATTAAAACTCCCTCCTCTTATTGTTTCTTTCTCTCCCTTCATTCCTTCTTTTTTTCCATTCTTCCTGTCTCTTTCTTTTTCTATACCTCTGTTTTTCTGTTTCTTTCTGTCTCCCTCTGCTTTGTCTGTTTTTATTTAGATTTTTCTGTTATTAAATTTTATTAAATTTATTGTTGTGACATTGGTTAATAAAATTATGTAGGTTTCAAATGTACAATTTAATAATACATCATCTGTTTATTGTATTATGTGTTCAGCACTCAAAGTCAAATCTTCTCCCATCACCATATATTTAACCCCCTTTACCTTCTTCTACCTTTATACTTTCAGGGGTCATTTCTATAGTTTATTATTTAGATTTTTCAATATGCGGATTCATGAATTCTTCTTGTTCAGTTACATTATAATCTATTACTAGCATTTTTAATTTTTGTTTTTATTGTACCTGATTTAACCATTATGAGCTAAAATTTTTTTTAAAAAAAACTCCTAATTCTAATCCAGTATTTAAGATCACAGTGTTCTTGATTGTCTTCTCTCATTATATATTTATGTCACTCTTCCTTCACAATTAGAACGCTGCCCACTCCAAAGGAATGTATTTTCTTCTATGGAGCATCAAAAATAATGGATACAGAATTGCTTTACCCATACCACTACCTAAAGAAAATCTACTAAGTGGAGTTGATTTCATTGCAGTTTTTCCATCTTTAGCTTGAGGGTATGTTCCTGAAATTTACTGTGTATGTGTTTTTTTTCCTCTTATTTCTTTATTCTATCCATTTGATAAACATTATGTTCATTATCTCATGTTTTATTTGATTTAAAGCTTTTCTCGAGTGATGGTGATTTTATTTTGTTTTTATTATATATCTCCAGATTTCAAATTTATAAAAAATAATGTATTTAGAGAAGTGTCACTCAATTCTTTTTCCCTTCCATCCCGTTCTCACTCTTTGTGGATAACCAGTTTCACTGGATTATGATTATCTTTCTTATGGGTATTATGCAAAACTAAACAAATTATATATTAGTGTACTTGTTTTTTTCCCTAAAATTTATCCTGGAAATTACTTCACATTAGACCATAGAAATTATCTTTCTCCCTTTACAGCTACATAGTAATCCATTGTGTATATAGCATAGCTCATTCAATCAATTATTGATGTATGGGGTTTTTCATTGTTAAAACAATAATTTGTTATAATAAATAATATCTTAATCCATAATGATATACATATGTATTTTCTTGCTGTTAATGGTGTATCTTGGGACTAAATTCCTAAAAGCGATATTTTTTGGTCAAAAGGTAATTGTATGTGACATTTTGGTTGATATTGCTAAATTCCCTTCTATAGGAGTTATACCATTTTGCATTCCCACTGGCAATGTACAAGAGTTCTTGTTTCACTGTAGCCTCCCCAACAGTTTGCGTTGTCAAGATTTTGAACATTTATCAAACTTAAAGGTGAAAATTTATATTCCTTAATTTGTATCCATTTTGTATTAAGGAAAGCTTAACAATTTTATATGTTTAAGGCCATTTTATAATATTTTTGTGATTTATTTGTTAATGACTTTTGCCCATTTTTTAAAATCAATTTTTGGTCTTTTGTTCTCTTTTTATATCTTTTCTTTCATATATGATTTTCCTTGATTATGCATTTCAAATATATCATCCCAGTTAGTTACTATTGACATTGCTTACAGTGTTTTTTGCCATGGCAAGTTTTTTTAATTAATTTATTTAGAGTCAAATGTATCAATATTTCCTTTTATTGTGTTGCCATTGTGAGTCATTGTTACAAAACAATGTTTTTTTGTTTTGTTTTGTTTTGTTTTATATCCAGATAACAAATGTCTCCACATTTTCTTCTAATACTTGTATGGTTTATTTTCTTCTAATACTTGTATGGATATATATTTACACACACACACACACACACACACACACACACACCCTTAGAATTCTGATTCACTTGGATTTTATTCCTATGTATTGGGTGAAGTATGGATAAAATTTTATTATTATCTAAATGACTATTCAGTTTTTCCAACATGATTTGATAAAATGTTCATACTGGTCCTAAGAATTTGAAATACTACCTTTACTGTGTAGTAAATTTTGCTCTGTTCTTATCTACTGGATTTTCTATTCTATTCCACTGATCTGCTATTATTTAAACAATATAACATACTTTTAATCAAAAGCTTTATAGTATATTTTAAAATCTGGCAGGCCTATTGCCCCCACTACTTTGTTCTTATTTTTCTGGGTTGTCATATGTGTTTGTGTATATTATTTTTTATACAAACTTCAGAACTACTTCATCTAGTTACCAAAAAAAGTTTCCTGGCATTCTTATTGGAATTTTATTAAATTTATACATTAACTAAGAGATTAGAAAGATATAAAATATTGATGATGTTGGCATATCGTAATCAAGAATAAGTGATGTCTTTCCATTTTTGCATATCTCCTTTTTTGTCTTCGAGAAGATGTTTACAGTTTTTCTTATATATGATTATATATTCACATTAAGTTCTCCTTAGGTGTTATCTAGTTTATTATTATTGTAAAGGCTATTTCTGACAGATTCATTATCTGATTCCCTGTGGGTATCTTTTTGTTGTTCATTTTTCATCATAATTTTAGATCAGTTGATCTTGAGGCTTGGTATACGGGTTCATTTTTTTTTTTAATTTCATGTAAGATATCATATATAAAAATATAGATAATTTGAGGCTTTTGCATCTGGACTCTAAGCTAGGGGGAGATTCATTTGGAGTTTGGGCTAATCAGAAGCTGAGTTTTAGTCTTTGAGAAGGCTGGTCTATTTTTGGTTTACTCTTACTACCCAGTAAAGATCATTCATCTAAATAACTAGATTATTGTACGAGGAACAACCACCTTGGCCAGTTCTAAATTCCAATTTTTATCTCCTTAGGTCTATTAGAATGCTGAAAGTTATGCTCAAATTCTTACCTTTTCGGCTATCTGTTATGGAAATGCAGTGCCAAATGTTGGGTTAAGTTCTCTGTGTTTCACTTCTATCTGAGATCTTTACTCCTCAACTCCTGTGTTTATTTATAGCTTTCTGACATCTTCAAACATATTTTTAACCAAAAAATGTTTTAAAATAAATCTTAGTTTCACAGGAAATTACAAAATAGTACAGAGAGGTACAGTGCATCCTTCACCCAGTTTCCTCCAATGGTTACATTTTACATAGCTACAATATAGTATCAAATTAAAGATATTAACTTGGCTACAATTTGTGTGTATAGTTATACGCCACTGTATCTCAAATATTGATCCTTTTAACCATCATCTCAATCAAGGTATAGTATTCTACACTTTTAAAAAATATTCTTAAAATATTTTATCTAGCTTCTCTATTGATTTTTGAAAGTAAAGTTTTTCTAAGCCAGCTAGTCTATCATGGCCAGAAGCAGATGCCCTAAAATTAGCTTCATAATATTTACTTTTATATTTAAATTAAGACTCTTTTTGACTCTGAGATTGTACATAATATGTGAAAATTTAATATGTAGTTTCCAGAATTCTCTTTTTCTTCCCTATAGTGCCTAGTATGGAGCTGGATCTATGGAAAGAAAGCAGCAAATAATTATTAGATGATATTTAACTAAACTTCTTTCTATAATAACAGCTATAAAGTCATTATGGCAATGCATTTGAACTAAAAACATCAGTTTTAGCTTACCTACATGGCAGAGACCTAGCTTAACTTTGTTGGTCAATTTAAGCAAATTGAATCATATTTGTCTTGTTCTTGACCACTTTATCTTTGCATATAAACACATCATTCCTGTATTTTTCCAAAATGACAATATTTAAGTTACGTTGGGGACTACGCTCCTTATCCACTGTGGAAGAACTTAAATTTCAAGTTAAAGAATATGGGCATTTAGTAGACAATGAATAGATATTAATGGCTACTCAGCAGAGTAATTCTGTTTGATCAAACATATTTTAGGAAACAGATTATGGGGACCAGTGAATTAGATCTTTTATATCTAAGAATATTAGAGTTTAAGTCAATGACTTTGTATAATGGAAGGGAAAATAGAAGAGGAAGAGGTGGAAAGAAAGTAGAGATAGCACAGAACAACAACAACAACAACAAAAACAGTTCAGAGTCACATAAATTATTTAAAATATCAAGTTGTGGGCTTTCACATATATATTTTTTTAATGAGAATGTCATATAAAAACAAATCCAGACTTAAATAAAGAGAGGCTTTATTGAGAAGAAGGACTATTGCAATAGGGAAAGTGCTCTGATATCAAAGCTCTGTAAGAGTCTCTAAAGCAACAAAAAAAAAATGTGTTTTTGTTTGTTATAGGGAAGGGAAAGCAGTAAATAAGGGGAAGTCAGGCAAAGGAGAGAACATATCAAAGGGGTTTGAACTGAAATGTGTCTCACTGAGTCAGCTGATTCTCAGGATAAGCTGATTAGGAGATTCTTTTGGCTTTTTACTGCTTGCTCAGGTTTGAGGGCAAAAAGAGAGGGACTTTCAAGGAAGAGAGAAACCTGACTAAAGTTTGGTCAAGATAAAGCAAAGGGTAAGAAATGGGAAATTGTGAATACCCTCTTAGGACCAACACCACATGCGGATATGTACTCTGTTACTAGAGGTATTCCAATGGATAATAAATAGCTTCTTGTTAGGTATGCTATAGAAAAAAAAATTATTTTTAGTCTGGTGAGAATTTGGCTGAGGCGACATCCAAAAATGTATTCTAACTTGAAGAATAATTGTTTATATGATTCAGTGAGGGTTGGTATTTCTACAAAACAGAGGTCCTTGTAGTGTACATTCCTGGACAATAAGATTTGCTACATCATCTAGTCATTTTATATAGTATCTTTTAATGAAAGTTAGTAAAATCCTTTCAAAGCAAGCTTTGCAGTCATTTTGTAGGTCATAAAAATGAATTATTCAGGACAAGTATTTCAGAATATCTATTATTTTAGATTGAATAGAATTGCTGTGTACAGGGTATGCATCTCTTCCCTAGGAATGCAATAATAGTATAGAAAGGATGTGCAGTATTAGCATTTAGATATGTATCATGGGAAAAGCAAAGCTTAAAATTTACCTAGTTTGGAGAAAAAAAGAACGGTTTTGATTAAATCTTATCACACTCACCACTAGTCCATCAATTCAAAGTTAGCTTGTGGAGTGATGTTGCTTTTCAAGCTCTTGTGCCAAGTCTTTCTTATTTGTAAAGGAGGTGCATTTATTTATGTAAATTGACTATTTGGCAGGACTTCTGCTTCTTTTATTGTTGACTAGTACCACCTCTGATAAAAGAGATCTAATTTTATTTCCATTAAAATGCAATAAAAGCACATTTATAAATTTAGTATTTTTTTTTGCCTAGGTTTAATAGTTTAAAATTGTTAGCTATGAAGTGTTATTAATAAATACTGCTTTTTAAATTAAAATAGACTAAGAAATACCTAGTTGGTCAAAACATTTTTCTATAGATTATGGAAAAAATAGGTTGGTAAAAGAAATAGTAATTTGCCCAAGGATTTCTAATTGGACCTTCTTGCTTATCCCTTTGTCAAATTGTTTTCAAACCTGTTTTCTATATAATTTAAATATTGGTGTATTCTGTTTTGCATAACTTATTCATCTTCTTGAAAGGAACATGAAGCGAATATACATTTAGGCTTTATAACAAAGCATAAAAAGAAAAATGACATCATGAATTATTCTAATTTTCTTCAGACGGTTTTCTTAAAATTTTATTTTTTCTCATACTTTTTATACTTTTATATGAACTGTTTGTATAAACATCATTATTTCTGATAACTTAGTAGGCCTCCTTGATCTATAGTCTCCCTGGTGTAGTAGTATTTAGCTGAAGTTCTGCATAATCTGCATAGTCAACAACCATTTACTCTAACAAAAAAAGGAAAATATGTGTGGAAAATTAAATATATATATATATATAAAGGCTTTTAAAAATTGCGAGAACCACTGGTAGCAGAGTTGATCCTGATTTCCTGCTAATTTAAGTTTCTGACTTTCTCTTCCCAAGGGGGTGGGGGAGAATTTATCTTTTTTTATGACTTAAAAATCACTTGATTGATTGGTCAGATGAGACAAACATCTTTCTTGACATCAGGAGACATGTATATTGGGGAAGACTACTGAGAAAACTATATACAAAGTAGAAACAGTAGGTTGTATGGATTCAGAGTGTTGAAACAATGTAGCTACAACTTAGAATTTTTTATACATTCTTAACATAAACAAATGCTGAATTTACAAACTCTTGATTTCCTCCACCCCATACCTTATTAAGTGGCAAATAAAGAGGTCTGGATTGAGGTGGAACATATTATCTGATATCAGCTAATTCTAGCTGACTTTATAAGGCTAGAACCTACAGTTTAATCAAAATATTTTAGATCTATTAATCAATATTTCTGTACTAGCTTCCTTATTTATTATTTTGTGTTTTCATTTTTAAATTTAAAATAATGTTTACCATTTTAATCCAAATTATTTAAATTTATAATTGGTATATATTCTTATGCATATTAAAATTCATAGCATATTAAGAAAGAGCATCATTGATTTGATGAATGTATCAGAACTATAAACTTAGAACAAAAATCAAAATTAATAGCAAAATATTAATAATTTATTCCAAATTAGAAAAAAAATACAATCAAGAAATGTGAAGCCTCTAGTTCTCTTATTATTAAAGATTTCTTCAGCTTTTTTGCGGTATTTTGTGGTTCCATATGAGCATAATATATTTTTTCTATTTCTATAAAGAATACCATTGGAATTTTGATAGAAATTACATTGAATATTGTAGGGTTAACTCAGAACATAGCGCCTCTACACACTCAGAAGACACATGATTGCCCAGCCTGCACAGAGTTCTTGGCAGCGCCTGCTCCCAAGGATGTTTTCTGCTGTTCTCATGGACATTATCTGCTTGCTCCACTCGAGAAGGTGGCTGGTCCATCATCCCCATGGACGCTATCTGCTTCTGTAATTAAGCCGCATGTCTTGCTCCAATCCACCTGAGAAGGTAGTGGCTTCCCCAATGAGGTAATCCCTGCCCACCCCTACCTCACTACCCTCCAGGCTGCTTGTGTATAAAAACATTGCTCACCTTGGTTAGGGGCCTTTTCCTGTAGCTCCCACCAACTGATGCTGAAGCTTCACTGCCTCATGAGTAGTAAGTGGCAAGTCTAACTCCTCTGGTCCTCCTGGTGGTGTTTTCAAAATATCCAAAGTCCAGGAGCAAGTTCCAGGCGTGAGGCTCCTGCTTTACAAGTATGTAGATCTCTTTGGGTAGTATGGACATTTTAACAATACTAACTATAATAATCCATGACCTTGGTATGTCTTTCGATTTATCTGTGTCTTTTTAAATTTCCTTCATCGATTTTTTTTTACAATTTTTAGTGTACAATTCTTTCGCTACTGGTTAAGTTTACCACTAATTATTCCATTATTGCTGTTGCTATTGTAAATGGCATTTTCTTAATTTTCTTTTTGGATAGTTTATTGTTTGTATAATAAAAATTAGTGTTTTTATTTTTGTATGTTAATTTTGTATGTTAATTTTTGTATGTTAATTTTTGTATGTTAATTTTGTATCCTGCAACTTTACGGAATTTATTAGTTATAATAATTTTCGCTGTTGTTGAGTCTTTAGGGATTTCTACATATATTATTAGGTTATCTGCAGAGATAATTTTACTTCTTTCTTTTGGAACTAGATAACTTTTATTTCTTTCTCTTGCTATAATCTAGCTAGAACTTCTAGTACTCTGTTAAATAAAAGCAGTTAGAGTAGGCATCTTTAACTTGTAACAAATCTTAGAGAAAAATATTTCAGGTTTTCTCCAGTGATTATGATGATATCCCTGGGATTTTTTACATGTGACTTTTATTGTATTGAGGTAAATTTCTTCTATTTCTATTTTGTTGACAGTTTTTCCATGAATGGATGCTGAATTCCGTCAAATGTTTTTTTATACATCTATTGTGACGATTATATAATTTTTATCTTTCATGTTATTAAGATCATGTATCACATTTATGAACTTAGGTTTGTTGAACGATACTTCTAACTGAGAGATAAATCTCACTTGGTCATAGTGTATAATTTTTTTAATGTGCAGTTGAATTTGGTTTGAAAATATTTTATTGAGGCTATATGTATTTGTCTTCATCTGAGATATTGATCTGTTGTTTTTGTTTTTGTTTTTGTTTTTGTTTTTGTTTTTCTTGTAGAGTCTTTGTTTGGCTTTGGTATCATGAAACTGGCCTCCTTAAATGAGTTTAGATGAGTTCTCTCTTCTGTTTTTTGGAGAGTTTAAGAATATCTGGTAGAATTCACCAGTGAGATGTTCCAGTCCTGGTCTTTGTTGATTCAATCTCCTTGTTATTTGTCTGTTTAGGCTTTCTATGTTTTTCTGAATGGATTTTGGTAGGTTATGTGTTTCTAAGGATATATTCATTTTCTTCTAGGTTGTCCAATTTATTGGAACATAATTGTTTATAATAGTCCCTTATGATAATTTTTATTTCAGAGGCATCTGATAAAACAAGGGTCCCCAACCTCCAGGCTGTGGGCCAGTACTGGTCCATGGCCTGTTAGGAACCTAGCCACATGGCAGGAGAGAGAGCAAAGCTTCATCTGTATTTGCGCTGCTTCCAGTGCTAGCATCACCACCTCAGCTCCACCTCAGATCATCAGGCATGAGATTCTCATAGGAGCACCAGTCTCTAGTGCCAGAAAAGTTGGAGACCACTGTGTTAGAATATCTCCTCTTTTGTTTTTGATATGTTATTTGAATCTTCTCTCTCTCTCTCTCTCTCTCTCTCTTTGTTTTGTTTTTTTTTTTTTGCTATGCAGGGTAAGTCATGGCAGAGAAGATTCTTCTTGACATTGAGTTGTACTAGCATGGGGGATGAAATGATGTAGTTAAAATCTTCCTGCACTTTCTACCCTTTCTATGCTGTAAATAAATGTCTGGGTGTAGGATTCTTGCATTGTCATCTACAGAAGTTGTTCCACTATCTCTTAGCTTTCAATGTAACAGATTAAATTTTGAGTTCACGTTGATATCTGAAATTTCAATACTGAGAGTATATGGTAGTCTTTTCCTATTCATATGTTCGGCATGTTTTCCCAATTGTGAGAACTGGCTCTCATTATTTGTGCATTTACTTAAGCAAGAATACACAGAAGTAATTTCAGATTTGTGAATCCATAATGCTGCAAAAATAAAATCTATTTGCTTAGAATTCAATATTTTTTTATACCCATCTAATGATAAAGTTAATATACAATGAAATGTCTATTTTTTTTTCTATATTAGAGTTTATTTGAGCCAAAATGATGACATATGCTGGGGAGCAAGATCTCAAATATTCCCAAAATGTACAAATTCATAAAGTACATTTCGATGAGATTGATATGAGTTTCTTCATATCCCATCCCATTAAATCTTTTCCACTATGGATTATTTTTTTCTGATTATTACTTTATATAAAATAAAGTATATTATTTGGGTTGTATCTTATTTTTAGCTATTTTGAATAAAACCTCTATAAATATTTTTGTATAGTCTTTTTAGGGAGATATTTTTACATATCTCTTAAGTGAGTATTCATCCTGTATAAAAAATATAATCTTGATGGAATTGTGATGGGAATTGTTTTGATACAATCTGATCTATGCTCAATCACATTCTACTCTGATCCATTCATCTATTTACCTATCTTTGTGCCACTACTACATGCTCTTGATCAGTGTGGTTGAAGAATAAGCTTGAATTCAAATCGCTTAATTACTCAAAATTTTTCAAGATTGTTTTGGCTATCGTGTTTTCCATTTCCACACATAGTTTAGAGTCAGGTTTTAGTATAGATGTTTTGAATATATTTTGATTTTTACACTTAAATGTTTTATGTTACTCAAAATAGAATTTTAATTTAATTTAATTTTATTTGCTTATATCATGTAGAAATAGAATTTATGTTTTTGTATTAATCTCATATTTTTTAACTTTGCTACATGAACTTTAAGCAGTGGCCTCTGTAATTGTTTAGAACATTATTACATAGAAGTCATGTCTTCTGCTTTTAAAAGAACAATTTTATTTTATCCTTTCCTATATTTAGGCTTTTATTTCTATTGTCTTACTACCAGGACTAGGATACACAGTGCAATGCTCAATAGCAATAGTTAAAGCAGAAATGTCATAGTCCTTTTCTGGATCTTAGAGAGAAAGCATTCAATGTCATTATTATGTTAGATGTAGGTACTTTGATACTTTTTTTCAGATTAAATCATTTCCATATAGTCTTAGTTTGCTGAGAGCTTTTATCATGGATGACTGTTGAATTTTGTCAAATGATTTTCTTGCATATACGGGAATAATCATATGTTTTTATTCTTTATTCTGTTAGTGTGATCAATTGCATAATTAAATTTTCAAATGTGAAATTAATATTGAGATCTTGGAATAAACTCTACATAGTAATGGTGTGTAAACTTTTTGACATATTGCTAGACCTAATTTATTAATGCTTTGTTAAGTGTTTTTGTCTTAGATCATACAGGTATTGGTCTGTAGTTTTTGATTCTTATAGCAAATGTTCCTGATTTTGTAATCAGGATTATGTCATTCTCATAAAATGAGTTGGGAAGTGTTCCCTTTCTTATTTTCTAAAATAGTTTTTTTAAGATTAGAATTATTTCTTATACACATGTTAGATACAATTCACATGAAATCATCACACTTTCCTGTTTTCTTTGCTGAGAGATATTTAATTGAAGATATAATTTTTAATAGGTAAAGATTTATTCAGTTTTCTATTTCTACTTGGGTCAGTTTAGTAATTTGTGTCTTTAAACGATTTTGTCAATTCATCGAAACATTTGAATTTATCAGGATAAAATTGTTAATAATATTCATTCATAATTTTAAAGCCTAAATAATTTGCAATAATAGTCCCACTTTTTTTTCTTTTTCTTCATACTGGAAATTTGTGTCTTTATTAAGCTATTACGATCTGTCTGTCTAAAAATGCATTGATTTTATTGATCTTTCAAAAGGACCATTTGTTTTAATTGATCTGCTTTGTTGGACTATTTTTTATGTCATTGAATTCTGCTCTTACCTTTATTTACATTCTTTATTTTACTTTGTGTTTATTTTTTTCTTTCTGTAGTATTACAAGGTAGAAACTTAGATCATTAATTTGACGTAATTAATATATTTTTTCTAATCTAACCATTTAAAGCAAAGGTTTCCATCTGAAACTACTTTAGTTTCACTCATGGTTTATTTAACAGTATTTTGTTTAATTTTCAAATATTTGTGGAATTTTTAGATATCTTCTTTAACACTAATTTCTAATTTAATTTCCTTGAGTCAGAGAACATAGCTTGTAAAATACAAAATCCAAAATTGATTAAGACTTGTTTTATAGCCCAGCATGTGGTCTGGTGGTGAACATTTTATATTCACATGAAAAGAATTTGTATCATGCAATTTTGGGGTTAGTGTTTAACAAATGAAAACTGGGTAAATATGTAGTTTTATTATCAATAATTGAGAGGAGGCTGAAATAATTTTATTGTATTTATTTTATTTTTTTTTAATAGTAAGATATATATATATATATATATAGTGTGATATGATATAATATATATATATACACACTACACACTATATATATATATATATATATATATATATATATATATATATATATACACACACACTATGTTGGCTCACTCACATAAGTTAGATTTCTTTCTCTCACCACATATTTGAATTCCCTTTGCCCCGTCTATCTCCCCTCCCCCATCTCACCTAACTGCTGGTAACTACCTGTCTATTTTCCCTGTCCACGAGTCTCTGTTTGTTTGTCCTGTTCATTTGTTGCTTTTTGGTTTATATCCCACATAAGTGATATCGTGTGGTTTTCAACTTTTTCTGTCTGGCTTATTTCGCTTAGCATGATTATCTCAAGTCCAACCAGGTTGTTGCAAGTGGTAATATTTCATGTCTTCTTATGGCTGAGTAATATATATATATATATATATATATATATATATATATACACACACATACACATACATATATAATGGAATATTATGTATATATAATGGAATATTATATATATAATGAAATATTATATATATAATGGAATATTATATATATAATGGAATATTATATATATATATATATATATATATAAAATATAGAAGCGATGACATTATATATATGTCAACGCTTCTTTATCCAATCATCAATTGTAGGACATTACGGTTACTTTCATGTCCTGACCACTGTGAATAATGTTGCTATGAACATTGGTGTGCAAATATCTTTTTAGGATATGAGTTTTCAAGTCCTTGGAGTAAATACCCAGAAGAGGAATTACTGGATCATATGGTAGACCAATTCTTAGTTTTTTGAGGAATCTCCATACTGTTTTCCATACTGGCTGTACCAATTTGCAGTCCCACCAACAGTGTATGAGGGTTCCTTTTCCTCTGCATCCTCTCCAACATTTGTTCTTACTTGTCCTGTTGATTATAGCTATTCTAACAGACGTGAAATAGTATTTCATTGTGGTTTTGTTTTGCATTTCCCTAATAGCTAGCGACATTGAGCATATTTTCATATATTTCTTGGCAATTTTTATGTCTTCTAGGGAGAACAGTCTGTTTAGATCCTCTGCTCATTTTTTAATTGTATCATTTGTTCTTTTGTTGTGATCGAGTTGCATGAGTTCTTTTTATATTTTAGATATTAGGCCCTTATTTGAGACATTGCTTGTAAATATATGATTGTCCCTTTACCTTGTAGATGATTTCTTTTGCTTAGCGGAAGCATTTTAGGTTGATGTAGTCCCATCATTTATTTTTGCATTTACTCCCCTAGCCCTTGAGGTCAATTCATAAAATCCTCTTTAAGTCCAAGGTTCTTGAACTTAGTTCCTCTGTTTTCTTCTGTGCATTTTATTGTTTCATGTCTTATATGTAGGTCATTAATTCATTTTGAGTTAATTTTGATGTATGGTGATAGACAACAGTCTAGTTTCATTCTTTTGCAAGTGGCTTTCTAGTTTGCACGGCATAATTTATTAAAGAGGCTTTTCTTTCTACACTGTATGTTTTACGCTTTTTTTCTCAGAAATTGATTGCCCATATAAACATTGGTTTACTTCTGGACTCTCGATTCTGTTCCACTGTGTCTGTTTTGCTGCCAATACCATGCCATTTTGCTTATTGCTAATTTGTAGTATAATTTGAAATCAGGCAGAGTGATGCCTCCGGCCTCGTTCTTTTTTCTCAGGATAGCATTGGCAATTCGGAGTCTTTTGTGCTTCCATACACATTTGATGGTTTATTGTTCTATTTCTTTAAAAATGCCGATGTGATTTTGATTGGGATTGCATTAAATCTGTATAATGCTTTAGGTAATAAGGTCATCTTAACTATATTGATTCTTCCAATCCAAGGGCACGAAATAACTTTCCATTTTTTTTTATCTTCTTCGATTTCTTTTAATAGGGTCTTATAGATTTCATTATGTAGGTCCTTCACATGTTTCATTGGATTTATTCCAGATATTTCATTCTTTTTTTGCAATTACAAAAGGAATTATTTTTTCCACTTCTTTTTCTGACACTTCATAATTAGAGTATAAGAATGACATGTATTTATTGGGGTAACATTGGTTAATACAATTATATAATTTTCAGGTGTACATTATAATTTGACATCTATATATTTTATTGTGTGATTACCACCCAGAGTCCAGTTTCCTTCAGCTACCATATATTTGATCTCCTTTACCCACTTCACCCTCCCACAACCTGCTCTATCTGATCCCCCTTTACCCTGTCTACCTCTTCCCTCCCCCCATACTCCCTACCCCCTGGTAACCACTAATCCGTTGTCCATGTCCCTGAGTCTCTGTTTCTCCTGTTCATTTTTTCTTTTAGATTTATATCCCACATATTAGTGATATCATGTGATTTCCAACTTTTTCAGTCTGGCTTATTTCACTTAGCATGATAATCTCAAGGCCCATTCAAGTTGTCGCACATGGCAGGATTTCACCTCTTCTTATAGCTGAGTAATAGTCCATTGTATATATATCCCACTGCTTCTTTAGCCGTTCATCTATTTTATGACACTTCGGCTGCTTCCATGTCCTGGTCACTGTGAATAGTGCTGCTATGAACATCAGTTGTGCAAATATCTTTTCAGATATGGGTTTTCAAGTCTTTAGGTAAATACCCAGTAGAAAGATTGCTGGATCATATGGTAGATCAATACTTAGTTTTTTGAGAAACCTCCATACAGTTTTCCATAGTGGCTGTACAATTTGTAGTCCCACCAGCAGTGTATGTAGTTTCCTTTTTCTCTACATCTCCAAAATTTGCTATTACTTGTCCTGTTGATTATAGCTATTCTAAAAGGTGTAAGATGGTATTTCAATGTGGTTTTGATTTGCATTTGCTTAATAGCTAGCGATGTTGAGCATCTTTTTATATATTTGTTGGCCATTTGTCTGTCTTTTAGGGAGAAGTGTCTGTTCAGGTCCTCTGCCCATTTTTTTATTGGATCGTTTTTGTTGTTGTTGTTGTTGTTATTGAGTCGTATGGGCTCTTTGTATATTTTGAATATTAGGCCCTTATCGGAGGCGTTCCTTGCAAATATATTTTCCCATTGAGATGGTTGTCTCTTTTCCTTGTTGATGATTGATTTTGCTGAACCGAAGCTTTGTAGTTTGATGTAGTCCCATTAATTTATTTTTGCTTTTACTTTTTTTTTGCCTTTGAGGTCAAATTCATGAAATCCTCTTTAAGACCAAGGTCCTTGAGTTTAGTTCCTCTGTTTTCTTCAATACATTTTATTGTTCAGGTCTTATATTCAGGTCCTTAATCCATTTTGAGTTAATTTTTGTGTGTGGCGGTAGACAACAGTCTAGTTTCGTACTTTTGCATGTGTCCTTCTAATTTTCCCAGCACCATTTATTGAAGAGACTTTCCTTTCTCCAGATTATGTTTCTGGATTTTTTGTCAAAAATTATTTTCCCATATAAGTATGTATTTACTTCTGGACTCTCGATTCTGTTTCACTGGTCCATGTGTTTGTTTTGCTGCCAATACCATGCTGTTTTGATGACTGTTGCTTTGTAGTATAATTTGAAGTCAGGTAGAGTGATACCTCCAGTCTCATTTTTTTTTTTCTCATGATGGCTTTGACAATTCAGGGTCTTTTGTGCTTCCATAAGAATCTGATTATTTCTTGTTCTAATTCTTTAAAAAATTGTCGACGTGATGTTGATGGAAATTGCATTAAATGTGTTTAATGCTTTAGGTAATATGGTCATTTTAACTATGTTGAATCTTCCAATCCAAGAACACAGAATATCTTTTCATTTCTTTGTATCCTCTTCGATTTCTTTTAATAGGGTCTTATAGTTTTCATTTCAGAGGTCCTTCACATGTTTCGTTAAATTTATTCCTAGGTATTTTATTCTTTTTGTTGCAATAGCAAAATAAATTATTTTTTCCATTTATTTATCTGACACTTCATTATTAAAATATAGGAACGCTATAAATTTTTGAACATTAATTTTGTGTCCAGAGACTTTACTGTATTTGCTTACTGTTTCCAGTAGTGTTCTTGTGGAGTCTTTTGGGTTTTCTATATAGAGAATCATGTCATCTGCAAATAGTGACAGTTTGACTTCTTCGTTTCCTATTTGGATGCTTTTTATATCTTTCTCTTGCCTGATTGCACTTGTGAAGACCTCCAATGTTATACTGAATAAGAGTGGCAATAGTGGACAGGCTCGGTTTGTTCCTGATCTTGGAATGTTTTTAGTTTTTCACCATTAAGTATAATGTTGTCTAAGGGCTTGTCATATATGGCCTTTATTATGTTAAGGTACTTTCCTTCTATACCAATTTTGTTAAGTGTTTTGATCATAAATGAATGCCATATCTTGTCATAGGCTTTTTTTGCATCAATTGATATGATTATATGATTCTTATTTTTTAATTTGTTTATGTGTTGTTTCACATTGATCAATTTGCATATGTTGAGCCATCCTTTTTCCTCTGGGATGAAGCCCACTTGATCGTGGTGTATAATCTTTTTAATATATTGCTGTATTCGGCTTACTAGTATCTTCTTTAGGATTTTTACATCTGTATTCATAAGAGATATTGGTCTGTAGTTTTCTTTTTTTGTGTGTTATCTTTTCCAGGTTTGTGTATCAGAGTAATATTGGTCTCATAAAATGAGTTGGAAACTATTGAATTATCTTCCATTTTTTGGAAGAGTTTGAAGAGAATAGGTATTAAATATTCTTTGAAGGGTTGATAGAATTCACTGGTGAAGCCATCTGGTCCTGGACTTTCATTTTTTAGTAGGTTTTTGATGATTGTTTCAATTTCCATGCTGCTGATTGATCTATTTATATTTTCCAGTTCTTCTTGATTCAATCTAGAAGGTTGTATTTTTCTAAGTACTAGTCCATTTGTTCTAAGTTATTAAATTAAGTGTTGTATACTTTTCATAGTATTTTTGTATGATCCTTTGTATTTTTGCGGTGTCTTTGTAATTACCCCTGTTTCATCCCTGATTTCATTTATTTGTATTCTTTCTCTTTTTGCCTTAGTGAGTCTAGCCAGTGGTTTGTCAATTTATTAACCTTCTCAAAGAACCAGCTCTTTGTTGCATTTATTTTTTTTTATTTATTTTTGCTTTCAATTTTATTTATTTCAGCTCTAATTTTGATTATTTCTTTCTTTCTGCTTCATTTGTGCTTCCTTTTCTAGTTTTTTTAAGATGAAGCGTTAGGTTGTTTATTTGATCTCTTTCTTGTTTATGGAGATAGGTTTATAATGATATGTACTTTCTTCTTATGATCGCTTTTACCATGTCCCAAAAGTTTTCATATTTTGAACTATCATTATCATTTGTTTCTATGCATTTCTTAATCTCTCTTTTTATTTCTCCTCTGACCCAGTTATTCTCCAGTAGTATATTGCTTAATCTCCATGTATTTGTGGTTCTTTCTGCTTTCTTTTTACAGTCGATCTCTAGTTTCAAAGCATTATTATTAGAGAATATAGTTGGTATGATTTCAAATCTTTTATATTTGTTGATGCTATCTCTGTGTTCTAGTATGTGGTCAGTCCTTCAGAAAGTTCCATGTGTACTAGGGAATAATGTACAAGCAGCAATTTGGAGATAAAGGGCTCCGTAAATGTCAATTACGTCCAGTTGATCTAATGTGTTTTTTAAGGATGTTATTTCCTTATTGATTTTCTGTTTGAATGATCTGTCCATATCCAACAGTGAGGTATTTAGATCACCTACTATGATAGTGTTTTGGTCTGTTTCTCTCTTTATTTCTGGTAGTCATTGCTTTATATATTTCTGGGCTCCCTGATTGGGAGCATAGATATTAATAAGTGTTACATCTTTTTGGTGCATGATTCCCTTTATCATTATGAAGTGTCCCTCAGTATCTTTCTTTACATTTTATATTTTTATATCTATTTCATCTGATATTAATAAAATGATTCCTGCTTTTCTCTGAATGTCATTTGCTTGAAATATTGTGTTCTAATTTTTACTTTGAGTTCATATTTGTCTTTGGAACTGAGATGTGTCTCCTGGAGACAGCATATGGTTGGGTTTGTTTTTTGATCCAGTTTGCAACTCTGTGCCTTTTCATTGTTTAGTTCAGCCCATTTACATTTAGGGTGATTACTGAAATTTGAGGACTTCTTATAGCCATTTTATCTTTTGCTTTCTGGTAGCTTGCTGTTTCCATTGCTTTCTTGTCCTTGTGTTTCTGTTTTCTTTATTTTGGCTGGCTTTTGTGGGTTTTCTCTCTGATTCTTCTTGTTTTATATTATATACTTTGGTTCTAAATCTTTGGCGTGTGGTTACCATTATGAATATGTAAAGAATAGTTATATATATGCAGTCGTCCATTTTCCTCTGCACATTCCTTATCTCCATTCACCTTTGTGAATTTGGAACTTTGAATCCTCCCCTTTTAATAATTATTGTCTCAACTCGTCCCTATGTATGCTGAATGCTCATTACTATCTTGCTATAGCAATTCTCTTCTTATTGTTTAAGTTTATATTGCCCTGTTTCCAGTAAGGGTTTCACTGCTCTGCTTCTATCAGCCTGCTACTTACCTTACTCCTAATTATGTATATTTTTTGTCATTTTGTTTTAACTGAGCTGACCTCTTTCAGTATTTCCAGTAATGCAGGCATTGTAGTGTCGAATTCTCTCAGTTTTAGTATGTCTGGAAATGTCTTTATTTCTCCTTCATACCTATGGCTGAACTGGATCCATTATTCTCGGCTGTTAGTTGTTTTCATTTAATAGTTTGAATATTTAATTCCACTCCTTTCTGGCTAATGAGATTTTTCCCTGGCTGCCCTGAGAATCTTTTCTTTGCTGTTCATTTTTTTTTTATAATTTTAATATGATATGTCTTTGTGAAGGTCTATTTGGGTTGAGATAATTGGTTGTTCTGTTGTCTTCTTGAATTCCAAGCTCAGCTCATTCCTTAGATTTGGGAAATTCTTATAAACCATTTGTCTGAAAATGTTTTCTAGTCCCTGCTCCTTTTCCTCACCTTTGATTATGCCCATTATTCTTATGTTTCCTCTCATCTTTCCCTTTCGTTATTTTTCATTTTTTGGTTTCTCTCTTATTCCTTCTGATATATTTCTAGATTTCTGTCTTAGATATTACTGATCCTTTCCTCCATTTAGTCGACTCTATTTCCCAAGCTTCCTATTTCATTTTTCAACTCTTGCAGTGTGTTCCCTATCTCCAGAAGGTCTATTTGTTTTGTTTTTGTTTTTTTTTGAAGGTTTCAAACTCTTTGCTAAAGAACTCATTCTGCTCATCTAATTGTTTAAGTAGTGTCCTGAATTCTCTGTCATTTAAGTCACATACTTTTATGCCTGCAAGCTTATTTTCTGGAGATTTCTCTCTCTTTTTTTTTTTCCTAGATGCTTTGTCACCTTGGTTATTCATAGTGTTTAATGTACTATTTTTGCACCTTGGAATTAATGAAAGTGTATTCTGCATTTTTTTCCAGAAAAAAATGTTTTATTATATAAAGGTCTCTTTAGCTTGTTTCAAAGAAGGTGTTATTCTTTTGTTTTCCAATAGGTGGTATCTAATCCTCTTGGATCTCTGCTTTATATAAAGCCTTAATAATGTTTTTTTTTTTCCTTTTATTTGTTTAATCACACTCGCTACTCTCAGTCTCAGTCCCTGTCAGTGTTAGTGACAGTTTTGGTAACTTTTGCTCAGCTTTCCCTAGGACTCCACGGTGTTCTGCTTCTGAGGGTACAGGAGGAGGATCCCTCTTTGTTGCGGGGATTGGGCTGTGGCTTAGCCTCGGTTTTGCATCCATGGCTGGTAAAGATCAACTGTTGTTTCTCTGCCCTCCCTGCTTTTCTGCCATCCCCTCTTCTCTGCTTTCTGCCCTGATGCCTGGGTACTTCCACTGGCTGTGTGATACTCATTGATTTCCCAGACAGTGCTTTTCAGTGAACTCACTGCACCTTCT
The DNA here is from genome assembly GCF_902729225.1 of Pteropus medius. Classification (NCBI taxonomy): domain Eukaryota; kingdom Metazoa; phylum Chordata; class Mammalia; order Chiroptera; family Pteropodidae; genus Pteropus; species Pteropus medius. Next base: position 1,085,706 of record NW_024355695.1, on the reverse strand, counting down.
ACCTTCTCGCCTCCTCCTACTGGAAACTCCAGTTTCGAGAGAGAGCTTATTTGTTTCTCCCAGTCTACTGCCCAACACCCGAGGTTTTGACCTGTGGTAGCTCTTGTGCTCAGATCTCATGCTCAGATATCTTGGAGTGCAATTTTTTCTTTTTGTGGAATTTTAGATGTTCAGCTTATTGTTATTTGAAGGGGAAAGATCTGGAATGTTTCTCACTCCGCCATGTTTCTGAGGTCACTCTCCCGGGTTATATAATTTTAAAGTATGATGATGGATTTTATCTATTTTTGCTTTATTTTTGTCATTTTTTTCCTTTTTATGTTATTAGGCTCTTTGAAAGTTATTGTTACATTTTGTTCCCCATGAAGGAAGCTTTTATCATTATGAAATATATGTCATCTAAAGAATCACTCTTTTCTTGAAGTCTTCTTTACCTTAGTATAACTTTTTAAACTTGCTTAGTTTTGATTTTTACATTCATTAGCTTTCGATTTTTCTTTTTGATTATATTTAAAGTAAATTTCTTGTGTGCAGCATCTATTTAGTCTCTCTTTGCTATCCAATCTGGCAATATCTGAGTTTTAAAGTGCTTAAACTATTGGCATTTAATCTAATTATCTATATTGTTGAATTACATTTAGTGTTTTGCAGCTTTGTTTTTCTATTTGTCCTATATTTCATCTGTTCTTGTCTCTCTTTACAATTTTTACTTTTGGTTTAAAAATATTTTTAGTAACCAATTTAATTTCTCTGTGGCCATTTAGGCATGCATCTTTGCCTTAGTTTTTAAGTTGTTGCTAAAATATTAAAATATACATTTTAATTTCATATAATATACTTAGAGTTAATATTGTTTTACTTCTTGATAAAATATAAAAATCTTGCAATAGTATATGTACACTTTATCCTGTTATTTTATAATTGTTTTCACATATATTTCATTTCCATATGTTTTAAACTACATAATCTAGTGTTATAATATTTGCATTATACTATTGATTGTGAAGTATTGTTTCTGCTTGCAATATGAAAATTTGCAAGAGAATCTGTCTTCATTTACATAATAAAATACCAAATAATATGAAAAATTATAACTCTTCTTGAAACCTCCAGAGAGATGAGCTCACAAGCAAATGAGAAATCGCATTTCCAAAAAATGACAAGCCTCTCTAAGGAGAGATACGAAACAAACTATTTCACTGGAGGAAGAAGAAGCTGCTATGGAAGCATTTAAGAATAAACAGCTTAAATTTTAACAAATTTCAAATGATTGACTGTAGGCTAACATATCAGTTTAAAATAAACTGGAGCTCCCTGACAAAAGGGGAACGAACATTCCCCTTTTCAGTCTTTTACATGACTTAGCAGTCTTTTACATGAGCCTTCGATGGTTATTCACAAGAAAGATTAGGGCCAGGGTGGAAGACAAGATTGAGAGTAATTGTTGGTTCAGGGGTAAAGGTTCCATTGCCAGACCAGTATAAAGACTCATGTTCTTCATTGAATCCTTCTCTTGTATGAAGAAATTGTGTTAAGCCACTGGGAGAAGAAACGCAAACTCTCCTGTCTCCAGTACTCTGGCAAAGATTCAATTCTTCTGAATGAGGGGTAGAAGCACAACCTTTCTGGAACAGGGTTCAGTTAAAAAAAAAACCTACCTTTTAGGGCAAGGGTATAGAAAAATCTCATCTCCCTCTTGGGAAAGGATAGGAAACCCTCTCTCTAGCTGGCACGATGCAGGCAATGATTCTTTGCCGCTGGAGGAAGTATAACAGCAAAAGTCATCTGCAAATGAGGAAAGGGCTTAAAAGCCTCTCTTATAAAAAACTTTCCTCAGATGCAAGGCAGAGTTTGCTGACACAAGGTAAAGAAATAGGGAAAAGGCCTCATCCACAAGGACCAAGTGTGTAGTTCCTGCCTAAAATATGGGATTTGACATGGAAAACTGGGAATCTCTTTTGCCAAATTTACAAGCCTAGCACTAAGTAACAAACATGAGCATGCTGCCTCTGGCATGGGCAAGAATGCAGAGGAAGGCCTCTCTTGTGGTACAGGTGGGAAAGGACTGCTAAAAGTTTAGTAGGAATATTAAATATTACTCTCGATTAACCCAGTCTCACAGTAAGTATAGAATAACAGCTGCTCACCATGGGGAATAAAATATAAGATTGTATTATACTGACTGTAGCAATGCAACATCCCAACTCAATTACTGGCTACATTTACTCAACTCCCCCAGCTAGTGGCCAAGTAAATGAAGTGTAACAAATACAATTTGTGGCAATAAATACTACTTAACTCAGTCTTTGCTGTTCTTTTAGATAATAATTGTGGCATTTAATTAACAGACATATAGAAAATTCAGGAAAAACTATCCATTGTTATGAGATAAAGCAATAAATAGAAACAGACTTAGAGAAACAAGATTTTGGAATTATCAAACAAGGACTTGAAAATAAATATTACATGAGTTGATGGATATGTTAATTAGTTTAATTGTGGTAAACATTTCACAATGTACACATATCAAAACATCACATTGTACACCTTAAATATATACAAATTTTACAAGTCAAATTACCTCAATAAAACTGAAAAAATATCTACTAATATGTGTAAAAAGATCTAATGCTAAATATGAACAATATGTATGAAGAAATGTGGAATTTAGCAGAAAAATAGAAACAATGCAAATGCTACAGATAAAAAAAAACATGATATTAGAGATGAATATTTTTGAGATTATCAGCATACTGGACACACCTAAGGAAAAAATCAGATACCTTGAATAATTGAAGTTATCCAAAATTAAACATTTAGAAAAAAAAAGAAGTAAAGTCAGAAAGGGAATAAAAATTTCCAAGAACAATATTGAATGAAGACTCAGACATAGAAAAGAAAGAGAATGAGATAGAATAAATATTTGAAAATATAATGGTTGAGAAATTTCCAAAAGTAATGAAAGGCAATGAATCACAAATTCAAAAAAAATAAATCATAGAATAACAGACAGGATAAATACAGAAACACATCCACCACCACCACCACAATAACACAATAGTCAAACTGCTCAATAACAAAGGTAAAAAAGAAATGTGGGGAAGGCAAATGGAGAAAACTAAATACAGAGGAATAAATTCAACAGACCTCACATGAGACACTCCTAAAATTAAGACAATGGATTGAAATATTTAAAATATGGTAAGAAAAAAGTCAGCCAAGAATTATATACTTTTCAAAAATGAAAGTGAAATGAAATTCTTTCAATGAAACAAAAGCTGGGAGAATTTCTTTTGTCAGCATGTCTGCTCTGGGAAACATTGAAATCACACAAAGTTCTCTGTTAATCCATAACAGACTTAAACTAGAAATCAATAACAGAAACAAATCTAGAAAATCCCCAAATATTTGGAAATTAAGGAATAAACTCTTAAAAACTGATGTGATTATATAATATGTATGTAATATGTACATAATTACAACAGATTGTTGAAATTATATACATGATTATATTTCTGATATATATGTATATAATATTTAAAAATTATATTTTGAAATATATTGGTAAATATCTAAGTATATATAACATGTTTATATATTTATGTATATTTATATAATTTCAATCAAGTTTTTAGAAGTCCCATTTATTTCTTTGTCAGATACATCTGGTTATTCATGATAATTTCTTGTTGCTTGCTCATCTTTGTGACTTGAGTCTTTATTTCTTTAAACACGTATATATTCTGTGTCTAAATCTGTTGTTTATAGTTTCTGCTGATTCTCTATTGTGGTACTTTGCCTCCTCATGGCCTTGCTGATCTTTGATTTAGAAGCCTTGTCTACTTAATCTGTGGGAATCTTTCAGTTTCTAAATTTTGGACATTTTCCTCTGAACAGGATTTGTGTTTATTTCAGCCAGGTTTCAGGTAGAGACAATTATTTTATTCTTTCTTGAGGTTCCTAAATTAATCTAAATTTCTTAGTTTCAGCTCTACCTTTTGATACATCAAGATATAGTATAAGAATAATAGTAACATAGTAGTGGTGTTTTCCATCATGATAATTCTGTTCTTCTTTCTTGCTGTCTGATTACTTTCAGCCCAGATTTATTTTTGTGATTTTTATATTTTTTTTTAAGTGGAGGGGATTATTGCATTTTTGGAGATTCACCTACAACTTATGAATTCTATAGCGTTTTACTGAGTTATTTTTTTTTTCTAAAATAGTCCTCTTTTGTAGTAGGATGGTCTTTCATATTATCTAATTTGCCACCTCTGGAAGCAGAAGTCTCCATCTTCACTGTTTTTGTTGAACTTTTGTTGAATTTTTGTCTGATCACTGACCTCTCTGTGATTTCTGAAACCAATGCACCCTCTATGTTAGACCTAGGGCTTAGAGTAATAAAGCTATGTAGATAAGGGCTAGAAGTTAGAGACTAGAAATGCCTCCTAAGGTATGGCAAGCTAAGTAGCCTGCCTGAGATATCAAGAAAAAATCAGCCCAATGAGGTAGATGTTGGCTCTTCATTATTGACTGAGAGCTTGTGAAGGAGATGGTTAGTGAGAAAGAAATCGAAATACTTGCAGTCATATTGAGCAAAGATGACTGTGGAAGGATTGGCACGCCTGGGAAAATAACCCTCCAGACTCTAGAAGGATTCATAAAATTCATCCTATTGAATATGGGTACTGTTGACATACTGTTTCAGAGTACCAAGATAGGGACTAGGATATGATAATGCTTATTACCTGATATCGGATACAAAACAAGAACATTATAACAACGAAAAACAAGGCGAAACTCTAGTTTGTGGTATCTAAATAATGACATATAAGAAAGAAAATACCTCTCCTTGCTTTCATATGCCATCTCTTGTCTCTTCATCAAAACAAAAGAGTGAATAAGTAATTTGAATTTTATTTAAGCACGCCTGTGGAATGCACTGTTGTCTTGATTCAAATACCAATGTTAGTAAACAATAATTTTCTTTTCCTTTTAGCACAGACAACTCATGACAAATGTTCTTTTTATTGCTTCTTAGAATTTGGTTTATGATAATACAACTATAGTTTTCTCTTTTTCACTGCTAGACTATAAGCTCCATGAAAGCCAGGGCCATATCTGCTTTGTTCATTACTATTTTCCCATATATATTTCCATATGTTTAAATGAATGAATGAATGGTTATCAGGGCACTGAATATATAGAATGTGTGGTCAGGGCTATTTTAATAATATATCCAAAGTAGCAGATAATGTAATACAATGTTCAAAGTTGGTTGCCATAGTAAGAGGTTTCTAGAAAATTCTTTGTATAAGGATATAATTCGCTTTCTGAAATAGATATCTTATTGTAGAAAAAATAGGTCTCATAGATAATTTTTAATATTTTTATACTTATTTATTGATTGATTGATTGATTGATTGTTAACATTGGTTAAAGAAATCCAGTAAGTTTCAAGTGTACAATTCAATGGTAAGGCATATCTATTTTGCATTTTATGTTCACTGCCCCTCCATAGTTAGATTTCTTTCCATCACTACATATTTGACTACTTATACCCCATCTACCTCCCTGATTTCCCCATCTTTTGGTAACCGCTAGTCTATTGTTCACGTCCATGAGTCTCTGTTTGTTTGTCCTGTTCGTTTGTGCTTTTAGGTTTGTATCTCACATATAAGTGATATCATGTGGTTTTCAACTTTTTCTGTCTGGCTTATTTCATGTAGCATGACTATCTCAAGACCCATATCACACATGGCAGTACTTCATCTCTTCTTATGGCTGAGTAATAGTTCATTGTATATATGTATCATAGGTTTTTTATCCAATCATCTATTGTAGGACACTTCAGTTGCTTCCATGTCCTGGTCACCATGAATAGTGCTGCTATGAACATCAGTGTGCAAATTCTTTTCAGATATGAGTTTTCAAGTCTTTGTGGTAAATACTCAGTAGAAGGATTGCTGGATCATATGGTAGATCAATTCTAGATTTTTGAGGAACTTCCATACTGCTTCCATAGTGGCTGTACCAATTTGCAGTGTCACCAGCAGTGTATGAGGAGTCTTTTTTCTCCGCATCCTCTCCAACATTGTTATTATTTGTCCTGTTGATAATAGCTATTCTAACAGATGTGAGATGGTATTTCATTGTGGTTTTGATTTGTGTTTCCATAACTAGTGATGTTGAGCATTCTTTCATATGTTTGTTGGACATTTGTATGTCTTTTTGGGAGAAGTGTCTTTCAAGTCCTCTGCCCTCTCATAGTGAAATTTGAAAATTCCTTTTTAATAGTTCCTTAATTAAGAGTAGTATTTAAACTCTTTGAGCCTCAGTTTCCTCATCAATTAAATGGGAATAATAATATCTGCCTTGCTTACCTTTTCTTACTCCCATACCAGTCAACACTCAACCAACAATCTATCACAACTATTATTTAAGTTTTTCTACCAGTTATGGCTCAAACAGCTTCTGTGTCATATAAGCATATCTTGGTTATGATTTTTTTGGGTTAGCCTGGCACTCCAAATTTCAGAGTAGAGGTTTTTTTCCTGGCACCCCAATTCATTGACACGTCCAAGAAAAGTTGATTTTAAGATTTTCAGCTTATTCTTGTGAGGATGGGATAACTTCCAAGCTCTTTATATATTGGAAGCTGAAAGCAGGTTTTACCTTTATTTTTAATATAAATTACATTGTAAATTTATATAATTTAATGGTTTTTATTTTTATTGCTTGTAGGTTATATTAACATTATTGTGATATATGTCCTAAATGCTATCATTTCAATCATTTAAGTGTGAAATTTAGTGGTATTTGTTACATTTACAATATTGTAACCATAACCATTTGTAAAAGTTTTGAAAACTTTTTTATCAACTAAAAGTAAAACATGTTGTACCCATTAATCAAT